>NW_012154173.1:10190340-10224481 GCF_000956105.1 Propithecus coquereli | reverse complement strand
CTCTTCTCTAAGATTGCTTCTGATTCTATCACTACCTGTGAATGACTTTAAATTTATATTAGGAAAAAGATGTTAAAACCTGGCTTGTGGAGATAAACTATGAGTGGAGTGTCCTAGAAGAAGAAAGCTACTTCCTGTATAATTAAGATCGAGAATGAATGCATTCGCTTAAACAGAGCTGACCTTAAGCTGGTGGTTTTCAAACTGCAGCTTTCAACCCAAATGGGGGTCATGAAATCATTGACTCTGTGTGTGTGTGTGTGTGTGTGTGTGTGTGTGTGTGTGTGTGGTGTGTGTACTGGGTCATATGGTCAAAAACGTTCCCTTACGCAGAGGCAGGAAAGTATGTAGCCACACACAAAGTGATCTCCAAGGTATCACAAGGCCCACATACCATAAAGATCTCTATGCCAAAGTGTGTGAAATGTACCTCATTTCCCTCATCTCTGTAATTTGAATTCAGCTATTATTGAAATAATAGCAAATGCTTACGACACATATTAACTCCATGTGGGAAAAAGGTAGCTAGTTACTTGCTCAAGGATCCTATCACTGGTTAGTGGCAGAAATGAGGGTTGACTTTAGGCAGCCAGATTCCAAAGCCTGAATTCTTGACGATGGGACCATCCTGTCTCCAAAGCTGCTTGTTCAGCATTTGCTATGTGACCGTTGACATGAGTTGACTGATTCGGGTCCTGACTCCAGGAACCTAGAGGGGCATCTCCTTCTTGCTGGCACTTTATTGAGCAGGGCGGGAGAGAGGGCACTGGGCACCAGCAGCTCCAGAATTTCTACGTATGTCGGTCTGGGAGTGGGGGATGGGACCCTAGAGAATTCTGGAAGCTCCATGTGCATGGCAAGAACAGTTTTAAACATGGTTTTATATTTATTTGAGGTGGCTGTGTAGGTAGATTAATGGAGATTGGAGTCACTCTACTGTTGGTGTCCAGTGTCTGGAATATGGGCTGGCCCCGCAGAACAGGGTGGGGAGGGAGAGGCAGGAAGCACAGGGCACCACTGTGAGGAATCCCTGACAGCCCAGGGCAAGCTGCAAGCAAGTATAAAATGACTTAAGAGGTGAGACGAGGGCCAGAAACAAATAGCACCTCCTTCCAAACCCAACCTAGAGGACATGCACAGCCCACCAGTTATGACCTGCTCTAGACTCGTCCCGTGGATCTGTCTGAATAGTGGAAAAACAATTAATTACATGGAAAGAGGGTTAGAGAGTCTCGAATCCATGTTTGACTTTCAAAAATAAAAATAAAAAATAAAACTACCATAGTGCCAAAATTAGGGACAAAAATGAAAATCTGCTTGTTCAAAGAACCTGAGACTGCTTTGTGCCCACTGAGCAGTTGGAAGCTCTCCTTTTTTGGTGCCAACACAATTCTAGTGCCAGAGAGTTTTCCCTGGAGCCATGTGGCCAACAGTACACAGGATAGAACTGTACAAGCATATTTCAGATAAGATCTGCAAGTAGAACTCCTTGTGTCATTCCGGTGTTACTCTGGCATCCATGCCAATACTTACTTTCTGGAAAGGTGGGGGGGTGTGGTTGTTTAGCATATCTCTTCCATACCAAATGGGTAAAAACAGCTCATTGTTCCTGCTACCACCTTTATAAGAGGTATGTGCCAAAAGCTTAGCAGGGCTCCAGACTGGCTTTTTGGCTTTCCCGACTTAATTCTGGCTGTTATCTCTAAGCCTTTGTTTATGCCATCTTTCTTTCCAAAAATGTCTTCCCTGCTGCAATCCAGCAGTTAATGTCTATGATTTCCTTTAAAACTTGGTTTAAAATTTCCTCCTCTTCTGAGAAGTCTTCTCTGATTGTACAACTCCCCCTCTCCCATCACTGTGTTCTCTGTCCATTAGGCACTTGGATAAGTTTATCATTATTGAAAGATATTTACACAACAGAAAACAAACAAACAATAGTGAATGCATTAGAAGATACTTGAAAACTTGCAGTCTTTAAGAATATTGTGGATAATTCTTTGAAATTGGTTCTTAACCTAACCAAAAGATTGTACATTCAGTTACGGTTGAGAAAATTTGCTGCTTATATCATGTATCTTGCGTATTGCAAATTCTCAATACATATTGTTGAATAGATTAATTACTTGATTATCTTTCGAAGTGTGTAATTATGTTAGGTTTTTGGTGAAGGTGGAGGTGGATGTTTTAATTTTGTTTTGTTTTTCAAATCATTCTCAGATAAGGTAACCAATAGGCCAATATAAGGATTCTTATGTATCCTAACATGTAATTATTGCCCTATGATATTAGCTTATATTAGATATTAGATATTATCTATAATTATCCTCAGGTTATTTTGTTGTGTCTGTGTATACTTATATTATAAACTCCTCCAAATCAAGAACTGTGTCTTATTTTTTAAATAACACTGAAGTTTTCTACAAAATGTTGAGCATACAATAGCTACTGACAAATAAATATGTTAGTAAGTGAACTATCTAGTTTAGAAGAGTCCACACATTAAACCCATCTCGAAAAGCTAGAAGGACACAGGAAGTCTCTTTTCTATATACATTCATTTATTTGTTCTGGAAATAGTAAGATCTATAATGAGGAGAGTGACTTTTCTTGTTTTTCAGCTTAAGTGCTTGTCTTCTCTGAACATGAGTCCATTTATAAACATTGAGCTTCTACACATTTGCTAATGTCCCCAGTGGAAACAAATCAAAATGATCAAATTTTCAAATTGTGATTTTCCTATATATCTCTAACCTCAAAGACATTATGTCATTTGTTATAATACAATTTTGGGAAAAATAAGAATTTGATCATACCCAGGCAATTTAAAACTAAGAATTCTTCCTAGCTCCTCTTACTTGACAGCCTTTCAGAGTTAATTACAGCACCACGTCTAGAGACTGGTCCTGGGAGAGAAAAGCTCACCAGAGGGGCCTGATATCGGAGGGGGTTGGGGGTGGGGGGCTGGGAAGGGGCAGCACCTGCTATAAAGTACAGTCAGAAGCAAAGTCCTTGCGCCTCTGCTGTTTAGTTCCAAGGGTTCCTTTGTGCAACAGAATGTGGGAGGAAGCAGAGCTGGTTTTGGCATTGACCCTTCCCGCCGGGGCTCAATGGGCAGCTCACCCAGCCTACATCGGGACTGGACTGGATGTTCCCTGCCAAAAGAAAATTCTCAATTTGCCTGACCTGAAAAATAAAGCAAATCAAAGACTAACACAAAAAAGTTCATTGATCTTGTTAAAATAAATGTAAATGCCATGCTTAGACTTTACTTACTGTTAAGTATGGTGACCTTCTAATGTCCCATGAATAGCCTGTAAAACAGGGATAGTTTAGGCCTGCTGTGGCCAAAGACTGTCCTCATTAGAGCTGTCACCAAATTAAAATGGCTGGGTCTTGATTTCGTTGAGAAACAGTAGAAATTTGAAACTCCAAGAAACTTATAAAATACCCACCATTCTTTATTTCTGAAAGTCTAAAGACAAGTCAAATTTAATCTTTTTTATTTCATTAGTTAAACAAAAAATTAGTTTTCAGGTATAAATACAGATGTAAAGAGAAATAAAAGCCATGAACTTGCCAATATTTTTGCCAGCTGTGGCTATTAGTTAAAAGTTACCATTAACTATACAGTCAATTCCTTTCTTAATATTTTTACACAAAACCTAAGACCTACACAATTTTTCATTGTTATTAAAGATTTAAAATATATAGAATTTTTCAAGATATTTAAAGAGGTTTTATGATTTGTAAGTTTTTTTTATCAAGAATCTTTTCCTTTTCTAAATCTTAGTTGTTAGATTTAATACAAGGCCTTAAAGGACAGGAGTCCCAGTTTTCTCATCTATAAAAGAGGTGATTCAGTAACAGCTGGTATTCAGTAAAGGAAAGCTGTTATTTTTACCATTACAGTAATTAATCGAGTCACCATTCCTGTTTATGTTCTCTCCAGTTTGTGAGCTTGTATTATATTTCTCAAACCCAAAGGCTATCTCGGTGGAAACACTAATGAGGCCTTATGATGTGCCAGAGTTGGTTCCAGTAACTTCCCCTGTAACTGTGTTATCTTGACTAGAACCCACACAGGTCAGTAGATAGTCTTCACTTTATTCATGAGAAAACTAAAGTTCAGAGAGATGAAGTCACCAATTCAAAGTCACAAAGATAGTGAAATGAAATGCCTGTCATGCAAATTCAGATTTTTCTGATTTCAAGGCCCATGTTTCTTACACTGTTTGAAGTAGTTTTCTTTTTAATTACAACGTAATGTTAAGGTGCGCAGTTTTATTCTCTCAAAAAAACGTACAATAGTGTGAATTAAGTCAATTCAGTGTTGCCTGCCTACTGGGGAAGATCTTATTTAATTAATGAAAATCTAATGGTTTATAAGCGGCGTGTCATTTGTTTCTATGTAAACAGCACTCCTACGGGGCTTGTCAGTGCTGAAAACAATTTGTCCTTTAAGTATTTTAAACATTCCCTCTGCAATCTGGTTTGCACTCTTAATTTTACACTATTAAGAAAGCATTTACCAAGCAAAAATAAGCCAACCCAGCTTGGGCCTGTCAAAATGATAATAAATTTTGAATTAGTGGAATTTTTATTAGGCTTCTATTTATTTTAATGGATTTCACAGTTCACGCCAGATTATAATATTATCTGAAAACTCAAGTCAACTAACGCATCTTTAAAAAAAAAAAAAAAAAAGCCAGGCATTTGTATCTGTGTCCCCATCAGCACAGCGTCTTTGAGCTGCCATCCCACCAGAGCCCTCCCCATCCTGTCACCATTAGTGGTCAGTGATCTAAGAGTTAGCGTCTGTACACAGAGGACATTCCTTCAGGGGCCTTCAGCCTCTGAGACAGTGACAGAGCC
This sequence comes from Propithecus coquereli, assembly GCF_000956105.1. Classification (NCBI taxonomy): domain Eukaryota; kingdom Metazoa; phylum Chordata; class Mammalia; order Primates; family Indriidae; genus Propithecus; species Propithecus coquereli. The sequence goes on along the minus strand of NW_012154173.1, from coordinate 10,219,609 downwards.
TGCATGGCAGCCTGCCAAGAATGACTAAGTGTGTAAAAAGGGTGTAATTGCTTTTTGCACACTTATCCAGGTGGCAGAGGAGGGAAAAAAATCACTGTTTTCTCAAACCAAACTCCAGCCAGCCTCACAGATGCCTCAATTGCCTCAATTGATCCCTGTTCCTGACTCCAACCGCGTGTACTCCCTGTGTGGTGGGTGAGGTGAGGAATCAGAGCTTAGATGACACAGAAGTCATGAAATGAGTAATAACCATGAGGTCAAAGAGTCCAGTACCCCACTGTCCACCCAGAAGACAATGACAGCCCTTTAATGCTCCTTATCAAGAAAACCATGCATGAAGTCGATCTATGAAAATGCAAAACTGTTTTGTTCTAAAGTCCATCTTTTATATTTTTAAAGTAGGTCTTTTATTCTAAAGATATTTCCTTTTCTTTATCTATTCTGGTTCTTAAAAACAGAAACAAAAACCAAAGCAAAAAACCCACTGTGAGTTCCCTTAATAGACACCCTTTTGCCTGCTGCAGAGGAGGTATAAATAATTTATTGACTTTCCATTAAGGTCGCCCTACAGTGTACGTGTGTCAGAGGAGTGTGAGCTCTGAGCTAATGATCAAGGATCGAGACAGGGGAGGTTTCTGTTGCATTCTGTGAATACCGATGTGTCCTGACATGCAATTTACCGATGGAGAGATGGAAAGTAACAGAGAGACAGAAGATGGTTGTAACGGGATTCTACGGACAGCACGTTAGGTAGAGCCATTCCCCACACTTACGCTTCTTCCCCTGCTCGGCTTGATTAACCATCTGATGTTTCTTCAAGAGCATTTGCGGGGGAATAGGAACTGCTGCCGGCCAGGCTCTGTTAGAGCCCTGGTTCGTTCAATCTCTCAGAAGGGATTCTGTTTGGTTTAATGAAGTGGGTGTGAGAGGGAATCAGAACCAGTGTTAAATACTTATGAAATGTGTTTGTCCGTTGACACCGCGAATTCAAAATCTCTAACCCAGAACTCATCATCTTCCCTGCACACCTCCTGCCTGGGCTGTGTTCACTCCCCATCCATCTCACCTGCTGTCTCCCACCTCTGCTCACGGCCACTCTCCTGGCAAAGGCCTTCAGAGCCTCTTCCCAGAATTATTGCAACCGGCCCCTGGCTGACCTTTGAGAACCATTCTGGGGCTTTCTGTCTCTTCCCCTTGTCCTGCTGTTGGCTGAGTGGTAGCCACAGAACTAAGCGTGTCTGGCCTCTGCTCGTAAATGCCTGTGGGCCCCTGACCACTGCTCTGCTCTCGCCCCATCCCTGTAGCCAGCAGTTACCCTTTGGTTGGCCCTGGAAGGCTTGGGATTCTAATCCCACAGCCAGGCACTAGATACCCCCCTGCTAACTATCGGAATTCTCTGCTCTGAATCACCCCACTCCCAGGCTTGTGCCTCGGTTTCTTTTCTGCTCCGCCTTACTCTTCTCAGTACTCTTCCGGAGGGACTGGAATATTCCCTAGAATTCCAAGGACATATTCTGTTGTTCAGATTTTGTGAGAAAATATCTTTGAATTTATACGGCCTAGTGTTTAGCACTCACTCAATAATTCATAGACGGTGCTGATGATCATTATTAAATCACTTAGGATAGTAATAATCGCTTCAAAAATGTTACTTTTCTCGCCTCTTTAGTTGCTTATATGTAAGAGGCAGTCACAGAACTCGAAAATGATAAAAGGCTTTCCTTCTTAAAAGCTTTTGACTTTCAGAGTTGCCAACGCACTAAACTTCCTTGCCTTCCACATATGGGGCTCCGTTCGTGCAGAATACTTGTCTTCCTGCTCAGATTCTATTCACCACCTCTTACTTATCCTTCTGGTCTCCTCTGAATGCCATCCCTTCAGGGAAGCATTCCCTGGCCAACCTAAGGACAGACCCCAACTCCACCCTCCCTGACTTCATTCACTTCGTCCCTTTCTTTAGGGTGCTCAGCGCTACTCGTAGTGACCTGCAGGTTACTGCAGGAGGGCATCCCAGAACCCCAAATGTGTGACTGGGGCCTTTTTCTGTGCTCCCATAGCATCCTGCATATCCCTGTATTGTGCACTGTCACAAAGGACATGCCCTTTCAGGACAGGTCTGTATCTTTCAGCTCTGAGCCCCAAGGAATTTCTACATCCCAAACTGTATCTATCAACCTGCCTGGCATATATTAGGAGCTTAATAAATAAAGATGAATGAATAAATGATTAGCCAATGGCTTGGAGATAGGTTCATCAGTTGTTCATCCGTTTATAACTCTTTTAATTTTCCTCTATTTTAGACATTATTCTATCCACACAAGTAACATCTAATTAATATATCACTAAATACCATATTGTGAGGCATATGGCTTGATATAAAAAATAGCTCCAGAAGTGAATATTGACTCAGTTTTAATAAAATGTTCTTACCTTTATTCTGTGCAGTAATTACCATGTTGAGCATGTCTTAAAACAGAGATTTTCTTGTTGATAATAAATAATGGCTCTTGTTTAAACTTAAATTAGTTAAATGAGTCTGTGATCTATAAACCTTTTTTAAAAAGTGGCCCACAGTGGCACAGGCTACATTTATAATGAATCTAACTAGTGAGTTGGGACACATTTTTTACTTTTGCTTATTGGGGTTTCAAGAAGGCATTTGAAATGGGAGATCTACTCCCATTTAAAGGGAGTTATGAAATGAAACAATGTATTTTGCAGCAACTTCATGGAATTGGAGACCATTATCCTAAGTGAAGTATCTCAGGAATGGAAAAACAAACACCACATGTACTCGCTAATAATTGGGAGCTAATCGATGGGCACCTATGGGCATAAAGAGATGTAAAGGTCATAGGAAATCAAGAAAGGGGAGAGGAGGGAGAAGAGGAGGTGGAAAACCTACCTATCAGGTACAATGAATGCTATTCGGGTGATGGGCACACTAAAAGCCCTGACTTAAGCATTATAAAAGGTATCCATGTAAGAAAAACATTTGCACTCCCTTAATATTTTTAAATTAAAGAATAAACAATAAAATAAAATAAAGAGAGCTATTAGCACACGCTAGACAAGGTGTGACCTGAACCATCCATCCAGCATTCCCATTCTCTTTTTTTTGTGTGTAAAATGAGAATGACGTCACTACCGTCATTTCCTGGCTTAGAGCAGTACAGCAGCAGCCACGTGCTATAGATAGATTCCAACATTACTTGACTGTCATCTTCTTTCTACCTTTTACCTCACAAGGATGACATGAGGATACACAGGAAAGATTTTGTCCAATTCTTTGAAATGAATGCTATAAAAATATGAATGCTATAGCCATGTCATTGGTCAATGAAATAATAGTCTGCCAACCAGTGGAGATTAGTTTCGGTTTTACTTTTGTTTTTTAAATTTAAATATCACACATTCATGTTCTCCAGTTCTAATAAGGACCTCATTATTAAAAGACTCTTTGAAGCTTAACTGTCTATTTTAAGTGTACATTTAAAAAATGCTACCTTAGTTGCCTGAGTTACAGCCTAGACAGGAAGACAGGAAATGTGTCGTTCTGAATTGATTTTGTCATAAAAGTGGAAACACTCAAAATAGACGAAGCTGGTGGAGCATGTGGAGAAGAGCATGTTTGGGCCAAAGGTGCATATCTATGCCCATGGAAGGCTCCATCCAGGGCCTTGAAGATGAAAATGTGGCTCTTCTCCCTATATCAATACCATCACTATCCATCACTAACCAAATCACCTTTCAACGGGACACTGTCTCTTTTTCTTCCTCCAAAGTCCTCATTTATCAAGATCAGAACCAGGCAGGTGGCCAGAATTGGAGTGGGGGTCGGGGGGCAGTTGATGGTAGAAGAAATTGGTGCCAACCCCCAAGAAGATGACCCTCCACACCAAGCCAGCACCAGTTCTCTCCCTACCATAGAAAGGAAAAACGTCCAGCTAAGGAAGCAGTCCAGAGTAAGAACTGGGATATGGTCCAGTTACCCACCCTGAGCATAAGGACAGCAGCAAGTTTAAGTGGCCTTGAGAGGCAGGGAGAAGAGGGCTTGTGCCTCCAGGCCAGCTAGAGGGGTCTGGAGGGAGAAGCAAACACAAGGAAAACTCACAGACCCTCTGCAAAGGTTTATGTAGATTAGGGAGAGGGAATGGGAACAAAGCTGCATTTTGACTTTCAGGAGGCTTAGGCATTTTTGCCTTTGTGGGCCCCTTCCTCCATTAAAAACATAGTAAAGGAATGAGAGAAAATATTTGTAAACCATACATTAATACCTTAATAACTATATAAGGAACTCCTATAACTCAAGAGCAAAAAAACAAATAACCCAATTAAAAACTGGCAAAGGTTGAATAGACAGTTCTCCAAAGAAGACATACAGATGGCCAAGAGGTGTATGAAAAGATGCTCAACATCACTAGTCATTGAGGAAATGCCAATAAAAACCACAATGAGAAACCATATCACCTCAGGCCAATCAGGCTGGCTGTTATTAAATAGACAATACATAAGTGTTGGGAAGGATGTGGAGAAATTATAATCCTTTTGCCCTTTTGGTTGCAATGTAAATTAATGTAGCCACTGTGGAAAACATAGCACGGAAGTTCCTCAAAAAACTGAAAATAGAACTATCATATGATCAAGCAGTCCCACTTCTGAGATTATAGAAGAATTGAAGTCAAGATCTTGACGAGATATCTGCACACTCATGTTCGTTGCAGCATTATTCACAATAGCCACAAAGGCATGGATACAACCTAAATGTCCATCAGTGGATAAGTGAATAAAGAAAACATGGTATGTAAGAGGTCTGTTCGGAAAGTATCCAGCCATGTAACATGGAAAATGGCTATTAACAATGGCTGGATACTTTCAGGACAGCCCGTGTGTGTGTGTGTGTGTGTGTGTGTGTGTGTGTGTGTGTGTGTGTGTGTGGAATGGAATGTGACTCAGCCTTTAAAAAGAAGGAAGTCCTACCATATGCGACAACATGGATGAACCTGGAGAACATTATGCTAAGTGAGATAAGCCAGTCACAGAAGGGCAAATACTACATGATTTCACTTACAGGAGGTTTCTAAAGTATTTAGATTCGTATACAGAAAAGAATGGTGGTTGCCAGGGGCTGGAGGGAAGGGAAATGGGGGATCGCTGTTCAGTGGGTGTGAAGTTTCAATTATAAAGTTCTAGAGGTCAGCTGTACAACATGGTGCCTATACTTAATACTGTCCCGTGCACTTGTTAAGATAGTAGATTTCAACTCAAGTGTTCTCAGCACAATAATAATAAACTTTAAAAAATATATTAGAATTATATTTTACAATTGCATTGAGATAAAGATGAATATAATACAGGCTGAATTCACTATTGTATGTTACTTATTGTATTATTTTTCTTCTGATTCTAAATGAACTTGAATTCATTAAGGGAGAACTTGAACATTGCTCATATTACATTCTCATCTAAAAAGAAACAAGGTATCCCATAATGGGAAACAGTAGTATAGGGTAAGGGCTCAAATCTCACTTCTTCCACCTATGTACGAGCTTGAGCAAATTAATACATCTGAGTTGCAGCTTCCTCATAAATTGTAATTATAAGGATTTAAATGAGACAATATATACAAAATACTTTGCCAATTACCTACCTGTTTCACAGCACTAAGTAAATAGTGGCTATTAATAATATGAATAGTAGCAATTTGGTGACATATAGAAAAATGCCTTAAATGGAGTCAAAAGAGGTGGCTTTTAGTTCCCCCCACCACACACACACACACACACACACACACACACACACACACACACGCTATGGGACCTTAAGCCAGGCACTTAACCTTGCGGAATCTTAGTTTCATCATCTGTATTTATATCTGCCCTGACAACCTTACAGGATTGCTAAAAGGGACAAACGAAGTAACAGATGTAGAAGCAAGTGTATTATAGCTAAAAGCATTATGTAACAGAAAATATTACAAAAGAAGTTGAAAAATTATGTAAAGGGACGCATACAATGGTTGGCACATAAAAGCTATTCAGTAATGTTTATCAAATGAATGAATGAGTGAGTGAATGCCTCACAAAGATCTCAACATTTGAAATAGTAATCGACTGCTATACTTAATTGTGAAAAGCATTGCTAAGGCAGCCCAAGGCAAAAATAACAAATATTTCATATGAGGAGACTGCAACTAATAATTCATAACTATAACTTTTACCAATATTTAAGTGTCTTAGATCGTAAGCTTCTGGAAGATACACATTGCTTATATTTTTGTATCCCCAACACTTCCCATCCCAGTGTGGATGTACAATAAGCACTCAGCCGGTACTTGGAAATTGAACTTAATAGATCTTGCTCTTGTAACCAATCTCAATATCTCTTCATACTGAAATATTCTTAACTCTGCTGTTTCCTCCAAACTCTTCCTTTGCTATTTGCATCAATAAAACTCTCACATTAAAAGGGGCTCTCAATATATTATTTAAATGAATAAATTGTCCACTGTAATTTTAAGTTGTTTTGCTAATTGTGCAGCTAGCAGATGCTTGAGAAAATACACTTTTTATTATAGGAGGTACAATAGGATAGTTTAAACTCATATAGTACCTTAACCAAATCAGACTTCAAAATACTCCTAACGGTTCTCGCCAGCATGAATGGTTTCCATCATGAAAGTCTATTGCACCTTGGAGGATAATCCTGACCAAATCTAAGAGTTTCTCATTGATGGGACCAGGCCTACATGCTCTTTTCTCAGCTTTGGGAGGTGGCCTCTCGATATTCAAGAACAATGTAAAGGAATCTCATGTCAGCTTGTCAGCGTCACACAGCCTGTTAAATCGTTGAAGTTCTGACCACTTGCTCGTTACAATAGAGACTGTCTTTGGAGAATTGGCGTGTGGTGCATTTTGCGGAAATTGCTCCTTTCGGCAGCATCTAAGTATAAATTGGCATCTCAGCAGTGCAGCTGTGATTATAATTGACGAAGTTCTCAGCAGAAAGGGCACTGACCATCTTTCTCAGGCAAATAGCTTTGTCAGAAAAGCTCCAGCATTTCCCAGTCAGACTTTAAAAGTTAAATCTCTTTAACTGGCTTTCTTTGATACGATCTTCTGCAGTTTTCTCCTTTCCGCATGAGTTCTAATGTTGTATCTGCAGTGCAAGAGTCCCTGGACAGCTGTTTGCATGTTAATCAGCTTTAGTTCTGGGAAGCCTTTAGATTTCCCTTATAAGTTAAGTAGGTTTCTGTGACTCTAATCTCTGTCTTGAAAATGACTATCACCAGTAAATTGTCACGAGTGGTGCATAATAGTTAATGATAGTGAGAGATTCTGCATGGAAGAACAAATAGCTTTTGAAAACAGAAACTTACCTTTCCATGAAAGAAGTGCATGAAGTTAGAAATGTGGTCTTCATTCTTTGCCTAACCTTCTTTTATTAGGATAAACCATTACAGTACAACTATCGAGAAGAAAATAAGTTCTAGCACAAATCTTCTAAATAAACTAATAAACTTCTAATAAACTAATACAGTACAACTATCAAGAAGAAAATAAGTTCTAGCACAAATCTTCTAAAATATCCTGAAGGGTTAGCTTATCTGCCTAGACAATTTTTACATTTCTCTGTGTGGAATAGCTCTGTCCTGAATCTGTGTGAAGGGTGGTGTCTACCCCAAATAAAGACTGTGTCTGAGTATGCGTGGTCAAATTCCCAGTGCCTCTCCGTGACTGGCACATAGTAGGAGGTCAGTAAATTTTTGTTGACTGGGCGAATCACATAGGCTCAGCTGTGTGCACCAAAGCAGCAACACCCACACTTGGCCTAGCACAAAGTCAAGTTCTCTTCCCAGACTTCCCAGCCCAGTGGTACAACTGGAGGTCTTAGTGGTGATTTTTTTCTCCAAATTCTCATCCATTAAAATCCCCACTTGAGAGTAAGCCAGAATGGCCAGCCTTCAGTGTGGTCATTTCCTCTTCCTCCGCAGAGAGGGGACCATATGTCATGCAGGTGAAGGCTGCTTCATTTATTTGTGAACTGCAAGGCAGCACACAATTCAGGGGACCACCACCCCTTCATTGTTTAGCAGGGCCAATAGGAAGGACAACATCTTAGAGTCAGCATGACTCTGAAACCTAGCTCTGACATGTGCCATGCAGCCTTTGATTTTAAAAATAGCAACAGCAAAACTTCACTTCTCTTAAGTTTTGGTGTTTTTCATAATGGGAATAATGAAAGCAGTGTCCCCTACCGCACTGGGGTGGGATTAGGGGATATGATATACGTGAAAGTGCTTGGTGCAAAGCAGCTTCTCAGTGAATGTTAGCTGCTATTCGTAAGGACCTCTGGCAGGGCCAAGCTGACCACAGTGGACAAGAACCTACGCACTGTAGGTGCTAAGAGTGTGTCAGGAGAGTAAGGCACCAGCTGGTCTTCTGTGTTTGTGTGGCAGTGATGAGGAGGGAGATGATGACAGATAATGACACAGATCCATGGTCCTACACAACATAGTGGGCATGCCTGCCCAAGGAGTCTTTCCATCCCGAACAAAGTGAAATCCACACCTTCCACTGTAAGTCACCGTGTGGTACAGCTGGGGAGCAGGCCTTGCAGCAGGCAGCAGTGTCTAGCCAAGTGACATCTATTAGCCCATCTACCTTTAGGTGAACCGGAGCCTTCCTCCTACAGATTTCAGCTTCTCCCCTTTACCTAGAAATAGCATTTCCTGAAACTCCTGTTTTCTGATGGCAGATCAAGTGTTGCTTACAGTTTTGACAGATTTGGTATTCCATGAAATATATGTAGCGTAGCATTTTCCTTACTTCTAAAAGAAGTATCAATAGGCAAGTGTGGACTCGCCCACTCCTGCACATTCAGGTCTTCAATTTAAAATAAATTAGCGTTATTTCCTCTTTTATCAGTTGGAAACTATTCTTTTCCTCTGTTTTTTTTTCTTAATTTGAGAAGGACATAATTCTAATTTAAAACAAAATTATCTTTACCACCACTTAAAATTATTTAGGAAGGACCTTAGGTGATGCAGTTTTGTGCTAGGGACTGAACAGAATTAGCTGGAGACATTCCAAGATGTTTGAAGAGGTCTTAAAATGAGGGCTGTAGGCTTCACCTTATCCCAGCCACCATGAACACTGGTGAGCGGCGCCTGTCGCAGCACACTTGAGAGTGGTTCTGAGTGGAATTTGCCAACTGCAGCGTCCAGACTGTCAGCGAGTCTGGTTTCCACCTAGGTCTGTGTCTAAAGCTTTCTGCAACTGTGCTAACTGGTAGGCAGGGCAGGCTTTGGGAGCGCACCACAGCCGCTGCCCTCGAGTCTCTCTCGCCAGCCACAGCCTGGACAGGTGCATGCAAACACCGATAGCAAGGCAGAGCAGCGAGAGGACTGGCTGAGCAGGTGAAATGTTTACATTGCAAATCAGGCTCCTGCTCCCTCTGCTGCCAGAGTGAAACAACATCTGTTGCAGTCCTGTGGGGCCAGACGCCCTCATCACCTCGTAGTCAGGGACAGGAGGGGGCTGGCCTGACTGTGACACCATCTGCGTGCCAGGGACTCAGGCCAAAAGGCCTGGCACTGGAGGGCTTAATTTCCCTCCATCCAGTCTGCAACAAGGAAAAACCTTGGAACAGACTAGTAGCATTCTCACCCTCTCTCGTGCTTCCCTTACCTGCCGCAACCTCAAAGCAAACTCACAGCTGACAGTTTGCTGCTTTCATGAGTGCATGGAGCTTCTTTCCATCACTGCCCTCTGTTCTCACGCTCACCTCTCCAGCCTCAGCGGCTGCTGCTTTGGAAACCGGGAGAGTACTTGTCAGGGAAGCTAAAGAACCAGAGCTGCTGTTCTGAGAACAATGACTGCTGGCACTATCATCTTCCTGCACAATGGAACACACACACCCCACCTCCTCAGCCCTCGCTGGTAGCCAAGGTTTCCCCCCAACAAGGCCCAGATGATGGATGATTATCCTGAGCAAGGAGAGAACAGGCACATCCTCAGAACGAAGACAGGGAAACCGCATCTTCTCCTCCTCACACTCCCCTTCTGTCATCCTTAGTCCTGCCCTGCCCCTCCAGGTGCGGTCCAGCATCAGCACTACCTGCGTCTCAGACCTGGCCATGCCCGCAGTATCAGAACCCTCATTTTAACAAGACCGCCCAGGTGATTCAGATGCATGTTCAAGTTTGAGAAGCCCCGATCTGAGTCCTACATTAATGATCAGATGTATAATTATTTTGTATTAACACCAAGTGGAAGGAAATCTCTGCTCATTCCAAATCTTAAAAAAGAAAGGAATGAGGCGCTCAAACATCTGCAGACAGAAAAGCTCTACATAGCAGTTAGCTGTTAATATTAGCAATCTTACTCATAGGTCTGGCTACCTTTGCCCTGCCTCTAGCTCAGAGGGGGAAGAAGGGAAAAGAGCAGCGTGTGTGGCTGCTTGTTAAGCAACAGCACCCAGACAGCGGCGAGGGAGCATTGCCTCTGCCATCTGCCGCCTGTCCACCCCTCTGAGCAGGAGGAGGCCCTGGCCCTCTCAGCCACCTTCTGCTGCAGCCAGAAAAGAGCCAGTGAAAACCACTCGGAACTTCCCTGTCACTCAAAGGCCATTAAATTTTTACAAGATGAAAAGTACTTTTTCCAAAAATAAAACCCAGAGTTATCATTTCAGTAGGCTGGGGAAATGTACAGTACCTTTTTATAACTGCAAATAAGAGCAGTTCTGTAACAATGCTGAATTTCTTCTTCTGATTCTGCAATCTTCTCTCCTTAGCAGGAAAAAAAAAATGCAGTAAAGTTACCAAGTGTTATTTAGACCCTCCATGCACCCATGTGCCCGCCCAACAATGGGCATCAGACTCCCTAGACGCCACTGCCTGCACAGCAGGGGCGGGGGTTCTGGATGTAGCAGTGCAGTGTTGTAACTGTGGGCCTGGTTACCTCTCTGGCCCTGTTGTAAAGGAACTGAAAACTCAGGCAGCTTCAGGGGCTACCCATGGAATAGTGAGAGTGTGGGAGGGGAGAGTGCAGAAAAGACAGAGTGCAAATGAGATCAGAGTTCATCCATCGGTGACTGCCACAGCTCCTTCCAGCTCGTTCGGTGGTCCTGTTTGGATTTCACAAAGCTGACCTGTCAGGTGTCTGTTTTATTTTAGACCATGCCAGCTCTTGGTGGTCGATTGTGTGTGTGTGTGTGTTCATTACTGCCCTGCACTTGAAGTTCCTCAGCAGCCGGGGCCAGTAGTGAGACCTGGTCCTGTCATTCCAGCAGCTGGGGCTGTCTCTGTGGGTTCTAAACAAGATGATGGTCTGCTAGCAGAAATCCTCAAGGAGAGGCTTGCCGATTGGTACTGTGGTTGTTGTTTTGTGCTACACGGTATTTTAAGATATGTTCAAATTATTTGAAATGTTTAAAAACAGAAAATGTCACATCCTTTTTTAAAAATCCAAAAGATAAGGGAATGTCCAGAAAAAAAAAAGTCCAGATTTCTGGCTTCCTTTGAATTGGAAAATCTGACGACACTCGCCCTCATTTCCATGTGCCCACCACCAGCTACAGTCGTGGCCACTTCCTCTTTAGATGCCTTCTCTAGGCCTTCTCCACTCCCCGGAGTCTTGCACCTGCCCACGCCTCGCTCCTGATGACTTACCCTCCTGGTCTCAGAAAGCATTTACATTCTCAACCCTTTTTGCAATTTGATGTGAAGCTGGGTTCCCAGTCTCTGCCAGGCCAGATGGCTGAGAACATGGCTGGGAGGTGGGGGCCACTTCACTAGGTTTACAAAGCACTAAAATGTTTCTTTATCTCAGAACATCAGATTTAAAAACTAGGATGCACTGAGAAGAAAATGAAACAACTGTGTGGTGAAACTACATGGTGGTTATTTAACGGGGCGCTAGCCCCCAACAAGCATCTGATTGTGGTGTGACCAGCAGTGTCTCTGTGGGTTTCTGTAGTTGGCATTCTTCCTTTGGGCATCTCTCTGGCTCCGGCCGCTCCTGGGGAACATTCTGCCCTCCTCTGCCCTCCCCATTCTGCTGACCTGGCCACGAGATTGCTCTTGATCTTGCAGCTTCCTCAATGCCCCCTTGTCACTGCATTGGTTGCTACATTTCACTTTCCTTATATAAAAGCAACTCAATTCGTTGCTGTTCCTTTATTTCAATTTTTTATTAGGAATGATTTCAGATCTATAGAAGAGAACTGAGAACAGCATAACTCATCCGCTCTCCAGCATTACTGAAAGCTAACACTTTACCATACTGCTCCAGATTGTCTTTCCTAGGGAATACAATAGGACTGTCCAAGTACAGTTAAAGCTCCCCAGGTATCCTTCCCCATCTCATTCTCTTCTCTAACTTTCCAGAGGTTAGCAGCAGCCTAAATTATCTTTCTCTTGCATTATTTTAAATACATTTTTTAGACTTACCCATTTGATACAGTTTCATCTTTAAGTGTTATATGGTGTTCAACTGTGAAATATAGCATGATTGATTTTAATGTTTTCTTTTCTTGATGGACGTATATAATAAATTATTTCTGATATTTGACTATCACCAACAATGCTGCAATGGATGTTCCTATGTCTGTCTTCCTACATGCGTGTGCATAAGACTCTTTATACACCCAGAAGCAGAATTGCATGTCACAAAGACAGCACTTTTTTACCTTTATTTCATTGCCAATTCTTCTCCAAAATGATTGCATTGCTTTAGCTCTCTCCGGAGCAAAATATGAGAATGTCCATTCGTCTTCATCTTTTTTAGTATTAATACTTGGCATTGTCGAGGCTTCTAATTTGGGCCATTATGGGGGTGAAATTACATCTTGACATTGTTTAAATTTTTCTTTTTTGATTACTAATGAGGTTGGGCATCTTTTCATGTGTTTATAGATCAAGGGCACTTCACACACCATAAATTGCCTATTCACTTATTTTGCCCATTTTTTTCTATTGGGCTGTCTTATTTGCATTGATTTATAGGCATGCTTTTTAATTCTAGTAACAATCATTCTAAGGCCACATGCATTACAAATGTCTTCGTGTCTGTGTGTGTGTGTGTGTGTGTGTGTGTGTGTGTGTGTGTGGTCTTTTGTTTTATAGGAGTTTTGAATTTTGATATAGTACAATTTGTTAATATTTTCCTTTACAGCTAATGCTTTTTGTGTCATGTGTAAGAAATATTTCCCTGTCTTGAGATCATAAATACATTTTCTTCCATTATTTTCTAAAAGTTTTCAAATTTTACTTTTCACATTTAAATCATTGATCCCTGTGGAATTTGTGTATGTTGGGAGACAGGGCTTTATAATTTTCCACCTTTATTGTATATTTTATTTTTTCCACACTGATCTGCAGTAACACCATTAACATATATGTATTTTCATATTTGTTTGGGGCTGTTTCTGGGCTTTCTGTTCTGTTTCATTGGTCCTATTTAATCTATCCCACTGCAAGATCACATGTCTGAATTACCAAGTCTCTGTAATAATAAGTCCCACTATCTTCTGTATTTCAAATTATCTTAGCTCTTCCTAACCCTTTGCTCTTCTGTATGATCTGTAAGATAAGCTTGTCATGTGTCATGAAAATCTCTATTGAGATTTCAATTGGAATTACATTATTATAAGTTAGTTTGAAACTTTGTTCTAAAGCTCCATCTTTTATCAAGTAAGGAAGTTTTTCTACTTGCAGTTTGGTTAGAATTCTTAATCCTAAATGAATATTGAATTTTATAAAATGTTTTAATGTCTACTGATATAATCATGTGGTTTATGAAATAATCTCCTTTGTAATATATTTCACTGATAGATTTTAAAATATTAAACTATACTTGCATTCCTTGAATAAATACTCCTTGATCAGACACACTGCTGAACTAACTGACTAATATTTTATTTAGGAAGTTTTCATTTATACTCATTAGTGAGATTAGCCTGTAATTTTTTTTTGTACTTTCCTATTCACTTTAGCTATTAGCCAGATGAATTAAGCAGCTTTCTCTTTTCCTATTCTAGAAAATAGTTTATATAATAGATGGATTATTTGTTCCTGAAGATAATGTTAAACATCATGTATAAAACCATTCGAGCTTTGTGTATTTGGGGTAAGCTTAGCCTTTTGATTACTGATTTAGTTTCTTTAATAGTTGTTGGTACATTTATACTCTCAACTTCTCCTTGAGTCCTTTTTTAAATTACTGTTTTCTAGGAAATTATCCATTTCATCTTAGTATTCAACATTATTGGCATAAAGGTATATATCATATTATGATTTTTAAAAAGTTCTACAGTATCAGTAGTTATATTCTCTTTTTAATTTCTATATTTTTTCTATTACTGTTTCTACTTCTCCCTCTCTTTTCCCTCCATTCTTTCTTTCTCTTGCCTTTCTTACTTTTTAATTTACGCATATCATCATAATGCTCAACTCTGAACAATAATTTCTTCTTCTACAATTTTAAAATTATAATTGATTTCTGAGTCAGTATGTAGGACTATTTCTAAATACCCATGATTTTAGGTAGAATGTGATGCCAGAAAGACTGTCTCCTGGTATTTTAATCTACTATTTTCCAAGGCATTTTTCTAATTCTGACCGAAGACATCAATGTTGTAGCTTTGAGTACAGTCAAACCCTACCCGCCCCCCAGCCCTGGGACTACTAAACTAGCTGCTCTGGAAGAAAAACAAAATAAAATGTATTTTTCCTGCCTTCATATCCCACAAATTAGTTTGTCCCATATCAGAAATGATTTTAATTGCTCAGTTTTATTTATTTAAGATGATGTTCAAATTAAACTTATTTTTGAAAATATATTCCCTTTTTAGAAAGTCCTCTCTGTACCTACTTCTGTGTGTAACTTCAAAGAAAGCCTGTGAGCTCCTTGCTGGCCTCAGGGCCTGGGCACCCCACACGCTCACCCGGCCTCCCCTTAGCCCTGTTGTGCATTTATCACCTTGCAGAATCCGTGGACTTCTTCCCCCTCAAAGCCTCTGACACTTTTCTGTTATCCTAAAAGCTGTTCTTAGTCTCTCTCTCTCTTTCCTAGACACTATAAAGAAAACCAAGCCACACAGAAAGAAGGGGACAAAAAACACAGCATTCCTGTGACAGTCTTCTGGCTCCTGCCCAAAAGTTCTACTTTGAAAAGTTTCTCTTTCTTCCCTAGCCATTCTGTCTCCCCCAAGCAGTTAGACATAGAGCCTCTTTCTATCTGGGAAACATCAATCATCACCATGTACTTTTCTCTGTCAGAAAGAGAGATTTTCTCCAAATCATATTCCTTCAGGAAGGGAGTAGAGCTGCCCGCACCCCTGAGCTCATTTGGCTTGTCCCCAAGAAGCCTAGAGCTGGCCTCAACCCTGGATGATTTCCCCTGACACTGCCCCTGGCAAAGACGTTCACAGACTGCCTCAGAAAGATTCAAGTAACCCAGACTCTTTCAGCCAAAAAAAATAGCAGCGATTTCAAAAGATCATCAGCTACTTTCGTCGCAGTGGCAGCTGGCACATTGTGAACACTCAGTAAATATTAATCAATAGCTATCCAGTGGCACTGAAGAGAGACAAAAGAATAATCCGATGGCTCAACCAAGGTCACATTAAACAGTCACTGCTGGGACCTAATTTTCAGGGGATGGCACACGTTCCCCCAGCTAGAGAGACTCGGGCCAGGAGAATTTGCCCAATGCCAAAAGCTTTTAGCTTCCGTGTGCCAGACTCTCTAGGACAAAGGACATTTTCTGTTTCTGGTTGAGCTGTATTAGTGAAAGCAGATCACTGAGGATACACTAAGCCAGCTTCATGAAAATTTTCTTTAAGTGTTTTCTGAGCCATCAAGACAGGGAGCTGAGTTAGATCCTGTGGACCCTGAAATGAACCCCCAGTACTAGCAAATGCTTCATTCCACCTCAGAATGGCCTATTTGTCCATTAATAATATAATTGCAACCAAACATCACATCAGTTTTCTATATCCGAGAGTTGGTGGTGATGGCAATGGATCTTGACTATTTAGTGGACAACCTTCCAAAAACTAAAACAAAATACAAAATATTATTTAACAACACAGAGAAGGAACTTTGCCAAAATACATAATAGATTTAGCCTTCCAGTTGCATAGGAGAGGGCCTGACATGGTTCCTGATTTTCTTGGATGGCCCAATTTCAAACATCACAGTAAGGGATCATCAGAAGATGGGCCCAATCTCTAGCCAGGAATGGGAAGAGGGATTCTCACCCATAGCCACTGTGTAAACTGCCTCAGCAGATTTACCCCGGCCCCTACACGCAGGAGGAGCTGCAGTTTCCCAGTGACAGGCTTCCTTCCAAGGCAAACTGTTGCTCCCAGAAATATTTCAAGGCTCTACTTTCCTAAGTGCTTTATTTCTGTGACCTAACTAGTTATCCCTCTTGGACTTTTAGTCCTCTCTGTCCCATGCCACCCACAGGCAGGACCCAACCCAATCCTCTCCCAACTCCCCTCAGTCAATCCAGTCCAGCTCTGAAACCCAATGGAAGCCAGGGCCCTACACCTCCTCTCCGCCCAGGAGGGAGCTTGGAATGTGACTAGGCCTGGTGGTGTGAACACACCGTCACAATCCTCTTCAGCCTGTTCCCCCGGCTCCCCAAATTGCGCTACTTGGAAGATACACCCAATAAACGTAGCCTGCCTATACCACTGTGTATCTTGTCTCCCCAAGATTTTAAGCTCCTTAAGGAAGAGCCTTACCACTTTAATCAAGTGTTTTGGACATAGTCATCTCCTGGTAAAGAGTTCTTGATTGATGTCCAGTCAGTTAATTTTCTAATCTACCTATAATCACAGTCATGATCATAAAAGATAAAGTTTTAAAGCAGCTATTAAGACTTTGCTTTTAATACATAAAATTCATGGACGACAAAGGCTGAAATAAATTTCTTAAGCCTTTGACTCAAGCTGACTGTTGCTTTTGACACAGCTATACATTTTAAAAAAAGAAAACATTCTATAAACATAAAGGTAAATTATACCTAGCACCTTGCTATCACTAAAGCCTCAGATTTGAAAAACAACAAAATTAAGCTCCTGGTTCTTCAGTAATAGAGGCTTATATTACGATTCCCCTGTAAGACAATGGAGCATAAACCACTGCTGCCTCTCAGCAGAGGGGAGCATAAGTCAGTCTCTCTCCTTCATAATTATTTTATTTAGAAGGCATAGAAGAGACATATAGAAAAATACCAGCATAAAGAGTACAGGGAGAACTCATTTCTTGGAGCAGATTTTAAATGAATTAGAAATGTATTTTTGCCATCTGCTGCTGCTACTGCTCTTATGAAATTTGGGATTCACAAATTGCAGTTTGTATAACACTAACTCTGGGACTCAGAAAATCTACTGCAGGATCTGTAGCCTGAAGGAAATGTTCTAGATTACTTCTGAAAGCTCCTCAGCACAATACAGAGCACACCCTCTACAGGGCTTCCCCAGCATCTGACAGGCACCACCACATGCTGCTCAGGGGAGAGGGAGGAAGACAGCTGTAGGGCACCGGGTACTGAAAAACCCTTTGCAACATGTCACCGTCACCTTTACTACTGTCAGCATCACTGAATGTAGCAATCTTCATTATACCGCTCAAAAGACACACTTACAGAGGCTAATAACGTAAGATCCCAGGATGCAAAGGGATAAGGTAGGAATTTAAACTAAAGGTACCTTTTCACATGGCCACACTCAATGAGGAAAACAAACATCTCCCTAATGAAATGGAAAAGAGAATAAAACAGTAAATAAAATGAAGTGCTAAATGTAAATGCAAAACTCTTAGCACCCAAATAAGCCCCATTATTTTTTCATCTTTATTTCTAGCCTTGGAAAGAGGAAGGAAAGACAGGGATAGAGAACGCACGTGTTCTCTAATCATCTGTCAGAGGGTCAGGTTCAGTTTTTATAGTTCTAGGCCATTCTCAGTAGCAAAGTTGACCACAGATGCTCCATCTACCTAAATGTAAGTACCTTAGAGTCATTCCATTCATTGTTCTAGTAGTACTAGGTACCAGAACTACAAATGAAAAGACGAAGCACTGAGGAGCTTTGCAAGCCTAGCAGCGGAGGGGACGAGGAGTGGTGATCACCACAGGCCATGACTTTGCCGTGACCCAGCTTTAATGGGGGAAGGGCTGGGGTGTGGCAGGGGCAGCAATGCAACTCTGCTGCTTTGCAGACACAATACAAGTAAACCTCAGCCCCAAAACATGACCATATTAAGCTCCTTGTTCCTCAGTAATAGAGGCTTATATCATGCCTACCCAGCTAGACTATGGGACATGAACTGCTGCTGCCTTCATACAGTGCTCTTCCTACCTGTGATGCCAAGGGCCCTTCCCCAGTCCCATGACACTAACCTGAAACTACTGCCTCACCTATTCCTACCAGTCACCACAGTAATCAACAACATTAGCCTTATGGAGGAAGAAGTGAATGTGCATGAACTTTGAACTTCTATTCCCTACAAAGGTCATTATTTTATTTAATCCTTACTATAACCCCATCTTCCAGATGAGAACACTGAGGCTCAGAGAAGTCAGGCAGTGCCAATATCAAAGCATTAGAAGTGAAGGAGCCACCCCTGACCTCAAAGTCCATGTGCCTTCATCACATGGCGCTGCTTCCACTGCTTTTGTCCATAAATAATTGTTGTAAACAACAAAGATGGAGGTAGTCCTATTGCTGTCCACTCAGGTTGAGACTCTTTAGTGTAGATTGCAATCTGTGGCAAAAAATTAACTTTCAACAATGGTGGCTCATTTGCATGTATTGTAGGATTGCATTGAAGAACCCGAGGGAATACCAAGCATAGTTCTCCCATGTGAGAACCTTGGCGCAGATCCCATCGTCCTCAGGGCCAATGAAGTTCTGTAGGGGAAGACTGAATCCACATGCTGACATGTAGCTCAACACGGGCAGTGACCTGGTTTGTCACCTCTCCATTCAAATCACGCCAGGCTACAGTGTCATCTCTAATAGCAATTGAAATGGAACACCAGTTTCCTGTTTTGATACAAAAACCTTAGTGGTTCTAAAACCACATGCTGCTTATGTGTTTTAGTGGAAAATAAATTTGTTTTCCTGGCACTGTAAAGATTGTGGTCATGTGTCGTCATGAGGCGGCAGTGGCAGAAGCACATTCCAGGGATGTAGATGTAGAGCTGGAGATGGTAATGTTTCCCGTGTCAATGTGCAGTATAGTTGTAGGTGATACAGGAAGGGTTCCATAAAGTTCCATCTCTGTCTTCAAAATTATTATACATGCTTATGTAGCAAGATCTAGAGGAGGGAGATTAATAGCAAAAGGATATGCTTATAAAAGTGTGAATGGACGAGGTTCCTGTGATGTAATTCTCCAAAATGGTAACTATCCAGCTTAAATTACAGAAGAACCACCCCCTTTTCAATATGCACATCAAGAAAGCCAAGAATGAAAATTTAGAAAACCTGGGGTCTTGTGATCCCTTTTAGTACTTAGGTATAGCAGCTAAAATGCAGACAGAACTTAGAAGAATAAATGATTGATTGCATGAATGACTTCATTCATTCATTCATGGTTCCTAAATCTTTGTACTGTAGAACATGTTCTGAGACTTAACTAAAGCTGGATATGAGCCAGACGGAGGGGGTGATGCTTCAGCTTAACCTAAAGGGATGCTTTGGCCAAAAGTACCTAGGGATTTTTCTCCTTTTAAAGAACAATAATCCCTCAGATATTATCACATCATACTCTATCAACCATTATTTTTTAGTGTAGATAATTTAACCAAGTGTCATCCTTATAACAGATGACTAGTCAAACAGGGGTTTTGATAGGCTCCAAGCAGAGGGAGAGAATTCAGGACCCTGGCCAGTGGATCTGAGCTGTGGGCACAGGCTGAGAAGCAGAGCAGCTGGAACAGAAGGTGCACTAAAAGATGGGGGGAACCAAAGACGTCATTTCAACCCCCTCCGTTTTGCTCCATTCCACTGTCAGTGTTCACTGAAGAAACAGCAAGAGAGGAAATCTGAAACTGCTCCCTGAGCTTTATTAGGCTGTCCATTTTAAACTCCTCTCCCTCTGAATAAATATCAACTTATTCAAATTGCTATTTCCCCACTGCTGGGCTCTCACTCTTTGACTCCTGCGGTGCAGCACCCTCACTGTGATCCCTAGTAAGAAGGGCGAGAGAACGAGGGCCGTGTGTGTGGAGGGGGGTTCCAGAAGCAATGACAGTAGGAGGGGCTCCAAGTCCGGGAGAGTGGCTAGAAGGAGCTTGCAGTTGGGCCACCACCCACAGAAGGTCAAAAATCTCCTCAGCAAATTACAAGGCCTTGCTACAAACCTCTACGCCTACTCATTCTGCTTTTCTGGTCTTAGAAAAGCTGGCCATTTACTGCGTACCCGGCACATGCTGGGTGTTTCACAGCTATCGCCTCATCGAAGCCCCAACAGCCTGAAAAGTTGGCCGACAAACCATCCCTGTTTCGCGGATGAGGAATCTGAGGCTCCCAAAGTTTATGCAGCTTGCTCAAGGTTTCTGTCGCCACAAAGTGGCAGAGCCAGGATTTGAGCCTGTCTATGACACTCCCAAACTTACACCTTTTTTCCTTCTCCTGTACCCCTTCTCATCCTAATTCTACATCTCACTCAATTCTTATTTATTTTTTTCTCAATCCCCTATGAAAACTGTTACCTATGGAAATTTTTCTACCATCTTATAGCCCTGGACATACAGCCATTAGGCTCTAAATTAAATTACATTACTGTTCAAACAAGGATGCAAAATGATCTTTAAAAGCAGCAAATGTGCTTGAGGAAATGGCCATGATAACATTTCACTTCTGAAACTATGAGCTTTGCAGTGTCAGCTGATCAACCC
Organism: Propithecus coquereli; assembly: GCF_000956105.1. Classification (NCBI taxonomy): domain Eukaryota; kingdom Metazoa; phylum Chordata; class Mammalia; order Primates; family Indriidae; genus Propithecus; species Propithecus coquereli. The sequence goes on along the minus strand of NW_012154173.1, from coordinate 10,198,691 downwards.
TCGGGAATATTTAATGATTTTTGTCCCGGACTACTGCACAGCCAGAAAATTTGCTTTGACCTTAGGATGATGAATGTGTGTGATTTAGATCTGAGGACTGATAAAAGGAAGCAGGTTTATGCAAGATGACAAAAAACAAGACGGCCATGACTTGGTGTGATTTGCCAGTTACGAAGAGATTCTGTTTGCTTTTGTGATAGATTTATCTGCCCTGACATTTATTCTGCTTATTAAAAAAAATTCACACTCATCAGTTTGCTCTCTAGGCATGATAAATACATTTCATGTCCCAAGTTCTATTACACTAAATTTATTTTCCATTCCGGCATGGGGCAAAAAAAATATACCTTTGATTTGTTCTTTCCAACTCTATTGAGTGTTTTATTGCCTAGATTTTATGCATTTCATACTTCTAGTGATTTTACTTGCATTTCTGGGACTTCTACCTATTTTAACACAAAAAAAAAATCCCACAATATTAGTAAGCACTATTGAGACCTGAAATTTAACCATAATCCCTTTCACAGAATAACAATAGCACTAAATTAGCTGTGCCAAGTGTTTGTTATAAATGCATCACCTTCTTCAATCTTCGTGTATATTGCCTATCAAAATTAGTTGAAACAACTAAGATTAAAGCAACGCATCATTATTATCCCATCCTTTTTTTTTTTTTTTTTTGCCACATAGCATATAACACAGGGAGAAATGTTGTGGTTTAGGTAGTGTATACACACAGCAAAATGTCTAGCCTGTTTCTTTTTTCAATGCAGATGTTTGTTGTTATGCAAACTCAAAAGCCATATGGTTTGATTGAATTGATTTGCTATCTGGACATTGAATAGAAATGTTCACAGAGAACAGAATAAATGTCGTGATATTGTAAAATCAGTTTTGAACCCAGAGGTGTGTCGACCAAAACGATACAAGAATAAAGTCACGTGTAAACCCAATTGTCCATTCTTTCATGCCACCCCTAATTACTGAGCCCCTACTCTATGCCAGGCACTGGTCTGGGCACAGAGGATACAGCAGTAAGCCAGACTGACGCTTGCCTTGCTCTCTTGGAGCTAATTAACTAATTATGAGAAAAGTGTCACTGTGATGAGTGCTATGCCAGGAATTCAATAAAGGGTTGGGGTAGATGAATGATGAAGGTTTCACTTGGACATTTAACCTGAGATCCGAAGGACAAGAAGGAGCCAGCAATGCAACAATCTGCAGGAAGAACAGTGCAGGTGCAGGGACAAGCGTATGCAGAGACCCTAAAGGTGGCAAGGAGCTCAGCAAGTGGCTGTGTGGCCGGAGATCACTGGTCACGGGTGGAGAGTGGGGAGGATGGGGTCGGACAGGGAGGAGGGACAAGACCATATGGGGCTTTACAGACCGGGTAAGGGGTTTGTGTTTTATTCTAAATGTGAGAGGATGCTATTGGAGGGTTTTAAGAGGAGGGATACAATCTGATTTACATTTTTCTAAAGTTTTAAGAGTTTGAGTTGGATTGTGACTGTGCACTAATTCTTTGAATAGAGAGCGAATGAATTGCATGTTGATTATATCAGATTGATGCCATCACGTCACCTCCTCACTTCACTTTTCTCCTTGCAGAGTGACCCACATTTGATACCTTCCTCAGTCGTTTCAAGGCCTCTCTTGTGAGGCACCCAGGGCAGCATCATTCTTGCCAATTCAGCCTCTTTAGATGTAGACTGGTAAACTCCATTTGCCAGTAGGCTGACATGTGATTCAAGCAGTTCTCCATCACTTTCCATAAGTTCGCGAAATCCTGCCTCTTTCTCAAGAATTTTAATTTCACTTTACAATAGGTTTGCGTTGCATATTTCAGATCATCTGGACACTCCGTGAGGACATAGGCATGACAGTTTGGATAGACTCCAGAGTGAAGGGAGGGATGTTTGAGAAGTATTGTCAAGTATTCAGATTAGCATTTTCATGTTTTGTTTCCCTAGATCCCTTAACTGTAGGGACTGAGATAATAAATGCTTCTATGATCCACTGAGGTAAAAAAAATACTTCTTTGATCCACTGGTCCCTGCCACCTAAGGCCCTTAGAAAGTGATTGAGAAAAAGAGATCGACAGTCACGAAACAATCAATGAACAAAACAGGTTGATACTTATTAGTCTTCTATTATGACAAACAGGATAGGAAGAATAATGGCCCTCTAAACATGTCCATGTCTTAATCCCCAGAACATGTCAATACATTATGTTATATGTTAAAAGGAAATTATGGTTGCAAAGGGAATTAAGGTTGCTGATCAGGTGACCCTAAAATAGGGAGATTAGCCCTGATTATCCAGGTGGGCCCCTTGTCATCACAAGGATCCTTAAAAATGGAAGAGGGAGTCAGAAGAGAGTCCTAGGAAGATGCTAACTGTGGAAGAAAGGCGTAGAACAGCGCAACATTGCTGGCTTTGAAGGCGGAGGAAGACGACCATGACCCAAGGAAATGGATCATCTCCTGGAACCTCCTAAAAGGATCACAGCCCTGTCAACACACCTTGATTCTAGCCCAGTGAGATCCATGTCAGGCTTTTGAACTATAAAACTGTCAGAGAATAAATTTATATTGTGTGAGTCAATAAACTGGTGTTACAGCAGCAATAGAAAACTAACGCAACAGAATGAAGTTCCACATTGTGGAGTAAATTAGGAAGTGCAAGAAGCGAGAGAGGTGAACACAGGGTCACAGGGTCAAGGTTTCACAGAAGAGACAAATCTTTGTCCATAAAACCTGTCATAGAAAACCTTCTGCAGAAGATAAGACAAAAGAAAACTCTTAATGTCTTTGGGACCAACACTCATGACCAGCAGCCTGCCTGAATTAGTACAGGAGACAGGAATGTTTTTGACTGATTTCTGTATAAATTAAAAAATATTTGGGCTCATTAACATGGCTGCTGATTAGGGCTAGATTTGGTTCCTAATTTTAAAAGTCTATATTTCATAACCGTTTAAGTTGTCATTTACAGCTCATAAAATTAGCAGGGCATAATATCCTTGAGCTTTTATTTTTTTAAGTTTCCAAAATAAGTTTCTGTAAACTTCCTTGGATCTTTGAGTGGAGTTATGATGAAGCATTATCTATACCCTGGCAGAGTTTTGTTTTGCTGAATGTTCCAGACTAAGAGAAACTTAGCCCAGGAAATCCTCTTAAGTGGCTATTGATATTTAATAAGCTTGACTCTGATGACAAGTCTCAGATGGTCCCTCTTCCAGAAAGTCCACGATGCCCCTCTTTGTCCGCTATATAAGCCAGTTAGGGGAGGATGCCATCACCTGTATTCTTGCTGGGAATTATTGTGGGTTTGACAGTCATCGCTCTCTAAATTTTCTCCTCCCTTTGGGCAAATGCAGTATGTATCTTTCACCTTTGTTTCCACACAGCTGTGAGCATGGTATCTTTCATAAAGTCAACACTAAATGACATTTCATGAATTAATAATTGAGGCATCCTAATTATAGCAGAGCAGAGTGGCCTTTCAGATTCATAATTATGTATGAATCTTCATACTTCCGTATGAAACTTCTGCATTTATACATTTGTGCAGACATGTGTATATGTAATCATCCTAATACACCTAATTTTGTCAGCAACAAATATCAAACTGTTGAGTGATAAAGTATTAGATCAAATACACTAATTTCAATGATCCGGAAAATATTTCAAAAGAAAGCATTGTATTTAAGAGTCAGAAATTCCCTTTCTCACTATACTTTTTCAAAATGACTGATTTTCATATAGGATCTTAATTGAGGGTTTTCTACATGTAGGTTCTGTCACTAGAAAGAAAAAGTCAAGATATAAGTCCCTCATTTCTGCAGCCTGATACAGACATCAACATCAGAAAATTCCTTTTCCTTTTCATTGTCAATATATATTTACCCCTTATGAGAATTTTTCAATTGTTTTTTGTTGTTGTTCTGAAATTGGAATAGCCTTATGGAAAATACAGACTATGGTTGTGTTTACGAATGCATAGATTTATGTAACATAAATGTATTGTCTAGATCCTAGACAATTTCAGAATGAACTTTTTCAATATGTAATTACAATATAGGAAATTGCCTTGATCTTTCCTATACTTGTCCCTATATTGTGACAGAATCCACACCTTACTGACTTTTTTTATAAATTCACATGTGAAAACATACCTTATTAATTTTATATAAGTCCTTACACCTAGAATATAGTGGCCACATATCAAATTTAGAAAACCAACTTTTGCCACTATTTAGATATTTGAAATATAAATGATCTTCAGCTCAAATTATCCACAGAATATTCCAGTCCCCTCTCCTTGTGTTGCATGTGTAATCATAGATCAAGATTAAGTGTTTTATTTAAGAACCTATTAAAAGACAGTAGCAGATAATCATTTAAAATTAGCTCCATGACCAGAACCACAGAGCCATGCAAAACTGAAGCTTAGGGCTTGCTCCTAATTATTCAGATTGATTGTCTACTTGTCCAAATTTATTAATTCATAACTCCTGTTTCCAGCACTCCCCCTCATTTGGGCTTTTTTGATCTCACCCTTGAAAGCACTATTGCTTGGGGAGGAAGGATGACTATTTTAAATGAATCCTAAATATGGGAAATCAATATAAGATCCCATCAGTAAAAGAAGTTCTCACACTGACACTTCATTCTTCCTTTGCAATTTTGACTTCTTGGATGCACTCTATTCTTAAGTATGGGGGGACTTGATGTATCTTGGAGGAAACTATCATAGACCCTCTTGGAGGGACAGAGATGCCCCAGGCAGTTACAAAGCCTGTGTGTTTCAAAGGTACACCTCTGACAGCTTTAGCTTTTTAAAGATTTCTTGGGCCTTCCAAAAGCAGCCCTTGGCTCCTGGGAACTGGTTTATCTATCTTTTGTTTCATACTTCAAAGTCTATTTTTTAGAATGGGGATTTATTTCTCTATGAAATTCAGGAGGATTTTCGTGTCTAACAAGGACTAACGTATTTGGAAAGAATTGAGGAGAATTCCTTTGTAACCACTGAGATGTCTGACAGGTTCCAACTATAGGCCAAAAATACCTTTGACATTGAAAAGCTGACCACCTATTTGTCTGAAAGTTAGTCCCTGGACCACATTTCAGAGGCCAAAGCAATATTAGCTTCAACTGTACTTACAAAAATGTATTGAAATTAAGCCAGGGCTCTTATCAAACCAAGCCAGAAGCTTCCCTTGCTCTTTCACTTTCCTTTCCAATTTTGCTGAGCTTCCTAGAAATTTACTTTAAAATGTTGTTTCTTCATGGGTTCGTGAACATCACGGTTAAGCCAACCTCACAAAAACTGTTTAAATTCACCAAATATTCAATAACCATTTTGAGCCAGTGAAATTCTATGAAGTTTTTTTTTTTCTCATACACATCAGTAAGTTTGGCTTTTGATAAGTTTCTTCTAGACTCTTCAATTTATAAAAGTCTGTCAGCTTACTTTATCTTTTTTGCTTTGGGGAACTGATTTGCCTGTCTGTAGGGTGATTGCTTGAGCTGAGCATTTTTGTTCTTAAACACAGGAAGCAACAAAATATGTTACATTTTTAAATAGTAATTTTTGTAGACTTGAATGCCTACAGGTTGCTTTTGAAAGCATCATGATTTCATGGTTTTGGCCCTCTGCATTCCGCTGCCCTGGAAGCAGCAGGGCAGAGACTTGTGGCAAGAAGAGGAGCAAGTTGAGATCTGGCATGAGGCCTGGACTCTTGCTACAGGGAACCCTAAAAGTACAGCGAGGAGGGGCTGGCAGAATATCGGAAGTCAGTGACAATGTTGGGCACATTTCAGCAAGGGACTGGCAAGAAACAGTAGCGAGGTTTCAAAAAAAGAGGCAGAACCCTGCCCTGGCTCAGCCAAGACTCTGGTCTTTGAGTTTCTCCTGGCATTAGTCAGCATAGTAGGGCAAATTTCTTCAGCACAGGTCCATGGACCAAATGTAAGACTTACAAAAGACAATTGGTTGGATTAATCTATGGCAGGGTGGAGGTGGCAGATGGGGGCAGGGAAATTGAAGATGTTGGTTAAACAATGAAGTCTAAAACTGGAAGAGTCAGAGAGCCACACATTGTTTCTTTTTGCACATATAGGCAAAAACATACATAGATTCATATCTTTACCACCTTTTTTACACCAAAAGTAGTACATTTTAACTTTCTTCTATACCTTGCTTTTTTCACTTAATAAATACTGAAGATCCACTCCACTATAATCTGTGGAGATCTTCCTTGTTTCTTTTCTATAGCTTCATAGTGCTCCATTGTGGATATGTCACAGTTTATGACACTGATGGGCATTTGGGTTGTTTTCAATCTTCTCTTATAAACCATGCTAGAATTAATAGCCTTGTGCATATGTCACTTTGTGTTTTTGACATTTCATCTTTGGGATAGTTTCCTAGAAGTGGGTTTGCTGAGTCAAGGTATATACACTTTTTCTGGGTGTTGCCAAACTCCCTACCATGGAGGTTGTACTCTTTTGCATTCCCATCAGCAATGAAAAATCAAGTGCAGATAATGTTATGTTGGAGAAGCAGAGTAGGAATTTGAGATACTTTAAGCCTGGTGCCTCTATTTTCTGTTGAAATGGAAAACAAGGTAATCAGTAAAAAGAGAAGGCGGTAGATGTGAGATGGTGTCTTGAGGGGTGCAAGGAAGTTTTACAATGGTGGAAGAGGGAACTAAGCAACAAGTAGGGCAGGACTATTCAGTAATGTTGAGGGCTCAGCTGAGACTCTGGTCTTTGAGTTTCTCCTAGCATTAGTCATCATAGTAGGACAAATTTCTTCAGCAGTGGACCGTGGACCAAATATAGGATGCACAGAAGGCAAACAGTTGGATTAATCTATGGCAGGGTCAGGGTGGCAGACAGACAAGGGGCAATTAACTTGAAGGTAATGGCAAAATAAAGGAGTCTAAACTGGATGGAGAAGGAAATGAAGGGACAAAATAGGAAGGAGTTAAGTGACAGAAGACCATCATCAAGAGCCAAAGATAGGTGTGGAAGGAGAGTAGTGGGAAAGCTGGAGGGATGTGAAGCTCTAATCAGAGAGTAGAATTTTAGAGTTTGAGATCCCATGTGTGGAGTAGAGCCAGCTGATGGCAAGGTCCTGGTGGGGCAGTGGAAGTGGATGACGAATTGAGGAGAATTGAAGTTAAGAAGGTTGAGAAGCTGAGAGCATTAGAAGGGTATGCTACACGGACATTGAAGTCCCCTGGGATTAGGGCTGGAGTTGACCAAATATTTGACCCATGGAGGAAATGTCTACCATTATTTCACTCTGATAGGGTCTACTGCCTAACAAATAGCTGAAGTTCATAAACTAATGTGTAAATGAACTACTGAATGAATAATCCAATTGCTGTATAAAAGACTTAGTGAGCTTATAGGAGATAATGTGGCTTAGGGATATTAGTGATATCTACCTTTAGTATTTGGGATAGTGTTACTGACTTGTTCTGTGATTTTGTCTCTGATGAATGACTAGTAAGGAAAATTGGCATATTTCTTTCCCTGTATCTTATTTTTCCTCCATCTGTGAAGAAATATATAGTGGAAAGAAGTCTAAAAGATGAGTTGGGAAATCAGAGTTTTGGTCCCAAGGTGACATTGGTTAAGACTCCTATGTCTTCATCTTCAGAGATAAGGGTGGTTCTGGATAATCTCTTCATTCATTTTTAATTCTAAAATTCAGGTTTCTATGACTATGGAATTTGAAATAACTCAGAAAATAAAAATTCTGGTTATAGTCACCCATCAGGTCTGAAATTCTTTTGGTTTAAAATTGTTTTGAAGGCACCCATTGAAACTCTTGAGTAGACCTTGAAAACTACTTAAGGGAAATTATGCTACTTTCTTGCCACAGAATGAGATTCGATGAGCTGATGGAAGTAGCTCTCAAATATCCGATGACCCTACATCAAAGGTTATCTCTAAAAAGATGCTCTTCCCCATAAAAGCCAGACATATAAGAAGCCAGATACCTCAATCTTGTGAGGTAAATAACATATAAGTTTCTCTTTCTACCTATTTTAGGTTTTAGAAGGAAAATATGTATTTCTTTATTCAACAAAAATTTAATTTTATGTAGTACTTAGATGGATAAGACACAGCTCTTTGCCCTTGATGAGACTACATGCTAATAGGGGAGATAAAACCATGTGGAAATATAAACAAATAACCACAGTCCAAAGCAGGCTGACTCCCATATGAGTAGTATAATATAAGTAAAAATAGATCTCCACCCTATTTTTAAAAGGTGTTTGAGAAGTAGAGAGTAACAGAAATATTTTCATTTCTCATTTTTTATTTTTATAC
>NW_012154173.1:10158760-10190290 GCF_000956105.1 Propithecus coquereli | reverse complement strand
CGCTATATAAGCCAGTTAGGGGAGGATGCCATCACCTGTATTCTTGCTGGGAATTGTTGTGGGTTTGACAGTCATCGCTCTCTAAATTTTCTCCTCCCTTTGGGCAAATGCAGTATGTATCTTTCACCTTTGTTTCCACACAGCTGTGAGCATGGTATCTTTCATAAAGTCAACACTAAATGACATTTCATGAATTAATAATTGAGGCATCCTAATTATAGCAGAGCAGAGTGGCCTTTCAGATTCATAATTATGTATGAATCTTCATACTTCCGTGTGAAACTTCTGCATTTATACATTTGTGCAGACATGTGTATATGTAATCATCCTAATATACCTAATTTTGTCAGCAACAAATATCAAACTGTTGAGTGATAAATTATTAGATCAAATACACTAATTTCAATGATCCGGAAAATATTTCAAAAGAAAGCATTGTATTTAAGAGTCAGAAATTCCCTTTCTCACTATACTTTTTCAAAATGACTGATTTTCATATAGGATCTTAATTGAGGGTTTTCTACATGTAGGTTCTGTCACTAGAAAGAAAAAGTCAAGATATAAGTCCCTCATTTCTGCAGCCTGATACAGACATCAACATCAGAAAATTCCTTTTCCTTTTCATTGTCAATATATATTTACCCCTTATGAGAATTTTTCAATTGTTTTTTGTTGTTGTTCTGAAATTGGAATAGCCTTATGGAAAATACAGACTATGGTTGTGTTTACGAATGCATAGATTTATGTAACATAAATGTATTGTCTAGATCCTAGACAATTTCAGAATGAACTTTTTCAATATGTAATTACAATATAGGAAATTGCCTTGATCTTTCCTATACTTGTCCCTATATTGTGACAGAATCCACATCTTACTGACTTTTTTTATAAATTCACATGTGAAAACATACCTTATTAATTTTATATAAGTCCTTACACCTAGAATATAGTGGCCACATATCAAATTTAGAAAACCAACTTTTGCCACTATTTAGATATTTGAAATATAAATGATCTTCAGCTCAAATTATCCACAGAATATTCCAGTCCCCTCTCCTTGTGTTGCATGTGTAATCATAGATCAAGATTAAGTGTTTTATTTAAGAACCTATTAAAAGACAGTAGCAGATAATCATTTAAAATTAGCTCCATGACCAGAACCACAGAGCCATGCAAAACTGAAGCTTAGGGCTTGCTCCTAATTATTCAGATTGATTGTCTACTTGTCCAAATTTATTAATTCATAACTCCTGTTTCCAGCACTCCCCCTCATTTGGGCTTTTTTGATCTCACCCTTGAAAGCACTATTGCTTGGGGAGGAAGGATGACTATTTTAAATGAATCCTAAATATGGGAAATCAATATAAGATCCCATCAGTAAAAGAAGTTCTCACACTGACACTTCATTCTTCCTTTGCAATTTTGACTTCTTGGATGCACTCTATTCTTAAGTATGGGGGGACTTGGTGTATCTTGGAGGAAACTATCATAGACCCTCTTGGAGGGACAGAGATGCCCCAGGCAGTTACAAAGCCTGTGTGTTTCAAAGGTACACCTCTGACAGCTTTAGCTTTTTAAAGATTTCTTGGGCCTTCCAAAAGCAGCCCTTGGCTCCTGGGAACTGGTTTATCTATCTTTTGTTTCATACTTCAAAGTCTATTTTTTAGAATGGGGATTTATTTCTCTATGAAATTCAGGAGGATTTTCGTGTCTAACAAGGACTAACGTATTTGGAAAGAATTGAGGAGAATTCCTTTGTAACCACTGAGATGTCTGACAGGTTCCAACTATAGGCCAAAAATACCTTTGACATTGAAAAGCTGACCACCTATTTGTCTGAAAGTTAGTCCCTGGACCACATTTCAGAGGCCAAAGCAATATTAGCTTCAACTGTACTTACAAAAATGTATTGAAATTAAGCCAGGGCTCTTATCAAACCAAGCCAGAAGCTTCCCTTGCTCTTTCACTTTCCTTTCCAATTTTGCTGAGCTTCCTAGAAATTTACTTTAAAATGTTGTTTCTTCATGGGTTCGTGAACATCACGGTTAAGCCAACCTCACAAAAACTGTTTAAATTCACCAAATATTCAATAACCATTTTGAGCCAGTGAAATTCTATGAAGTTTTTTTTTTTTCTCATACACATCAGTAAGTTTGGCTTTTGATAAGTTTCTTCTAGACTCTTCAATTTATAAAAGTCTGTCAGCTTACTTTATCTTTTTTGCTTTGGGGAACTGATTTGCCTGTCTGTAGGGTGATTGCTTGAGCTGAGCATTTTTGTTCTTAAACACAGGAAGCAACAAAATATGTTACATTTTTAAATAGTAATTTTTGTAGACTTGAATGCCTACAGGTTGCTTTTGAAAGCATCATGATTTCATGGTTTTGGCCCTCTGCATTCCGCTGCCCTGGAAGCAGCAGGGCAGAGACTTGTGGCAAGAAGAGGAGCAAGTTGAGATCTGGCATGAGGCCTGGACTCTTGCTACAGGGAACCCTAAAAGTACAGCGAGGAGGGGCTGGCAGAATATCGGAAGTCAGTGACAATGTTGGGCACATTTCAGCAAGGGACTGGCAAGAAACAGTAGCGAGGTTTCAAAAAAAGAGGCAGAACCCTGCCCTGGCTCAGCCAAGACTCTGGTCTTTGAGTTTCTCCTGGCATTAGTCAGCATAGTAGGGCAAATTTCTTCAGCACAGGTCCATGGACCAAATGTAAGACTTACAAAAGACAATTGGTTGGATTAATCTATGGCAGGGTGGAGGTGGCAGATGGGGGCAGGGAAATTGAAGATGTTGGTAAAACAATGAAGTCTAAAACTGGAAGAGTCAGAGAGCCACACATTGTTTCTTTTTGCACATATAGGCAAAAACATACATAGATTCATATCTTTACCACCTTTTTTACACCAAAAGTAGTACATTTTAACTTTCTTCTATACCTTGCTTTTTTCACTTAATAAATACTGAAGATCCACTCCACTATAATCTGTGGAGATCTTCCTTGTTTCTTTTCTATAGCTTCATAGTGCTCCATTGTGGATATGTCACAGTTTATGACACTGATGGGCATTTGGGTTGTTTTCAATCTTCTCTTATAAACCATGCTAGAATTAATAGCCTTGTGCATATGTCACTTTGTGTTTTTGACATTTCATCTTTAGGATAGTTTCCTAGAAGTGGGTTTGCTGATGAAATGCACCCATAAGCTGAATTAACAGAGCCTATTGAGGATTCTCTCTGTCCTTTTTCCCCCTCCAGGCTGGCCCCCTAAAATGTCCCAATTCCCAGTATCCCATAGCTCAGTTCTTTACTTCACTTTGGCCATTCAGATGGAACTTAAGGAAAGACACTTGGGAATGTAATTGTCGAAAATAAAACTCAGAACCTTATGGAAATATTTGTGTGTTAAAATTACAAGCAGATTAGAAAGTTAAGTGAATTTTAATGATATGAGGCATTTTTATAGGAAGAAAGCTTTCAGCACAAGAAGAGCAATGGCACTTAGGCAGGGTGGAGAGGCTGCTCAACACGGTCAACTGCAGTCCTCTGCAGTGGGCATTTGCTTCCAATTACCCAAGAGCAAAAGTGTTGCAATGCTATTGACGGTCCATTAGGAAGTAGAACATTTCGGCTGTTGTGTGTGTGTGAGGCAGGCTTGCTTCTAGCAAAAGGGCCTTCAGTCAGATGCCTAAGTCTGTTCCAGTGGCCTGACTTTAACCCTGAACCCACCAAGAACTTTGGGAAGACTGATTATTCAGGGCCATCCAGAACTCATGTAGTATACTGTGTCACTAAAAGCCGGAAGACCATCAGAAATTATTATAAGCTCTTTGGGATGCAGATCAAAGGTGCCTGTGAAGGAGTGTGGAATCCCTCAGAGCCACTACCCAAGCAGGGACAATTCCAAGGCAAAGCCATAAGAGTCACCCAGAAGAAGACTTTTCCCCTCTATCATCTGAAGCAAGCCACAATTCCATTTTCTCTCTTCTTACCTCCAACTCTTTTGTTAGGTCTTCAAGCAGCCCTGAAGCTGCCATTTTCATTTTCAAATGAATACCTTAGGCTTTATTTTTGCATATTAAGTAGAACTGTTTGCTGTAGTTAAGAAAGCTTTAGGGGAAGGAGAAAAATATGATGCAGAGTGAGAACCTGGCATTTTGCTCTTTATTTTCCACTAAAAAAAAAACCAACACATTAATTTCTGGTGTCTTAATTGCTTAAGCCTTGTATGGCTTTCATCTAAACTTCCTATTTTAAGAAGCCAAGGAATGTTTTGCTTTTTAGTTTCCTTTAGATCTTATGACTCTAGTCTATATCGAAAACATTTCCAGAAAGAGGTTTGGATCATCTTCATTAGGTCTAGGATTAGATCAAATTAAACAAGATATTTTATAATTTGAACAGGTATTTGTTTCAGGGTTTTTTACAACCAAAATTTTCAATAGTTTAAAACAGTTTAAAAGATGCTCTGTAAAATTCAAGCTGTATGGCGAAAGAAAGCTGCTTAGGTGATTTTATGTAAAAATCATTTCCTCTCTTAGAGTAGAAGTTGGTTTGCAAATTAGCGAGGTGGAGCCAAAATAGAGAATTGCATTGTAAGAGAGTGACTCACAATGTTTTGACTTCTTAAAATATATCTTTCCCGACAGCAATGACTGGCTTGTCATTTGATTGCTTTCTAATTAATGTTAAGTTTTCCATTATAAGTATCACACTTCTGCCACCGGAACTACCAGTTGTGACCTCATATTACCTGTCCTTGAAGGATGCACCGGGCAATTATGACCATGGGTGTCTATGACTATAAGGACGTATCTCCTCATATTCTAACCGCAGATGTGGTACAATCAGTACCGCTATAAGAATGCTTCCATTAATAGCAGAGAAGCAAATCAATGTTTGTTTGCTTGGAAGCAAAAATAGGTACTTGCTGATAACTGTGTGTTCCTTGCTACTTTTATTTACAAAGAATTAACCAACCACGAAGTATCCTTGATAAATAAAATCAAGTTGCAATCTTCAAAAACTATTTAAAAGTATATTTTTTTAAAAAAAGAAATCTGTACATTATGCAAAGTGGAATATGAATTGAACACATAAGGTCAATTTGAGGCATATGTTATGCCCAGCAGAACAGATCCTGCTTTGAAGCCCCTGCCTAAATGCTTCATACAACCTAAAAGAATTTGACCTGGAGAAACACAGAGATACATTTGGATTTGCTCAGCACAAAAATGTTTGCAAATAGAAAATCAAAGCTGTATTTAAAAGACGCCAAAGTCGAACTATGCCAAAAGTAGAGTATGAAAGTATCAGTAACCCTCTCTGCCTATATGCCACTATATTTAGTAATTTAGATCCCGAGGTGGCTAAGGATGGCCTCCCTACTGTCTGTGAACCCAATGAACATATTTAAAAGTTTAGCCTTAGTATCTCCCTGGATGTTATATAATAAGATTTACAGCCTGATTTAAGCAGTTCTTACATTTTACTACCAATTCATTTTTTTCCTTTTTATTTGAGTTGAGGGGAAAAGCAATGTTTTTGCCAGTTTCCTAAGACACTGGTACTTGAATGCCTGTCTACAGGAACTGTCATCCTGCACTTGAACAAAGACTGTTCCTTTTTTCTTCTGGCATATCCTGAAAACTCTAAGCCTTTGAATCATGCTGTGTGCATAGCTTGGTTAGTCTTCCTCTAAAATGAGGTCTAAACTGACTTTTTCTTAGGTATTTTTTCCACCTTTCCTGATTCATTCTGCAAATATTTATTAAGCACCTCTTCTGGGCCATGCACTGAGGGAGCTTTGAACAGTGAAGGAGCATGAACTTGTCTCCCCTTTGCACACCTATTTAACTCTTTGTTTTCCTTTATCTCAAGCATCATTTCCTCAAAGAAGCAACCCTGACCCCCTAGTCTAGGTCAGTCATCTTCGTTGTATAAAAACCTCAATCTTTACTTTGTAGAAATGATTACTCACTTATTGGTTCTTTTACTAATGCCTGTCTCCCCAGCATAAGAACAGGAACCATGTCTGACCTTGCTCACCAATTTATTCCAGTGCCTGGTCCACACTACCACGTAGTTAATTGGTGGACCTATTGGTGAGTGATGAATGAATGGATGTAAAGAAGCATCATTTCTTCCCTCCACAAGTTCATAGCATGTTATAGGAAAATAAGCACATCTGGGTAGGGAAAGCAGATGAGACTAGAGAGGTAAGTTTGGGATAAAATGATAAACAGCCTGGCTAAGGTGTTTCCTTGTACTCTTGTTGGCCACACAATGATCGGGTTAGTATTTTAGGAAGCTCCCTGAGGTGGCAGGATGGAGGGCAGCCTGGGAAGGGGAAGAGTCAGAGGCAGGAAGTGTGGGGAGTGCTGCAGTGGCCCAGGTCACGACGATGAGGTTTAGACAAAGGCAACAGCTGCAGAACAGCAGGAGCAGAGGGGCTGAGTCACAGCACCTCAGGCATCCCTGTGCTTTCTTAGAAGATTAATACTGGTTGCAAGGAAGACCCTTTAAAGGACAAGTCCCTTCCTATAGAGTGGGGCCTGGCTTACAAAAACTCCCTGACCCAGGGTACCCACGCGGCAAAATTATCCTTGACCAGGAGCTGGTCCAAACTTGGATTTGACACATGTGGCAGTATCAGCGGAATGACAGGTTGCTATTTTTCTTCCTGGCCATTTTTCAGACAGTTTTGGGAAGCTTGAAATTCCAGGTTTAGTCATATAGTCAACCAATATTTATTAAACACTGATGGTATACCAAGCAGCAGGTACAGAAGGATTAGAGAAATGGATGTGGATATAGCCACTGTCCTTGCAAAACTTAGTGCCTAATGAGCCAAACAGCGCAACAAACGAACAACTGCAGCTCCGTGTGGTCCGTGTTCTGACAGGAGAGGCATAGACAGCTGGGGGCACACCTGGGTGTGACTCGTGGGTCCCAAGTGACACGTGGTCCCAGAGGACGGGGGATCTAAGCCATGAACCCAGTGAGGAAAGTGGTAATCAAGGGAGAAGGGGAAAGAAGAACACACCAGGCAGTGGGGCCGGCATGTGCAGAAACTGATAGACAAGAGCACATCACATGGGAGAGGGATTCTGGAGCCTGGAACGGAGGAGATGAGTGGCAGGAAAGCACAGGGGCAGAAGGTGAGGGAGAATCTGTAGAGTTAAGCAGGACAGGGTCACGTAGTGCCTCCTAATCCACATCAGGAGTATGACTTCCTGGTGAGGATAATGGGAGGATGAGAAAACTGATCGATGACAATGTGGAGGATGCATGTAAGGAGCTGGAGACGGGAGGAAAGACAGTACCAAGGCCGAGGCATGAGTCTGAGCAAGAAATGATGGTGGCCTCACACTCAGATAGAGGCAAAAGGGATGAAGAGTAACAAATCGACATGAAAGATATTTAAGAGGTCCATTTGTCAGGCTTTGAGGACTGACTAGGTGAGAAGGGAAGCAGAGATGAGACATCAAGGACACTTGCATCACTGCAGGACAGTGGGATCTTTCACTGGGCATGGCACACGGAAGAGAATTAGATTTCATGACAGAGCAAAGATGGTAAATTCCATATGAGGTATGTTTGGGTAAAAAGTGTCCCTGGCACATCTTAGGAGAAATATTCAGCTGTCAGATCAGTGGATCTAGAACTAAGGACAGAGATGTCGCTCATCTTTGTAACTCCGCTTGTGGGTCATCCTTTCCATGTTGGCATTTACCACGGTAATAACACAGGCTTCCAAGTCAGGCCAGACGAAGGCTTAAGTCACTCATAAGCTGTGTGAGCTTGGACAAGTTATATTACTGAACCTTTCTGAGCTTAATTCCTTCATCCAGTAATATTACCTACTTCATAGGATTTGGGGAGAAAGAAATGAAATAATGCTTGTAAGGCCCTTAGCCTCAATAAATCTCTAGCGCTGGTGGTGGAGGTGGCAGTGGTGGTGGTAATTTTGATGGTGGCAGCAGCATCATCTACCCTGGAAATGCAGATTTGAGAACCATCGGTGTAGAGATGATATTGAGAACCACCGGAAGAAATGATAACGAGAAGAATGTGTAAAAGAACACCAACATTGAAGGGATACGTAAAGGGCACACGTGATGAAGAGTGAGAAGTGGCCAGGGAGGTAAGAGGAAAATGAAGAGTGCTGTGACATCATGGAATCCGAGGGAAGAGAAGGTTTCAAGAAGAGGAAGTTGTCAGTAAGGTAAAATTCTACCCAGGGATTAAGAAAGGAAAGGGCTGTAGAGTGACATTGAATTTGGGGACAAGTAAGCATAAGTGACCCCTGAGACAGGAGTTTCGGTAGGAGAGCAGAGATAAAAGCAAAATTGTAGCAGGTTGAGAGAAGTTGCCAGATATGGATCGCCACTTAACATGCAAATACTTTTTATTAAGAACAGTGCAGGTCAGGGGCATGAGAACCTAGTTAAAAGTGTGCTCTGACTATAGAGATTTGATTTTGCCTCAGGGCTCTGGTTCAGCGTGTAACAAAAAGACCTTCGGGGCCTGGATTTGGATGCCCCGTTCTAGTTCTTTATCGGGCATTGTCAGGTGCTGGCAAAAGAAAGGGAAAATAATAATTCTAAATTCATTTCCTGGAGAGGAGACTTCTTGATTGCACCATCCAAGCATAATGTGTTTATTCTGTTCTCAAGGCTTTTTTGACAAGAATTAAACTCTGTATAGCCTCAGTAGCAATTTTCTGCATTGCGTGTATATTCACTTGGAGAATTCATTTTCCCATTTAGAGCATTATAAGGTCTCTATCAAGCAGAAACTCTGACAATAGCCTACATCTCTAGGCCCCTTTTCAGGGTCTTCTCAGTGACTTTTGTGGATTTGAAAGCAGCCTTGCCTTCCCTCCACTAACAGAGAGAACACAGGGATTTGGGATCGGCACTCAGGATTTACTTATCCTTGCATGGACATTTTACGTGATCTGCATTGGGGCCTTTACCCTCAAATCAAACAAGGTTTATTTCCTCCAAACACACACACACACACACACACACACACACACGGGCACACACCATCCAAAGCCTTTCACTTGGAAATAGCATTGAACAAGTAAGGGGACTGAGGCACCAAATGATTTATTTTTAGAAAAGAGTGTACGATGACATCACTGATCAAGCTAGAGCCAAGTCCCACGCTGAGAACTCTACCCATAAAAGACCAACATTGCCTTTTTAGCCAGGCCTTTCTGGTCGTCACAGCAGTCTCCAATTTTCAGCAGCATCTCAAGGAGTTGACTTACAGCAGGTGATTCTTATTGTGCAGTCTCAAGTTTGAGAACTACTGTGCTAATTCCTTGTTTAACAGAGCCATGACTAGAGCCAGACTAGTTGGGTTCAAATCCCAGCTTGGCCACTTACTACATATGGGCAATTTACTTAATCTCTCTGTGCCTCAGTTTCCCATTTTGTATAATGAGACAACAGTAGTATCAGTTGGCAAGGTAGAGGTGAGGGCAACAGGCACTAACATGTCAGATATTTAGCACTGGGTGTGGTCCTTAACCATTGTTTTTCCACTTGTCCTTCTATAAACTGAGGATGATAATGGTACCTGCCCTAAAATGTGTTAAAGAGGCTGGCATGAGCTGATGCATGTAAGTGCTTAGTTGTCATTATTAAACATCTCCCTCCATTTAGTTCATATCTTAATCAAGTGTGTTTGGAAATCAGGATAGCTCCTGGGCTATGTCATCAAAACTCGTGTGCATCTTAATGGTGGGTCATTCTCCCATGATTTAGTCCCTATTTATTTCATTGTCTTCAGTTTTGAAGTTGTGTTTGTAACAATCCAAAGCATGTAACCCAACTCCACATGGAAAGGAGGTGGGTGAAAAACCTCCCAGGTGTTCAGAAGATAACTAGTGGCTCTCCTCTTATGAAAATACATAAGTTGGATGAAATAACTAACTTCAGGGGAAACCCAACAATACTGACAGTTTCATTACTCCAACATCCATAGCCTTTATGAGACAAGTCACAAAGAAGGTGCACATGTGCCCTTCAGTAACCGTAGTGCCTCAGTTTAGCTATGCCAAAGTGGTAACTAGCTTTATATCTATATATCTACCTATTTACCCACCTATCTCTCTCTCTATATATATATCCACATATAGATATATATCTCCTGTATGTGTAAAAGATGTATATAACCTATTACATGTGGTGCAGTGTTCTGAGCACTTTAGATAATAAGATATTTAATCTCTACAACTTTATCATGTAGTACTAGTATTGTCACTATCCTCCTTTTATATTAATATATGAGGAAACTGACACACAAAATGGGTAAGAGACTCAAAGATCAATCAGGTGATGAATGGCAGAGCCAGGATTTGGACTCAGCTAGTTTGGAGCTGGAATCTATATACTTAACCATCACTCAGTAATGAACACCTGAGATTACCCTAGAGGACGCTCAACCCAGGGCTTCATTTTATGGACAAGGGAATAAATGTTTAGGAGAATTCCGACCTTTTGAGCAGCCTCACATACCTAGAAACTTAGTTATTTCTGTTTTTCTCAGAAATGCACCACTGATCCGGGTGAGAGAAAGCTTAGCAACAAGGCTAATTTTAAGTACTAAAGAGTGAAAGGGGGTTTATTTTGAAAATGCTCTCCAACGTTTTCAGCAACCAGTGCTGTGAAGCAAGGCCAAATTCAGAATTAAAGTGAATATAAATAAAAAGATAAGTCATTTTATATCTTCTCTATAAAGTATACATTTCTAAAGAAAAGATGCCTTTTATGTAACATCTACATTTCCAGGAGAAACCTGGGCAAGTTAGGGGCAGAGCATGATAGAACAGAGACACCTACTGGTGAGAACAAGCCTCACTTCACAGATTTCTATCATAATTTAAGAATGACAGTGATTCTTATGTGAAATGTATTGGATATGGACAGTATGGTGGTAAAATACAGAATCTTCCCTTTCGGAGATTACATTTGAAAAAGAAGATATCAGATGTATGGAGCTATTTATAAAATAACTTGAGCACAGGTTCTCCACTCTCCCTTATAAGAATACCAAGGTACTGTTCAGGATCCTGCATCAACTGGCTCTACTTGGGGGAGGTGAATACCAGGCTGGGTGTAAGGTCCCTGGGACCCTTGATCCCTCTTATTTTGAGTGAACAGACATTGATTGAACACTTGCATTCCAAGGACTGGTGAGACAGCGTGCCACAAGGCTCAGCTCAGAAGCCAGAAGCCAAGATGTGGATCATTCTAGACCTTTCCTGGCCCTAGACAGGTGCTTCCTCTCCAGTCTGGAGCCCAGGAATCAGACCTGGTCTTATCAGATCACGTTCTTATCTATTCTGGAGTACTCAGATGTTAATTGATTCCCCAGAGATGACCCTTTCCATCACAAATTTCATGAATATGTAATTATTTGAATTCTTTCCTATGACGTAGCAGTTGGGACTGTACTTTGAAAATTATACTTTCCTAAATTTTAACTGGGAGAAAGAGTTCATAAGGAGAAATGGGGAAAAGGATGTGTCTTAATACATTTAGGCTACTACAACAAAATACCATAGACTAGGTAGTTCATGAACAACAGAAATTTATTTCTCAGTTCTGGAGGGTGGGGAAACCCAATATCAAGGCACCAGGAGATTCAGTGTCTGGTAAGAGCCCATTACCTGGATCCCAGATGGTGCTTCTCCTGTCCTTACATGGGGTCTCTCTTGAGCCTCTTTCATAAGGGCATGACTCCCATTCACTAGGGCTCTACCCTCAAGACTTAAATCACCTCCCAAAGGCCCCATCTCCTAATACAGCCACCTTGGGGGTTAGGATTTCAGCATATGAATTTCGTGGGGACACAAACATTCAGACTATAACAGGATGAAAGAAAATTAAGTTTAGGAGAAGAGAAAACTATGTAGTGAGATGGCAATATCACGCTTTTGTTTGGTTTGGTTCCATTAGTTAAAACACTTTGGATTTCCAGTTTAAACTTTCTAAACTTCCTAGCCATGACCATGTTTAATTGAAAAGTCTTAATGGCTTTAGAAGAAATAGTTCTCTGTTGAATTGTTTGGATGTAATAGTTTGCATGGTTTTAGCTTCTATGTGGAATTTGGAGTTAAAGTAAAAGAGTTTGCATACCAGAAAGTGCAACTGAATGATACAAAAGGTATCCAGTGATAAAAACAGGATAGTTTTATCTGGAGGAGGGGGAAGGAGGAGAGAATTTAAAATAATTTAATGAGAGATACTCACATTGGTTTTGAGAATTTAGCCAACTATTGAGAGGCAGACTGGGTATTTTTTAAAAATCATGAATACTACTGATTAGAGTTTATTCATTAAGCACCTAACTATAAGCATTGTGTTAGGTGCTATAAAGTAAACAGATCTCAATCAGACATGTCCTGGCCATTGAGGAGTTGTAATCCCAGCAGGAGAGATGAAATAAATGACTAATCTCCAAGACAATTGCAAGGAAGCTGTAGGGAGAGTGAAACATGACAATAGAGAGCATCCTCTACTCCTTGAATTCCCTGTTCCCCTGTGTTCATTCGGTCCCCAAGAAGAAAATGAGCAAGACTGGAGGCAATTTGAACCAATTAGAAGGTTAATGCAGTTGTTTAGGAATGAGAAGTTAAGGTTCTGAAAAAAAACTTTGATTCCCAGGTTGGCAAAATGAAGTAAAGGCAGTACTTTTAATAGAAATAGAAAAATCAGGAAGGATTCATTGCAGGAAGGTAGGGTGGAGAGAGCAGCATCATGAGTTTCCTTTTTCAACTCTCTGTAAGGCTAGAGGAACCAATCCATGTGTGAGTGGAAGTATCACAGAGGAGGCTGGAAATGTGGAACTGGTCTCAGGAAACTATTTCTAAATCAGGAGATCCATGGAGACAATCCATAAGATCTTTGGAACCTGAAGATTCCAACCCCTGAAACCTTGTGCGTAGAAATTATATCAATTTGTTTATATTAGGGGCTAATTTGAAATCACTTTTACTATCACTTGCTTTTGTAGAAGTTTGATTAAATATAAAAGATTGTTAATTGTAAAGGGTATTTCTAGACATGAACAACAGTAAGTCATTATTCTGAGAAAGAAAACATTTCCTTGTGAGACTTTCCGATGAGTACTAAAGTTGAGAAATGATTTGGAGAGTGAATAAATAATATGGAATAAACTCACCAGCAAAGAGAAACCAAGAATCAAAAGGTTGGATTTAGCACCAAATATACTTTCAGTGGAATGAGAGACTAAATACTATAATCAGTTGAGTAAAAGCAGTCATTAATATGTGAGATATCACCCTTATTATAATGTTCAGATAAGAAAAGAAAGCCAAAAAGGGACAATATAAATGAGAAGGAATTTATTTATACTGTCCTTAAATGAGCATATATGGTCATTTTATTGAAAACAATAATAAACTTCAGAGTTAAAAGCTTGAGATCTAGCCAATAAATCAACTTCATTTAAAATATCCTTAATTGGCAATAGTATGTGACATGAATAAAGCCACGTATTTAGGCTTCAGTTCAAAGAGAATTTTTATTCTGTCAATGAGAATAAGATTGGGGGAAAGGGAGAAAAAACAATCATATACCATGTAAGTGGTAAATTTTTAAAAGAACGATGGTCCCTTTTACTAAAACACATTTCTCCAATAATATTGGCCTTACTATCATGTCTAATAGGTGACTGTTTTGTGGTATAACATAAGAGCTTCCACTAATCAAAAATGTCTCCATTGCCTGGAATTCTGATGAGGATGTATTCATTTGGGTCAGGATATAATCTGACTCTCATAATGGTGTCAGGTTGATAGAACGAGAGCCAGAAGCAAAGGTTGCTAGGCAGGTATTTCAATGGGGAAGGCAAGGGGCCTCAGAAAAGAAGAGTAGCAGCAATAGTGCCGTGTTGGAGGGTCCTGAGTAGCCCCAAAGAGGTGGAAAATCTGCCTCCATAAGGGAAAGGAAGGGAAGGCAGGTGTAGAGAGGAGAAGGGCCAGCAGGCTAAAGAGCACCCGAGATTAAAAAAGCTCGCCCCACAGTGTTTCTCAGGCTGGCCAGGAATGCCAATATGCCGTCGGACAATAATGTTCCCATTTTCGTGGTTTTACCGAGAGCAAATTAGTTCCTTTCAGCCTATTCCTATTGTGAATGTTGGTGTTCTTTGTTTATCTGCCAAATCGGTGGTACCTGACAATCTCCCAACCGTATCATTAGGATGAGAACTTTAAAGCAAAAAGATCAAGCAGCATGAAAGTCGCGTCTTTTGCAGCAGTGCTAAGTCATCATCTGCCTGTGCTTTCTTCTCTTGTCTACTTAGACTTTCAGAAGTGAGCACTATTCATACAATGAGAGAACGGGGATGCAGGAATGACACCATGGGGTTTTTTTATTATTATGTTAACTCTTTTATTTATCTGGAAAGCTTAGAGTTTGTTTTTCTCAGCTCAATGTCTTAGAAAATAAGATTAAGAAAGTCGAAGGGCCACAGATGGTATTTGTTGGATTTGCATTTGCATAAGTAAAAAATTTGATGAAAACATTAATATGCATATTCAATGGACAGTCTTTGAGTTGAGTACTCAAACCTGGACAAATCCTAGAAAAATCCTTTTTAAGGAATTCTAAACTAGTTTGTAAATAAGGTGGCAAAATGAACTTTGCATATTTTATTGTTTATATAAGTGATTCAAAGCCATAAAATATTACTCTGATAATAAGAGAAAACCCATGATTCAGTCTCCCCTGGTGCCCAAACTTTTCAGCCTCCTTGAGGCCATTTAATGTTGTGCAGCTGGCCAGCGGTGGCCAAGGCTCATTGGATTGCAGTTTTATGTGCTCTTAATATAATGTGTTTAGTCATGGCCTGTGCCTGTTTTGGGAGGTCAGATTTTAGCCTCTTGGTGTATACAAAACTGGCCTGGCATTTAGAAGGACTGGAAGTCTAAAAGACAAAGCTGTGCTCAATAAGCAACTCTGCAAACAACAGCTGTGGCCACAGCTAAAATGCCATCTATTTGTGAGTAAATAGTGTGGAAAGGGCTTTTGGTCACCCACAGATCTTTTCTACCATATCCTTAAGCACAGCTGGCAATATTTATCATCCTAAAGTGATATATATCTGTTTATATATATAAATTCATGTATTTGTATGTGTGTATATGTTATGCCGTAGAATTAAAGTGCTTCTATGAAAATGTTTCACTTCCTAACATAGTTATACATCTTCAGCACTATCTGGAAGGACAGCTCCACCTGGTTTGTGGCAAAGGTGGGGTTCCCATAGCCCTGTCCACTAAGTCTTTTCCTTCTCTCAGCAGTGGCCCCTAAAGGACAGCCAAAGAAACCCCAGACTCCAGAGAACCATTTTGAAAACCAAAGAAAGATACAAGAAAGATTTTTTTGGAAGATGTAGTTTTTAAACTGGGCCTGATTCCAAATAGCTGTATACCACATGCACAGTAGGCTCCTGAATGGGTACTCCTTCCTGTCATTAGAAGGGAAGGGATTTGTAGTAGCCTTCAGATGTGACCACCCAACTCTCATTTGCCACTAGTGAATATTTTACAGGATACAGGCAACAAGGTGTGGCCAGAGGCTATGATGGGGTGACTACATGTAGGTCTACAACTGACCAACCAATTGCATTTGACCAAATGAAGATCCCTAGCTTGAAATTTCAGAATATTTTAAACTTCTACCTAAAAAGTAAGAAATTCAAACATGGAAATGTTTAGGCTATATATAAAAATTATCTGTGCATGTGTCATAATATACTCAATGTATTTTTATCTGTAGATTAAATATCTTGGTGGTTGAGTTTTGCCTTGCTAATCAGAAATCATTACAGACATACATCTTCATGTATGAAAACTATTTCTTGAATGTATACTGTAGTAATATTAGCCACAATTATATAAGCTATTACTAGGTGCCATATATATTTAAGCTCTAGTCTTGATCTTATCATCTTTATTACCTGAAGAGTAGATGCCTCGTATTTGGATGAGTAATAGAACTAGTATTTGAATCCAAAACCTGACCTATAAGCTAAGGTTTTAGTTTAAACTATTGAATCAATTATTTTAGAATTAACTATTTAAGTCATATGTAACTCTTATGTGATCAATGAACATTAACCTAATCAAAATTGGGTCTTTTATCTTATTTTAAGACAAAGCATACAATTGAAAAAGCACATGATATTTAGAAACCACATGATATTTAGATTGATATTTATTCAGTATTAATCATTGGTCTATCAATAATGTTAACTTCTGTTAAATCTTGAATGATTTGATCGGAAGTTTAAAAATAATGTCCTAATATAGCAGTGATGACTAGGTATGATTTAATATATGGTATTTCCTTATAACAAAGATGTAAGTACTAAATAGCTTTGCTAGTGATTAATGAAAATTTATCACCCCAACTTATATCCTAGGAAATACCATGAAGTAAACCACTTGAATTTATTCAAAACCCAAATAGCAACAGAAGTACAAAAAATAGTAAATGAAAGGTCAGGAATCTAAATGTCAGAACTAAGAAAGGGCCAATATGACTATAACACAGAAACTATGTACAGGTAGGTAGATAAGTTACAGAAGTCCTCAGCTAAAGTTATGTAGAAAGAGTAAAAGTCCTTACTTGAGCATTATAAAAGCTACCCATGTAACAAAAACATTTGTAGTTCCTTAATATTTTGAAATAAAAAAAAAGAAAGAGTAAGAGTTCTGTCCTTTTTAGGTAGGTATGGAAGGTAGCCTATCTTCTCTCATTGAATGAAATTATCCAAAGCTCAGCTTGGGAACATCAGGATCATGTTATCTTTATATGAATCATTATGCATAATAACAATTACAATTTAATAACAACTATTATTATTGTCATTATTCGGGATAGGAATATTACCCAGTAAACACACATAAACATTAACAGATATTTTACAAAACATGCTTATCCTTCCTGATATTTTTTGTTCTGTTCTTATTTGTTCTATTCCATTTTTTTATAAATGCTGACTATGACTGTCAAATTGATTTATGACCCACCCATGGGTTGCTACTCACAGTTTGAAAAGATGCTGTTCTGATGAGCCATACATGTTTTGGCAGGACCTGTTTTTACTAGCGGCTGAATAGCAGAGAGACAGGGATACAGTACATGGTTAAACTTAACGGGTGCTTTTTATGCAAAAATTGGCTGATCTAGACAACAGCTTGAGAAGTCCTCAGCACTTTTAACTTATAAACCACCACTAGAGGAAGTGTTTTAAAATTGGGTTTTTAAATATCCCAACATCACAGAAGTTTCTTGTTGCTAACTTAACTGTTTTACTCTGTTATCTTGTAGTATTTCCTTATTTATCTTTCTCCTGCATCCCACTGTTATAAGTGATTTTACAGCGTCTGGGCCCGCACGTTCTAAGTTGTCCTGGGCTGCTATTTGGAAGGCAGAGGTTAATTACCTCCTTTACAAATCGTAGCTGTTTACTCCCAACAGTAAATACAACTTAGTTTCTCCTAATTAAACTGGCTATCCTGCTGACTAGCATTCCAAACCTCTATGACTTTCCTCTCCTTTTTCAGATGACATTAGTTTTACTTTTAAAGAGAACATAGGAAATCGCTCTTTGAGTGTTCTTAGTTCTATCTTTCATTACAGACTGGACCCTCTCCTTGAATAATACGACCTCAACTGTATTCGTTTCCTCAAGCTGAGAAATGTATTCTCTCCTCGTTCTGGAGGCTAGAAGTCTGAAATGGAGATGTCAGCAGAGCCATGCTCCTTCCTAAGGTGCTAGAGAAGAATCCTTCCACCCCTCTTCATAACTTCTGGTAGTTGCTGTCAATCCTTGCACTCCTTGGCTCGTAGTGGCAGCACCCCAATCTCTGACTCTGTTGTCACATGGCCATATTCCCTTGTGTGCCTCTCTGTGTCTCTCACAGCCATCTTATAAGGACATTGGATTTAGGGTCCATCCTAATAGAATATGGTCTCATCTTAACTAATTACATCTGCAAAGACCCTATTTCCAAATAAGGTCACATTATGAGGTTCTGGGTGTACAAGAATTTGGCAGGGACACTATTTGTCTTAGTCCATTCCTGCTGCTATAATGATATACTTTAGACTGGGTGATTTATAAACAAATTTATTTCTCACAGTTCTGAAGGCTGGAAAGTCCAAGATTAAGGTGCCAGCAGATTTGGTGTCTGGTAAGGGCTTGCTCTCTGCTTCAAAGATGGCACATTGTCGATGTGTCCTCACATGGCAGAAAAGGTAAGCACGCTCCCTTCGACCTTTTTTATGAGGGCACTAATCCCATTCAAAAGGGTGGAGCCCCCCATGTCCTAATCACTTCCCAAAAGACCCCCCTTCTTAATATTATTGCATTGTGGGTTAAGTTCCAACGTATCAACTTTGGAGGGACACAAACATTCAGACCATAGCACTGTTCAACCCAGGATGCTGACTTTCCAAAGGGACGAGACGTTTATTTCTACCAAACGTATTGAAATCTGTCAGCATCATGCACAGAAATGGGCTAACGGGCAATTACGTAGAAAAAGATGCACTAACATCAAACAGGAAATAATGACAATAAAGTTCTTCTATTCTAACATTATACACTAGTTAATAATTCTGCCCAAAACAACTATAGTCCATATGCAGGGGAGCGGGGGGGGGGGGGGGGAGGAGTAGTTAATTAGCATTAAAAAAGTGGCATTTATACAGAAACATGTAACTTCCAAAACACCTTCATGTGCATTATATAATTTCATCACTGCAACCTAGTAATGTAAGTGAATTT
Organism: Propithecus coquereli; assembly: GCF_000956105.1. Lineage (NCBI taxonomy): Eukaryota > Metazoa > Chordata > Mammalia > Primates > Indriidae > Propithecus > Propithecus coquereli. The sequence continues at coordinate 10,171,454 of NW_012154173.1, read as the reverse complement.
GTCACCATTAGCCCCAATCTATAGATGAAGAAACAGGCTCCTGTCTTGACTCAGGCCAAGCAGTTAATTCAGTGATGCAGAACCAAGACAAGGGTCAGGCCATCTAACTCAAAATCCAGCATTCTTTCCACTGCCAAGTTGAGTCGTGTTATGTGAAAGTGATTAAAGGAAGGGCTGTCAGCCACAGGCCGGGAGAGGAGATCAGGTTGGAATTCAGGACTTTAGCGTCATTTGCGAGGCTTTTTTCTAGCTAACTACACCCAGCCACCCTAGAACCTCTAAACAACGATGAAGAGCCCCACAGGGCTGAGAATCTCCCCCTACCCCCAAACTGAGATTTGCTGGTTAAAAATACGTGGGAGACCAGGCACAGTGGCTCACGCCTGTAATCCTAGCACTCTGGGAGGCCAAGGCTGGAGGATCACCTGAGGTCAGGAGTTTGAGACCAGCCTGAGCAAGAACAAGACCCCATCTCTACTAAAAATAGAAAAAATTAGCTGGGTTTGGTGGTGTGTGCCTGTAGCCCCAGCTACTCGGGAGGCTGCGGCAGGAGGATCTCTGGAGCCCAGGAGTTTGAGGTTGCAGCAAGCTATGATGACTCTAGCCAGGGCGACAGACTGACACCCTGTCTCAAAATATACATATATATGGGAGAGGCTCCAATTCTGATTTTTTTTAAGCAGCATGAGTTTGTGTCTGAGGTCAGTGCCTCTAAAACTTAAATGCACCTATGTATCACTTGGGAATCTTGTTAAAATGCAGATTCTGATTCAATGGGCCTGGGGTAGGGGCTGAGCTTCTACATCCCTAATCTGCCCCCAGGTGAGGCTGCTGGGTCAGGGACCACATTTTCAATGGCAAAGCCTTAAGTAGCCCTCACAACAAAACCCAGGAGCAACTCTATGCAGATAACAGAATGTGTCTACATGATGGCAGAAAATGTCCACATCAGACAGCTATAAAAAGCAGGACGCCTCTGCCCGATAAAACACCTCCTCAGTTCCTAACATGTGCAGAAGTGTTTGGGCCCATTCACATTTTGAGTCTCCAATTGTCACTGCCAAAACAAGCCAGGTAGGACTCGATGAAAGGCCCTTGTTTGTGATGCTCAGCTTCATGCCGTGAAGAACACCTGTCATTCTTGCAACAGAAGCATCAGTGAGACACTGCTACTCATGGGCCCCCGGGAACGCACAGCAGCTTCCTCTAATAGCAGATGCAAAGTGAATCACATATTTCCTGCAGTCACGGCTGGAATTGGCTCCTGACTTTTCCCTTGGCAGAGCTGCTCCATTTCAGCATGACCCTCCATGTCTTCTGTTTTCTGTGATTTTATAATGTGGTCTTAATGACATTGACCCCAAAAGTACTTTTCAGAAGAGGTTTACAGCACAGATTCATTAAAAGGAAAAGTGATTGCATTACAGCTTTAGTTTTTTTCTTTTTTTGAAGCTGCTGGGACACGGTCTTTAGATATGGGGATAATGATGGAAGTAAATCCTTGCAATTCTCTGTCAATAGCAATAGATGAGCTGATGAGGCCGACTAGGTGTCCAAGGAATAAAGCCAGTTTTTAATGGCACTTTAATTCTGGAACTTTAGAAGACTTCCTTGCAGAAGTTGGAAGTTGGAGTGGTGAGAAATAATTTAACAAACGAGCATGCTTTCAGGGAACAGCTGGTATAAATGGGTTCTTAAATTAGTCTTTGCCCTGTGTAATTTCAGAATGGACACTTAAGATAAAATTTTATGAAAGAAAATACTTCCAGTAAATAACATAATTTTCTCATTTACCAATGGACTGTTGTTTAAGAGAGAAATTTTTCTATTTCAAAGGCTAAAGTTCTTATTAGAATTTTTTTTAATTTTGGGGTTCTTTTTATTTCCATAGATTTAGGGGGTACAACTGGTTGTTGTTACATGGATGAATTGTATAGTGGTGAAATCTGGGCTTTTCGTGTACCTTTCACCTGAATAGTGTACGTTGTACCCAACAGGTAGGTTTTCATCCCTCACCCTTTCGTCCCTTTCCCCTTTCTAAGTCACCAGTGTCCATTGTACTACTCTGTACGACAGTGTGTACCCACAGCTTAGCTCCCACTTACGAGTGAGAACCTGCAGTATTTGTACTTCACTTAAGATAGTGGTCTCCAGTTCTATCCAAGCTGCTGCAAAAGATATTATTTTCATTCTTTTTTATACCTGAGTAATATTCCATTACACACACAAACACACACATTTTCCTTATCCACTCATCAATTGATGGGCACTTAGACTGATTCTTTATCTTTGCAACTATGAATTGTGTTGCAATTGAACATACTAGTGCAGGTGTCTTTTTAATATCATGACTTCTTTTTCTTTGGGTAGATATCCAGTAATGGGATTGCCAGAACAAATGGTAGGTCTACTTTTAGTTCTTTGAGAAATCTCCATACTGTTTTCCATAGAGGTTGTACTAATTTATATTCCCACCAACAGTGTGTAAGCATTCTTTTTTTACCAAATCCCCACCAACATCTATTGTTTTTTGACTTTTTAATAATGGCCATTCTGACAAGGGTAAGGTGGTATCTCATTGATAATTAGCATTTCCCTGATGATTAGAGATGTTGAGCATTTTTTCATATGTTTGTCGGCCATTTGTATATCTTCTTTTGAAAAATATCTGTTCATATCTTTTGCCCACTTTTTAATGGGGTTATTTGTTTTTTTTCTTGCTGATTTGTTTGAGTTCCTTGTAGAGTCTGGGTATTAATCCTTTGTCAGATGTATAATTTGTAAATATTGTCTCCCATTCTGTAGGTTGTCTATTTCCTCTATTGATTGCTTCTATTGCTGTGCAGTAGCTTTTTAATTTAATTAAGTCCCATTTATTTATTTTTGTTTTTGTCATATTTGCTTTTGAGGTCTTAGTCATAAATTCTTTGCCTAGGCCTATGTCAAGAATAGTTTTTCCTAGATTTTCTTCTGTAATTTTTATGGCTTCAGGTCTTACATTTAAGTCTTTAATCCATCCTGAGTTAATTTTTGTATATGGTTTGAGACAGGGATCCAGTGTCACTCTTCTGCATGTGGCTATCCGATTTTCTCAGCACCATTTATGGAATAGGGTGTTCTTTCCCCAGTGTATGTTGTTGTCTGTTTTGTCAGAGACTGGTTGGTTGTAGGTAGTAGGTACTATTTCTGGGTTCCCTGTTCTATTCCACTGGTCTACTATGTCTCTGCTTTTATATCAGTACCATGCTCTTTTGGTTACTGTAACCTTGTAGTATAATTTGAAGTTGGGTAATGTGATGCCTTGAGATTTGTTCCTTTTGCTTAGGATTGCTTTGGCTATTTGAGCTCTTTTTTTATTCCATATGAAATTTAAAATTTTTTTTCTAATTCTGCAGAAAATGACATTGGTATTTTGATGGGAATTGCATTGACTCTGTAAATTGTTTGGGGCGGTGTGGACATTTTAACAATATTGATTCTTCCAATCCATGATCATAGGATATTTTTCCAGTTGTTTGTGTCATCTATGATTTCTTTCATCAGTGTTTTGTAGAAACTTTTTTAATGTTAGGAAATATTATTTTCAAAAATAAATGCTTATTTAAGTCAAAGATCATTCTAACTTTTCTGCCTTTATAAGATAATACTGGTGATTTGTCAGAGCTACTCAATCCTCCTGATAAATTTAGCCATGAACATGGGAGACTACTAGACTTTTCCATCTCGATAGCAAGTAAGGTTGAGATTCCACTTTACAAATATTTATATAACTTCCCCATTCCTTCCCTTTTGCTGCTGCCTTTGCAGTAGAAACTTCTCTTCTTGTCTTCAGCTGCACCCCCTCAATCAGTTCCACACCTTGCAGTCAGTGATCTTTCTAAAATGCAAATCTGAGCATAGCATTGCCTTGCTTGAGATCCTTCAATGGCTTTACTCCTTACAGCAGCATTCTCAAGCTTGGCAAACATCAGAAGCACCTGGATGACTTGTTAAAACACAGATTGCTGGGCCCCTCCCCAGAGCTTCTGACCCAGGAGGTATGGAGTGGGACCTGGGAATCTGCCTTTCTAATAAGTCACCACATAATGCTGATATTGCTGGTCTGATGCTGCTGGTCCAGGCACCACACTTTGAAGAGAACTGGTCTACAGAAGGAAACCCATCAAATTTTTTATCATCACATCAATTATCCTTTGCCTAACTTCCCAGAAGTGTACCATCCCCATTCTTCTCTGTGCCTCCACCTGCATTCAATCCCACCACACTACTCAGTTCCCTGAAATCAAGGCTGTTATAATTGGTTGGGCAAGTTCTGCACTGCACAAGTGATGGAGATATCATTTACATCATAACCTCTTGATTGGTACCCTCTGGAGTTGACCAGTGTACAGCCTATTCCTTTATATGCAGCAGCCCTGAAATTGCCACAAACCCCTCCATGCCATGCCTCTTTATGAATTCCTGAAGCCACACAAAAGTACTTTGACTTTTCTGAGTAAATCATGATCTTTTAGGCTTCAAAGCCTTTGCCCATCTTCTCCTCTGGGTCTGTAATGCCCTTTACCATGGAAACCTCTATCCATCCTTTATGGCCTCCCTTCTGAAAAAAGAAGATTTATAATCAGAATCATCCTTAGATCAAAGGAAACATTTTTCCAATAGGAAAAGGAAGGGTGTTATAGAATCTGGTTAGAGTCATGCATATTCTAACGTAAATATTTAAAATACCGCAAGCATTCCAAATCTGTTTTTTCTCCCTCCGGTTTTCATGAATTATCTTTTCAAAGAACTAGAACACTGATAAGGAGAAAAGTGAGGGGGCTTCTTTTCATTTTCTTATTTTGTTCTAGGTTTCCACACATCTAAGACCCTGGATTTATATGCACGTGGTAGTTTAACAAATTATGCTTGCAAATATACATTTATTAAATGGAATATGCAGTAGTCTTAAATTTATACTTTGATGAAAATTTTTATTATTAATATTTTTTTGTGTGGCTTTACTTTTGACTACATAAAACAGCAATTTTATACACACACACACACACACATACACACACACAGTTATGTGTCGCATAACATTTTGGTCAATGACAGATCACATTTATAATAGTGGTCCCATAAGATCATAATACCATATTTTTACTGTACCATTTCTATGTTTGTTTATGTTTAGATACAAATACTTACCATTGTGTTACAATTGCCTACAGTGCTCCATATGGTAACGTGCCGCACAGGTTTGTAGCCTAGGGGCAATAGGCCATACCATACAGCCTAGTTGTGTAGTAGGCTATGCCATCTAGGTTTGTGTTAAGTACACACTATGACTCTATGTTTGCACAATGATGAAATTGCCTAACAACGTATTTCTCAGAACGTATCCCCTTTGTTAAGCAACATGTGACTATACAGTAGCATAACAGTCTGTATGTTGTGTGTGTTTGTGTCATCTGTATATATGTATCTGTGTATACATATTTTTAATGGATAACTTGCAATATTAACTTTTCTCAGTGGCTTAACATGTTATTGCACAAACCTGAATCTACTCAGCTCTATCATTGGATTAACTGAAGACTCCAAATTACACTTAGCAAAAAAATGTGATATAGAATGAATACAGCACTTTAAGAAAATGTATCCTTCTGTGAAGGTGAAGCCCATAGCCAATGTATATTCAAAAGCAGGCTGCCCAAAGAATAAGGTAAAAAAAGAAAAAAAAGCAGGTAATCTGCCCAATATCATGAAAGAAAAGAAGGAGTTAATAAAAAGTATAGCACTTAAAACTAGGAAAAGATTATGCTGTTGAACTTGTAAAACTGTTCTGTTATCTCAAAACAGGCTATTTGTAATATGAATTTCTATTGTAAAAAAAATTCTGTAGCTGATGAAATCTTTTGGCTGACTTTCGGCTACATGGAAGCAATAGAAAATGACAAAGGGTCTGTGTCTTATTCTTCTTGGATGATTAAAAAATATTTTGTGTCTTCAAGGTCCATTCTCATGTTCTGCAGTTCTCCCTTCTGTCAAATTCTCCCTTCTTTTTTGTTTTTTATTTGTTGGTTATTCATTTATTCAAAGTGGGTTTGCTAAGTGCCTGCTCTGTGTTAGGCACTGTCAGAAATTCTGTAGAAAATCAGTAGTCATTAACTGCTATAATTCTAAAATCTTTGAAAAACAAAACTGTCTCATGTGAAATTGTCAAATGCTTATTCAAGAAGGTTGTAAAGTTTTATGGGTATAACAGAACCTGATTAAAACTCTGTCTGACTTAAGCTACAATGAAGGAGGGGAAGAGACAACTTAGCGGAAAGTACTATTTGAAGGCAGAAACCCAGACTCCCACGATGCAAGTTTGTTACTCCTCCTACTAAAGGGATGTGACTCCATCCCTGCAACTCCTAATCTGCAAGCCTCTGCGTTCAAACTCCGAGATTCCCAGGGGCAAGAAAATCCGATTGGGCCATCCGGGAACAGGATTGTCCCCTGCATCAACATGCCAAGGAGATGGGGTTGCCAGATCAAATGTAGGACATCTAGTTAAATATGCATTTCTGATACACAGCAAACACTTTTTTAGCATAAGTCTATCCCATACAAAAACTGGATTCAAATATAACTGGGCATCCTGTATTTTTATTCTCTAAATCTGGAAACCCTGCAAGGAGGCAGCTTTCTGAGTACAGGCAAGGCTGCAAAGGAGACCTGGGGAGTCCAGGTCAATGTGAAAGTGTCCATTGACCTCACCTTCCCTGAGTTCTCTTCCGCTCAGCTCAGTGGAAGAGGAGGCGTCTTAGGAGGTTGGCAGTTGTTAAGAAAAGCCCAGCTTAGGGAACTCTTGATTCCTTTTCACCAAGTAGCTGAGCACCTGCTGTCTTACAGCTCGCCTAATTATGTCGTGCACGTGAATATGGTCTCTTTGTAGGATACTGAAAGAACTACCGTCTAGGCTTTGGGGTCCCAGAGCAGGATGAAGAATTGGATTCTTATTATGGCCCAACAGGGATTGATATATGATTTGGGAAATTCTCAAATAAGCATAATAATCAACATTTTTTAGCATTTTACAGTTTACAAAGTGCTGTCATATACTTTGTTTTATTTGTCCTCAAAACAATGCTATACAGGTAAGCAAAACAAGTATTTATTTTCTATATGGGAATACTGAGGTCCAGAAAAGCTAAGTGTGGAGTCCAGAGTCACAGATCTAAGAAAGTAGGTCAGAACCAGGATTCAAACTCAGGCCTTTTAACTCAGTCCCATATCACTACCACCCCTCCCCACTGCCAAGGACTTGTTAGGTCCCCTCAATCTTTGTTCCTTTGTCTATGAAGTGAGAAAGGGCATATTTCTGATATTTCTTGCAGCCTGGGTGTTCTATGATTTTTAGTCTACAAATGCTAAGCTATAAAGCTAATCGAAAACCTGTTCAAGGGATGCCCTCCCACTCATTCTCCTCTTGCGTCTTTCCCCCAACTCTGTCATCCACACATGAAAGAGAAGGGTCTAAACATTTATGTTGTACTTTTCTGGGTGGGAGGCAAAGCAGTGTGCAGAAGAGGAACGCCACAGCCCCTGCCCCCGAGGAGCTGGGAGAGACAGTGAGGTTCGTGTTCTGCCCGGCATGGCCATCCTCCCTTTTCATTCTTGGGCTTCTAAAGAATTTCATGAGAACACATTACCTAGGAAGGGATTGCCTAATCATCGGAGTGGGCGTAACGCTATCATTACCTCCACCTCTCTGTTGCTTCTTTCTTTGCAGAGTTACTATGAATAATAAAGTTCCCTTCACCAGCCTTCACCTAATGACTCGCTTCCTACAATCTAATCTTTTAAAATACAGAAATATATCATGGGTAGGGAAACAAAGCTTATTTCAGGAGATACCAAGAAAGTATCAAAACAGTAACTTTAGTCATAAGATAACCAACAACTCTCCTCTCAAAAAATTAGTTTTGTAGGTGAGAATAAAAGACAGAAAGAATTGATCTGACAGTGTGTGGAACTGGGCTGCCTCTCACATCCCACCCCGCCCCAAACGAAAGGCATTGTGCAGGCCGACAGCTGACATCAACTTGTGTGTAAACGATCTCTCAATAGCCCCACAAATTGGGAGAGAATTGAATTCCTGGGCTCCTGTTACCCCCAGGGCCAAAATAATTTATAAAACAACTAAGTCTTTCAGTGACTCTCATTCTTTGCACGTGGCCACGTGATGTTAGCACATACAGGATTTGTAATACTTATATGGAACCTCTTCTGTTCTGGGAGGGCCAGGGGAACATTCGGGAGAAGAGAGGGCTAGTAGCCAACTAAGAGCCTTCAGCATCGGAGGAGAGCACCGTGTGTGGTTCAAAGGTACGAGAAGCTGGAACTGAAAGCAATCAGAGAAGTTTCTTCCTTTGGTGGAAATCAAAGGAGTTACTTTCTGGTTTGCTGTATCCACTAGTATTCTGGGAAATAGCTAGAAATAAGAGACAGGTGGATGAAAATCATGATATTCTTACCAACTTCTTACCTCTTCTCCCAACAAGTGGCCTGGCTTTTGGCTTAACAGCTCAGAAATGCCAACATGTTGTGTCCCTATTCTGAAAGTAGAAAATTGTTCATGTTTCTATGAATGCTTGTCATAGGGCCTTTCCTTCCTGTCAACTTAAACAAGTTAGTCCTATCCTGAAAATTCTTACCATCATGCTTCTCCATGTTGTTTTCCATTGCTGATCAGGTTTGAAAAAATGTATGTATTAATACTGTATCTCACTAGGAAGATAAAGCAGGTGTGCTCTATAGTTAAGAGCTTATCGTTCACTTTTTATAACCTCTCAGCATATATTTATAAAAGGAAGAAAGGAGAGCCTGGGGAGAGGGGAGAGAGAAAGTGGAAGGCAGAGAAATTTCCATGCATTTTCCTGGAGTGTTGAATGCTGGTGAATATATAGCAGATCACCACACATGGGGCCCAGTCTAGAAAACTTTCTGCATATTTTAAGACACAAGGCAGATCAAGTGTACCGGAAGTGACCTCAATCTATTGGCAAACTAAATAGTTCAGTCCTAAGGAAAGTAAGACACAGTTGTCTGGGTTTGTCATGCAAACCACTGCTTAGGTGAAAGAATGTATTTCAAAACATTAACAATAAGAACATTAAATAGGTCTGGAATTGTATTAAAATAGGAGATAAAAAGTTTAATTGGATTTTATTCTTTCCCCCCAATGTTGGCCCACGGATTTTTTTCAACCACATCTCCAGCATTTCTTACACTTGTCACGCTCTACTTTTGGGGGGTTTCTTTGAGACAAGGTCTCACTCTGTCACCCAGGCTGGAGTGCAGTGTCGCGATCATAGTTCACTGTGGCCTTGAACTCTTGGGTTCGAGTAATCCTCCCACCCTCCCAAGTAGCTGGGACTACAGGTACACACCACCATGCCCAGCCAATTTTTTTATTTTTTGTAGAAACAGGGTCTCACTATGTTGCCCAAACAGGTCTTGAACTCCTGGCCTCAAGTGATGCTCCCGCCTCGGCCTCCCAAAGTGCTGGAATTACAGGCATGAGCCACCGTGCCCAGCACACACTCTACATTTTACAGGATGCTTTCATGTGCATGATCCAGGTGAATCCTTAACAACCTTCTGAGTCAGGTGAGGCATCTCATTTTGCAGATGAGGGAACAGAAGATCAGAGACGGAACTGGTTTGTCCACACAGCCAGCAGAGGTAGAGCCATGTGTTTTAATTCCTTGTCCTGTGTTTATTTCCACCACAAAACATCCATTATCTTCAAAGGATTAAAATCAACAAGCTGGTCAATTGAGGTACATCGCTGGCTGCCTTACTTTCTCCCACAAACAGAAATCAATGCAACCCACTTTTGGTACCTACTAATGCAAGTGCTGGGAGCCCTATTCTGAACTCCATGTGATCCTGTGAATGTTCGTGTTTAAGTGAAGAATTAAAGTCATCATCCAGGTGATTCAACAGGGTAAAAAAAGTTATATCCAGAAAGAATGTCTGTTCCCAGTAACTAAACACTTAGAACATACATAAAGCAATTATTTTTCAAAGCCCTCCCTTTTGAACTTTTTATTTATTAAGCAATGACATTTTATTTTGGCCATTCAACCAAAGTGACAGGATCGATTGTGACTTGTTTTTGGTTTGGTTTACAGACATGACTGGAAATTAGCAAAATGTTTTAGTTTAGACAGAGGATCACCAAATGTTAGAGGCGTAAGGAATATTGGAGATGACCTAATCCAAGTCTCCAAGAGGGTTTGACCAACATCACACAGATGATTGCTTGGAAACTCCCCTTCCCTTACCACGTACAAACATAAGTCTGTTTGCTAGAGCCCAGAGAAACAATTCGCTCCTGCCAGTTCAGGAGGCAGTTGTTGGAGGCGACAGGGATTAAAACCCTAAATCAGTGAGGTCCTAACTTTGTGTGTGGTTATGATAGATGAAGCAATACCAAAATGCTGTAAGAGTTTGCTGTTTTAAAGTAAATATTCACATTTAGAATGGCATCCTGAAGCTTAGAGCAAATTTCGCATTTATTATATTTATTGTGTTAAAAAAAACAACTCTTCAATAAGACAATAGACGTGCATTTGGCTTACTGCACCACACATCACCTTGATACACACTGAGTAATTTGTCTAAAGGGATGTCTTTCTGGGAGAACTCCAAGCTTCACAAGATATTTAAAATAAGTCACTCCTCTAAATTGAGAGCAAATGGGTTTACACAGATTGAACTTGAACACAAGACAGAAAATAATGCATTCAGTGCCTTATGGTCTCTTTAACATGAATGTGGTATTGCTAAGGGCTTGAGTGATTGGTTTTTCCTTTAGTAATTCTTTTTCTTCAAGAATGTGCTTCCAGTCATGTTGTGTGTATGCTAAATTTCCAGGTGTTAAAGGGAGCCATATTTGTTAAATTGTGATCAACTAGACAATAAACTGCATTGATGCTATCCAGCATTTCATTGTTTCCCAAGTGACCTACAGTCTAGCTCTGATTGTGGAGTCCAGGAAACTGACAGGCCACCTTGGACCTTCCACTTTATTGTTTGTCCAAAAGATTGGAAGATAATAGCATGGATTCATTTGCATTTCTACTTTTCTCCCTTGTCTTTGAAGTGATAAACATCAGTAAAATGCATTCAAAATGAAGAGATGAACAGAAATGTGGAAAATTTAGAGTATAGATTATCAGTACAAGCATGATGGCAGCAATCCCAATACTTAAAATGTCCAAAGGTATATTAGCAACAGAGTGACCTCCTAAAAAATACACAACATGGCTAAGCGCGGTGGCTCATGCTTAATAATCGCAGCACTATGGGAGGCCAAGGCAGGAGGATCGCTCGCTTGAGGCCAAGAGTTTGAGACCAGCCTTAGCAACATAGTAAGACCCTCTCTCTCCAAAAAAAAATAAAAAAAGAAAGATAGCCGGGTGTGGTGACACATGCTTGTAGTCCCAGCTACTCAGGAGGCTGAAGCAGGAGGATGGCTTGAGCCCAGGAATTTGAGGCTGCAGTGAGCTGTGATCACACCACTGCACTCGAGCGAGCCTGACCAACAGAGTGAGACTCTGTCTCTAAAAAATAATAATAATGATAAAATAACCAAAAGGACTTGTTTCCTTATGGTAAGAGCGTAAGAATGGATGGGATCTGACCAATGCTTCTTCAGGAATGTTTTAGTGGCAGGATATGGTAGATGTTACCCTGCCATTGGCCTCTGGGGGAGAGATTCAAGATGATCACTCCCAACTTGCCGTTAATAAACCATCTGAATCTATCATCCGTGGATTTATCTAAACCTTCTCGAGGGAGTTTCTAACTTTAGCCTTCACAGTCTCTTAGAGCAAATGACGAGACCCTTTTTTCTATTATGATTCACTGATTCACATTTTTAAAGAAAATTCTGAAGTACACTCAAGTAAAAAGTACTTAACCTAGTTCTAAAAAAATATATATCAAACACTAGTAATAAAACAGTGTTCTTTAAGTTAAAGATCCACAGATCTTTTCTTTGCTATCTGCAACACACTTTGCTATCTGAAAGATATTATGCTGTGGTTTCACTTTATAGCAATTTAAGAGGAAAGATGGAAGCTGGAAGAAGAAGAAGAGAAAACAATGAAAGGTGTAAAGGAGGCATAAGAGGAGAAAGGAGGTAAAAGGAGGGAAGTAGAGGAACCTAGAGGGATAAAGAGAAGAAAATGCAGGAAGGAAGAAGTCCGAAGTCCTGATGTAAACTAATTATTTTTACAGTCTGATATATACTGAGCCACGTGGCCTCAAGATGTTTAATCATTGTCCTTTGAAATGTGTACTAGATGCACAATCTCTAAATGAAACAGTCACTGTCAGGATATTTTTCTCAGAGCTACATAGAATAGCTGAGACCAATGACACCTTCCAAGGTTTTGGCAAAGGTCAGATGAAACCAAGCCAGACCTAACCTAGATGAGAGAGGTTCCCTGTTCCACCAAGAATTGTGTGTTCCAAATGCATGGTCTTGACTAAGCAAAGACATGCTTCCTCGCACTACCCTTACATCTTAATCTTTCTGCTTTGCCCATATGTCTAGAACACTGGATGTTGGTGAGGAAATCCCTGCTTGGGCTGTCTATATCTTGCATGTTTTTACAGATATCTCACATACCTATTCTTAGCCTTC
>NW_012154173.1:10072300-10158250 GCF_000956105.1 Propithecus coquereli | reverse complement strand
CCCGGCCTCTTCTTACTTCCTTCTGAGTTCTTCCTCTTTCCTTCCACACCTGACATCGTGCTGCTGTCTCCTCTGCCTAGAATGTCTGCCCTGTGCTGACATCACCATGGACATTCTCCAAGCTCTTCCTTATGACATCTTCCTGGACTGAATGAAGTTAGCTCATAATCTTCCTTTTCCAGAAGTCCCCACATCCCAGGACAAAGGCTGTCCTGACTTGGTTCTGATGTCAGTCAGTGCCTACCACATAAATAGTATTTGTTCTTAGGAGAATCATGGCTGTGCTGAGTGCCATATTCTCTCTCCATATATAGGTCTGCATTTGTGTTTTCAGTTGTAGAATGTAACTTCTAGAGATCATGAAGTTTCTAGATCGTTCCATGTAGCTTTTGCAGCATGTATGACAATTCACTTAAGAAATCACAAACCAAGAGGTTAAGAGAGAAAAATTACAGATAACTAAGAGAGGAGAGATGACTACTCCCCTCAAAACTATTCCAGTCATATGGGGCCTTCATCCAAATGGTAGGTACCCACACAAGTGCACCTAAGAACAATGGGCAAGGAGGGAGAATGGATTTTCTTCGAATTGCTTAGGTCCTGGAATTTAAGTGTACATTAGGCTTCTAAATAAGTATATTTGTATTAGTTAGGGAATTTTAGGTTGAAAACTTCCTTATAAGATTCTTGAAATAACTTGGAACATTCGATATCGTTTAAAGAATCACTGGCACATATGTCTTCCTTCTGTTAAGCAGCTAAGAGGATTTGCTGACTTGGACTTTCTTCTCTTTTCCAGATCTTGGCCATTGTGTCTATCCTGTTCATCGTACTTTCTACCATTGCTTTGTCTCTCAACACACTGCCGGAGCTTCAGGGAAAGGACGAATTTGGACAATTCAACGACAACCCCCAATTAGCCCACGTGGAGGCTGTGTGTATTGCCTGGTTTACCATGGAGTACCTTTTACGGTTCCTATCCTCACCGCACAAATGGAAGTTCTTCAAGGGCCCGCTAAACATCATTGATTTGCTGGCCATCTTGCCATACTATGTCACCATTTTTCTCACGGAGTCCAACAAGAGCGTGCTGCAGTTCCAAAACGTCAGGCGCGTGGTCCAGATCTTCCGAATCATGCGTATCCTCAGAATCCTCAAACTCGCCAGACATTCGACAGGGCTGCAGTCTCTGGGTTTCACGCTCAGACGGAGTTATAATGAACTGGGCTTGCTGATACTGTTTTTGGCCATGGGGATAATGATATTTTCCAGCCTGGTATTTTTCGCTGAGAAGGATGAGGAAGCTACCAAGTTCACTAGTATCCCGGCATCATTTTGGTGGGCCACCATCACCATGACCACTGTTGGCTACGGTGACATTTACCCTAAAACGCTACTAGGGAAAATTGTGGGAGGCCTGTGCTGTATTGCTGGGGTTCTCGTTATTGCCCTTCCCATCCCAATCATTGTGAACAACTTTTCTGAGTTTTACAAGGAGCAGAAGCGCCAGGAGAAGGCAATTAAAAGGAGAGAGGCTCTTGAGCGGGCCAAAAGGAATGGAAGCATCGTTTCTATGAACTTGAAAGATGCCTTTGCTCGGAGTATGGAACTGATAGATGTGGCTGTTGAGAAGGCCGAAGAGTCAGCCAATACGAAGGACTCAGCCGACAACAATCACCTGTCCCCAAGCCGGTGGAAGTGGGCCAGGAAGGCTCTGTCGGAAACAAGTTCCAACAAGTCTTACGAGAATAAGTACCAGGAGGTTAGCCAAAAAGACTCCCACGAGCAGCTGAACAACACGTCTTCCTCCAGCCCACAGCATCTGAGTGCCCAGAAACTGGAGATGCTGTACAACGAAATCACCAAGACACAGCCTCATTCTCACCCAAACCCAGACTGCCAAGAAAAGCCCGAGAGGCCATCTGCATATGAAGAAGAGATAGAAATGGAAGAAGTCGTCTGCCCCCAGGAGCAGCTGGCCGTGGCGCAGACCGAGGTCATCGTGGACATGAAGAGCACCTCCAGCATCGACAGCTTCACCAGCTGTGCCACCGACTTCAACGAGACCGAGAGATCCCCGCTGCCACCACCCTCCGCGTCTCACTTGCAGATGAAGTTCCCACCTGACCTCCCTGGGACAGAAGAGCACCAAAGAGCCAGGGGCCCCCCATTTCTCACCCTGTCCAGAGAGAAAGGGCCTGCCGCCAGGGAGGGCACGCTGGACTACGCCTCGGCCGACATAACTGGGAGTCGCGATGCCGGCAGCTCCCAGTGCGGGCGCCGCGGTCGTTTACAGTCTGACAATGCCGCTGACAGTCCTAAGAGCTCTCTAAAAGGCAGCAACCCGCTAAAGTCCAGATCCCTCAAAGTGAACTTTAAGGAAAGTAGAGGCAGTGCACCACAGACCCCGCCCAGCACAGCCAGGCCTCTGCCGGTGACGACGGCTGACTTTTCGCTCAGCACCCCACAGCACATCAGTACCATCCTCTTAGAAGAAAACCCCCCTCAGGGAGACAGACCCTTGCTGGGTGCTGAGGTTGCAGCACACTGTCAGGGACCTTCCAAAGGGCTGTCCCCTAGGTTTCCCAAGCAGAAACTGTTTCCTTTCTCTTCAAGAGAGAGGAGGAGCTTCACTGAAATAGATACTGGCGAAGATGAAGACTTCTTAGAGCTCCCAGGGGCAAGGCAGGACGAGCAGGCGGACTCCAGCCCAAATTGTTTTGCAGATAAGCCTAGTGACGGAAGAGACCCTTTAAGAGAAGAGGGCTGTGTGGGCTCTTCCTCCCCCCAGAACACAGGTCACAACTGTAGGCAGGACATTTACCATGCTGTGGGTGAGGTCAAAAAAGACAGTAGTCAAGAAGGGTGCAAGATGGAAAACCACTTGTTTGCCCCAGAAATTCATTCCAACCCAGGAGACACAGGTTATTGTCCCACACGTGAAACCAGCATGTGACTAGTTACAAAAGCAATAAAAAAAAAAACAAAAAACAACAAACTTGTTTCTTAAAAATGTGGTTAATAATGCCTGTGAACTAAAAATGGGAAGCCCCCTCCCAAAAAAAGTGCATAAAATGTTATTTTTGCATGGCATGAACAGTTTAGTTTAAGTACTGTTTAAATAAAGAGTCAAGACTGCATTTTGTAACAAACAAACAAAAATGACTGAAGAACAGTGAACAAATAAAGAGAGCTCTATTAGGAACCAGTATTCTGCAATGTCTGACATTTTTGATCCTTTCATTTCAAATTGTAGGCAGATTTTCAAGTTTTAACTTTTATGTTATGACGAATTTTAGAATTTGCACATGAAAGGATGAAATGTCATTGCATGCATTCATAATGATGAGGAATAAGGTACTCCGAGCTTGCAAAATGCATAACTTTGTAAATAATGGGGCCTGGATGCAAGTGTCACGAACACGTGGAAACAAGTTTCTGAGACACAGGTATTTCCTTCACAGCTACCGCCTGGAGGAGGTGTACAGACTTCTTGTTGCAAAATTGCAACCTCTTCTTAAACCATCTCGCATATCTCGCTTTGAGTTATAAAGCTCTTATAAGTACATTTGTCTAAAGGAATACAGTATTTTTATTTACTTGTGATATAATTCATAGGGTGTATTTTTCTTTTTTGCTTCTGCCTAGTTGTGGCAATTGTGGTTTCATTTATAAATCATAGAAATAGGCAAGATTTAATGACCAGATATCAAAACATTTGGATTTTAAGCTTGAAATTTTGCCAGTAAATTATATATCATACCACAGCCTATTAAAGAAATGCATTTTTAAAAAATCTGAAATTATTTTAAAGATTGTATCGTACAACTAAACTTTGTTTTAAATGGCACTCCACATACGGAAATTAGTTCTTTTTTAAAAAAAATTGTGTTTTGGCCACCTAATATGACTATATTTTCCACTTGTATCCAACATAACCTTTCTAACTAATGATGTAAAAATAGAATGCAGATATGCCAAAATGGGGATTCCAAAAAGTGACTTTTGACAAACTTTTAAAAGCAGAGCCCTTTAAGTGAGACTGCCACCCCCTACATAGATGGAGTTGGTTCGGAAATGAGTTACCGTGAAAAGAACCCTTGCCTGGTAATGGGTGGCCCAGTATTTCTCAATATGGGGTGGTGTGAGGAGAGGGAGGGCTCTGCCATTTGTGGAGGGAAGTTGTTCCTTTTGCAGGATGCAAATGCAGAACCCAGAGCCACAGATGACAGTAGTATCCTCCAGTAACTGCAACAACTAGAGACATCCCATTACATTTCCAGACCCCTACCCCCACCAGGGGGTGGTCAGGACTATCCCTGTTGAAAGCCACTTCCAGCATTTTCTACTAAGAACAGTGAGTTCCAGAGGAGTTAAGTCATTTCTTGGAGGTTGTCCTGTTGGTACAGTCTGTGCTAGAACTCAGGTCATTTGAATCCACTTTGCTTCACGGCAATCAAGGCTCTTGAGTCCAGACCTGTGATCCTGGATGAGCTTCTACAACCTCTCTTGGTCTCAGTTTTGCCCCAATAAAAACCAAGACAAAATTATTTCCAAGTTCCCTTAAGACTTCAAATCGATATTCCTTAATCTCCCAGGAATGGCCAGGTTTTGCCTCAGTCTAAAGCACTTTGTCCATGTGTGTGCGCGTGTGTGTACATAATTCAGGGAAGTAGTCAGGAAAATGCTGGACCAAATTTAAAGCACAATTTATTGTTTGAAGAAAAAAAAACATTCTAAATTTTATTCTATTTTTAAAAGAAAAAAAAAACACTGGAAAGAGTAGCCCAAATATTTAGAAACTAACTTAAGCCTTTAAAGAATAACATTTCTTTATTAACAGAATCTGGTCATTATATCTCAGATAAGAAAACAAGTTTTGGTCTTAGTTGATATCCAAGCAGCCCTACTGCTAAAAATAATTTTAAACGTTTCTTTTTTCACTGTCCTTAGAATTTCTTAATGGTTTTCATGTTTGTTTCAAAACATAACCTTTAAGAGTTTATGATCATTAATCATTGATACTTACATTACTCATACTTATTTCAGTGTCTAAAATGAAATGTTGATTAGTTTTTGTAAATTTAGAATGTTTGGATTTTCTATATATAGTTTTTCAAAGTCAAACAGGTATAACTGCTGTTAGATGAATAGCAAATAAGTTATGAAAATAATTTTCTTTATATAGTCTCATGAAGACATTATTTTCTAATGTCTCTTATTGATGAATCTCAACTTTTTTTATTCATGTGTCTGCATAAGTGGACTGGTCTTATTGCCCTGAGAGTTGACTAATGCCTACCTTTCGTATGTCTGTTAGGCCTTCTACTGAGATCACCACTCCCGAACACTTGATATCAGAATCCTAGACATTCCCCTGGCAGCATCCTCCCTAAAAATCTTTTTTCCACTTGATCCTAAGGTATTTTTTTTTAGTTTTAAAGAATTTTCTAGAACATCCCTTGGAAACCTTACCCTTTAATTCTTCTTAGGCCCTCTGAGCCAAAAGTCTTCAGCTAAGAAAAAAAGAAAATGCTCCTCTAAAAAATCTTTGACCTTGGTGTTGTACAGGGAGGCAGTTTGGGGACTGGGGACTCTCAGAATGCACTTATGTAGCACTTCCTAAGCCTTTTCAATGAACTGCACCTAATGCAGAGAACAAAGGTGTGAACCCAGAATTGTCTGGGAATATACCAAGCTGGGAGTTCTTTTGAAGTCTTAACATTTTACATTAAAAAGTCATGTAAATGCTGCATTTTCCTCCATAATATGTTTAAATATTTTTTAAACAATGTTTTATATTATTTACCAACTAGTAAAATTGATACACTAATGCCTTTAAATACGTCTTTTGTACCCCCTGGAAAATAATCCCCAGTATGAGGTGCACTGGATGAATGACAGGAATGTAGATAAGGTTCCCTGAGGGCCACTAGAGGTCTCAGCTGCTGTGACAGTGCCCTCGGTATTACTTAGCTCAGTGGCCAGGGACAAATGTCAATGAGTATAGGCTATTTGAATGGCCACAAAATAACACAGTTCTGGGTATGGCTATTTTAATTCTTCTAAATCTCTTAACAACCAGTGCAAATTGCCACAGTATTGTTTGAGCTCAAAGATTGAGACCAGTCATAAGAGGATAGAAATGGGAGCATCAATGTGTGTCTTGAGTTGGACCACACACAGAAGGGTGATAACCAAGTGGGTCCCTGCAGTTGACTTAATTAGTCTCTAAACATTTTTACTTGAAATTTCTCCACTCCGGCACAACCAACTGCTTGGAAGCAAGCATTTGATCAAGCATTATCCTGACGTGACTAGATCTGGCAACGAGGAGAATGTGTGCCAAGTCTCGCTCTCCATTAATTTCTTTTCAAAACAGTCTCACTCTCATGTAGACACTGGCCAAGGAAAGTCAACAATTCAGCTATTTTCTCCTGAAATTTGAATAGTGAGGAAAAGCCATATATACGTAGGGTACTTTATAGTTTCTTATCTCACAACAGCCTTTTGAATGATCAATAAAGAACCAGAGAGGTTATGTATTTTGCTTGGGCTCACACAGGTTACTGGTGAATAGTAGAACCTGGCCTCACCCACATAGTCTGGCTTCAAGTCTGCCATTCCAATATACCACAGAGAATGTGTAGTTAGAGGTTTTTTTTTAATATCCAAAATAAATATTTTATTTACCTCCAGTAAATAAAACTGGGGTGCATCTATAGTCATGCAGTTTATTTAAAACAGCAGTAGATCATGCCAAATCGTAATGACTTGAGATAATTGGCATTGATCATCCTTAGCATATATGTTTGCCAATTTGGAATTCTGATCATAAGATACACATCCCTTGGTTAAAAAAAAGAATTCATTGTTCGTGATGTAACATGACATACACATTAGCCAGAGGACAGAAGGAAACCGCTTGATCTTCTGAAACAAAAGCAAATAGGACTTTAGAAATACTTCTAACCTATGTTCAAAAATATTGTGTAATTGAATTTGATCACCATTTCACTTCTCATTCATTTGGCAAATACCAGTTGAGCATCCCTATATTTTATTTTATCAGGCACTGTATAACTTGGTGCTGGAGTTCAACACTTGGCTGCATGGAGCTTCCTGCCTGGGCCACTTAAAACCAAACTAAGGATGATTTGGGTTACTAAAAAATGTCTCTTCTGAGGATGGAAAAATCACTATTAATTATCAAACCAGGGAAGCATTTGATAGGAACAAATGAAATTATTTTCCAAAGAACTGTTTTCTATAAAAAAAAGATGGATGGCATAAAGTCTGATGTATAATTATGTTTGAATCACAGTTTAGATTTCACGCTTGAAATAACAAATTGTTAATCTGATCGAGTGAGGTTATGGGTTGTCTTTCCTTATTATCTGATAAAGTGAAAAATAATTTTTAATTAGATATATTGCTTGTCAAAATAGCTAATAGTCTACAACAAATAACTAGAGCAAAATTTAATGCCAGTGAAAAAGTCTACAAAAAATTTTATATTTTAATTGTGTGTTCGATGGTTTTGTGGCTAAAAGCAAACCATTGTATTGCTTTTTCTTACTTCTCGTTGACTATAGGCAACATTTTAGGGATGTATCACTATTCTCTGCTTAGTCCTCTGAATTTCTAAATGGAAGATATTTAAAATTTAATATTCAAAAATTACTTAGCTTGACTCAAGGGTTTTATTCACTAGGTCCATGTGTATTTTGCCACTGTCCTGTCCTCCCCCAAACAAAACTAATAAAAATAAGGGAAAAAAAGAAAGCAAAAGAAAACTACAAAATCTAAATAAAAATAGAAAGGAAAGGCTCATCCCTACTAAGACAAAGGAAAGGTCCTAATTCCAAAATCTTGGCAAACATCCTATATTATTCAATTTAGTACTTATTATGACAATGCTATCCTTTAGTGATTTCAATAACCATTTCTTCTACTTACCTTTTTAAAACTGCCTGACTTAATTCCATAAATCCTTATTTACCGTAGTCTCTTCCTCATTAAGTCTAAAAGCATTTTAACCTATAAATGTACATATAAATAAAGGGAGATGAGGGATTCTCTTTAATAATCAGGCAACCCCAAGCCAGCAAAAGATACATGTACCAAAAATAGGAAGAAAGACTAAGGAAAATGTAAGTAAATTAATTGTGTTTTTAAGCAGAGAAATTTATATTATGTATATGTGTTTACTTGTATAAAATATAGACTAAATGCTTATTATTTACATGAAATTTAAGACTGAGGCCATAATTCCAACTTTACTTTCTCTCTTGATGAAATTATTTTTATCATCTAACAGATGTTTCCAGATTGTTGTTGAAAAAATGTTTCATTCCACAGACACTTATTGAGTATCTACTACATGCCATAAATTAACCTATATACTGTTCATTTCCTCAAGTTTACAATCTAGCAGAGGTTTCATATTTAAGAGATTATATTCCTAAGTGAAATCCGTTTCCACAGAGTGAGCTAGAACTAGTATGGCAGTATGTTTGAGTTTGTTGGCTCAAAACTTCTATCATCCCCTTTTATTTTCCCTCCGCTTCGAGTTATTTATTTTCATTCTTTCATCTAGAATCGGAATTTCCACCACATAGAGTTTCTAAATATTCATGCTTAAATTACAGTTGCTGTCTGAAATGCAGTGACAACGTATTTGAATGAAGACAGTTCCCATTTCAGCAAAAGAAAATAGGATTCTAGGCAAAAATGATGGTGAAAATCATCAGTTTTCTACTCCCATAACTGTTTTGTTGGATGTTTTAAAATCCCAGCCTGTATGCTGAGATAGAGGCCATCACAGCCTGCCGACCCGGTGAAAGCTGAGCGCCCATCTGAGCAACGTAGCTCATCTTCCATCCACCGTGGGCTGGTCAATGATATGGCTGAATAAAGGCTTTTCTTTTAGTTATTTTTGCCCATTTTAACCTAAAACAGATCTAGAATGGTATACTAAACAATCAAAACAGGCTTTCAAAATCAAGACTCAGGAAAACAGACATAGAATAGCGACAACAGAGCAGCGGCCAAGGTACAGGTTCAGAAAGGATGTGGCCAGCCCCGCGGTCCTGTTTGTTCATCTCTGTGTCTAGGCGCCCTCTAGTGGGCAGTCGGAGAGAAAGTGGAATTCTGTTTGCCAAGATTGTGTGATAACCAGGACTTGAAAGAAAGTTCTCCACCATTTTCAACCTTCAGCGACCCCCGCATGTAGCGAAAACCACAACTACATCCCAGGCATTTTTTTTTAAGTGATCACTTCTCAGGTTGTTTTTTTCTTTTTTCTTTTTCCAAAATATTTTATAAAACTGTCGCTACCCTCTGCACAGTATTCCTACCTGCTGCCTCTCAATCAAAACAAAATCACAAATGGAGCTAAATATTGAGCAGTGCCCTAGACTACACTCTGGATACACAGTAAATGCTACTGTGTTCTTTCTACCATCAGTGAGAAGCAAGAGAAGGGCTCAAAATGGTGTTTTTGTTAAGAATCATTCATAGCCCTGTGGAGACAAAACTGTTGGGTTGACTCACTCCAAAACCCACAGTTTCCATTCTACTTGAAGATTATAAGGAGAGCCTAAAATATGCCGAAATTGACTTTGGGAAAAAATAACAGGTGGTTTCTAAACTCCCCACAGACATCTGTGGGTGCTGGCTAGAAATTCTGTTACAGCCAGATTTCTGGCCCATCTTTAAAGCAAGATGCTTCTAACATTCTTATTTGTAGTGTATGGCTTAGACTATGTTTTTAACCTGCAAATTATAGTCACATCTTAATGGTTAATTGAAATTAAGAGGATTTTTGTAAGGAAACATATATACAGAAAGAAATGTGTACTGATATTAATTACCCAAATTACTTACCCAACAAAATGCTGTCACCAGAATTAATTAACAAAGATGTATATGCTATGAAAATCTCACTAAGGAATTGGCAAAAATCTTCCTATTTAGTTCGAAACCAAAGAAAGAATGGAGAAAAAAAAACACAACTTAGAAAACACTAGGTTCGTCACACAATATCCAGGTTTCAAACTTATGCAATTTTAAAGAGATATGATATTAAACCATAAAAAATTCAAAAGCGAATATATAAAAAGTTTTATTAGGCAAATATAAGGTACCATTAGCACACTGAAGCATTTTTAATAACCTTTAATTTAACAACATAATGGTTATGTCTGCTCTTAGCACCTTGCTGTCAATACAAAGTCTCTTCGGTTTTATACTGTTGCTGTGTTTTCTCTTCTTTGCTTTGCTTTGTTTGCAGAAGTGAGGGTAAATGGGAGAACATGTTTAAATGGGAAAATCATTGGCCAGATTATTAACGACATTACTTAGTATATCCTAGAGGACAATGGAAACCATCTGTGGAAATGCCGCAGCCTCCTCACTCCTTCCACCTTCTTGTCAAGCTTCTCCATCATCATTTGGAAACAGATTCTTGTGGTCAAATCGGAGATCCTGCCCGTTGAGATTTTTCACTCCTCTCCTGTCTGCTGTAGTCCCTAGCAATCCTCCTCTAGGGTCAGCCTGATCAGAGTGCATCAGGTACCAAGTCAAAGGCAGGACCAAATGGGCCATTAGCAATAGCAGCTTGAAGTCCAAAGCCAAGAGTAACAGGAAGATATCCAAGCAGTCAGAAAACTTAGGCCTAGGGACAAAGGTACTGTCACCGTACAGTATAATAATATGATTTAATCAAAAAATAATGACACAATATTTTCCCCCATGATTAACAACAACAAAAAAAATACAATATTTTTTAAGCTTCTATTAAGATTTTAAATTTCAAAGGTAAATAGCTGGGTTGATGAGAAAGGTGGTGCCTAATTCGCTAACTTATCACAAGGCATCACCCTAAATGCAAACTTTCCATTAAATTTGCGTGTGTAACAGGTTCATCTGTCTGTTTCCAGGGCAGTAAACAAAAAGGAAAATACCAATATTACCCTTTTTGTCATTTTCAATGGTAGCAAACATTTTAATCAGGGAAACCTGATATTACTCCGGTAGTTTTTATATGGTTCTGGGCCAAAATTGTAATAGCAATTTAAACAAAACTTTTTAGCAAAAGATACAAAAGGTATTAGGGGTAGAGTGAAAGCCATATTGAAAAACTGTACTTTGGTATGCATCCAATTATAAATAATTTCTATTTGGATTAAGATTTTAAAAATTCTTTCATGTAAAAATATCTTTAGGTGATCATTTGAAATTAATAGTTTTCATCTTATGATAAATATGAGGTTTTTTTAAAAAGACATAACTTAAATGAGATGATATGCAGTAAAGCACTTAGCACAATGCCTGATGGATAGGAAGTATTTTCTTTTTTAAAAGTATTCCAAAAGAAATCATTCCACTCACATTTATGTGCTAATTACTTAGTCTTCTAAAATTCTTCTGTGGTTTCTTGAACAATCAAAGTTTTAAATGTGTGTGTGAGTATAACTCACTGTTATATAAAATATAGGACATTTTATTTGCTAAATTACATATATATGTGTGTGTGTATATATATGTATACACACACACAGACATCTGATGTGACTTTAAAAAGAGAGTGACATTATTTGGACAAATAACATGCTAATAAAACTAGATAGTGATTTTTTTTTTACCTAATTGCCTTAACTTTTTAATGTTTAATAGACAAATGCCAATTTCTTCTGGAGGAGATCAGCTTCCTACAATTGCTAAGACTTCCCCTCTACTACCCATCTGAAGAGTCTTTTACAGCCTCCTTCTTACTACAAATTTAAATACACTTAGTCATTACACGAATATTCAACATACTGGTCCATATTTCTGCTTTAAATATTTGTTAGCCTAAGGATATGTTCTATAAAGTAAGTCATAACCAATTTGGTTCTAGTTTTATCATAATTGGCTATTTACTAGAATAAACCACAAAATGAGAATAAAAGCTTTTGGTGTTAAAATTTTTTCTTCATTGAATTTTGTTTTGAAAATCTAAAGTCTAGATTGTCATCAAGATAGATTTCATAAGAGACTTTTTCTTTTACTTTTTTAAATGTTAATCTTATTGATCAAGAACCATAACAGAGAGGGAGGCTTATTTTCTATTTCAATTTATATTAAATGCTAGGTCATAAAAATGTAGATAGAGCCCTGATTTCCTATGAGAGCAGTGGAGCTGGGTGATCACCAAGGACTACATAAAATGCAGCACATTGTACAGTTCTTACATTGTGTAAATGCAACTACTTCGACCAGAGCTGTGTGGGCACTGTGGAACCTGGGGGTGCCGCTAACTCTTATATTAAAGACAGGCTCACTCGGAAATTCCTTTGTTGAAACTGCAAAGGAATTTCCAAGATACACTAAAATTTCACCATCAGAGTATCTCGTAGCCATCATCAGTAAATGGAAAATAATACTTTAATTTTAATTAGGTTTTTTGTTTGGTTAGTTGTTTGGTTGGGTTTTTTTGCTTAACAATTTCATGAAAACTTTAGTATAACACATTACTTAGCTTGGACTTGAAATCAACTTATTACGATGCTTAAAAAAATAATCCATGTTCTAAATCATAATTGCATGACACTTTAGATCTTATTACTATTAAGTTATAGTCTAACAAATACTGTATTCCTCTGCTTTCTCAAAAAAAAAAAATAAAGTTCCTAGTTTATTAAATAGTATTCAGATAAAGCATTATGCTGCCCAACCAGCTCACTAAATGTATTTCTTACCTGTCTCTGTGTAGCTTACGTAAAACCTCAACGTTGACTGTCCCATGTCTGCGGCATTTAAAAGCTGCTACTGTGATTGTCTCATCTTGCTATGCCAACACCTTACGTCACGGTGTCATGTACATAGGCCATGGTACAAAACCGACCGTCAACTGCTTACTCAACATCTAGTCCTTAAATGTTTGAGACAGTGTAATAATGCTTTTAGTTAAAATGGCATTTGAAGTAGTAGTATTTTTTAACTGTTTTTTCAAGCTTGTAATAAAAATCTCTGCATCATAGCTACGTAGTCAAATTACATCAAGTAACTCAGTTTAAAAGTGTTGCCTACTAACAAACTGAAGAGAAATATCTACTAATTTTCCCATATAATGGCTTAAATTATTTTCCATTGCCAACGTAGACCTTCCTCAAATGGTTTCTTTCACGACTATTATGTGTAAAATAAAGGGAGGACATCGTGGTGCATTTTTACCTGGCTGACATTAGCTCTTTTCACTACCCAAAAGATGTACATTCCTCAGAAGTGACCCGTCTACGGAGGTTCGTTATTCAAAAGTATACATTTTTTCATTTTAGTCTCCAAAAATTAAAATTGGGTATCTACAAAATTAACCTATAGACTTTCAAAGGACAGCATTTGAGGGGGAGGGAGAGGGAAGAGGAAGAAAGGGAGGGAGGGAGGGAGAGAAGGGGAGGGAAGGAAGGAAGATGATGAGATAAAAGGAAAGGGAGAAAAAAATTTTAAAAAGCTAATAAAGGCAAATCTCTAAATGAGATACATGAGGGAAGCTAAAGTCTATAGTGTATATTTTTTGAAAGTTGATTGGCTTTGAGAAGGCTGAATGTGTTTGTGTGTGTGCGCGTAGGCGTGCATGTGTTTAGAGTCAGGAAGGAGAGCCTGAATTATCTACTGCTGTTTTGGTTAACTAGAATCATATTTTTAAGAATTTGTCTAACTTCCCAAACTTATTAATTCAATATTAAATGCTAAAATTATTAGCTTATTATTAAACTCAGGACAACTCTGTGAAGATGCACATAATAATTTTATGAAAATATATGTGAAATTGTTCAGTACTACCACTAATTAATGTACACAAAAAACCTTGTTGGGAATACTCATGGGTGATTCCCTACAAAACAAGTTAATATACAAGCTGTTCTTTTTTCACAAGTTGTAGAGATTTTAATTTTTTCTATCAAGTCCCTAACATCTCCCAGATTGAAAACACCCAAAATTATTTTTAAAACCTAGAGTATCAGAAATTAAGCATTAAATTAATAGCTCTTAAAATTGCTATATATATATATGTATTAAGGAAAACAATTTCATATTTCTAAGTTATACACGGTATTAAATTTACAGACACAGTTGCATGAAGCATCATTCACTTTTATTAACTTCAGTATTTTAGAGGGTTTTCATACCAGTCTATGAATGCTCTGAATGCTGCAGGGAAAAAGAAGCACAATCAGTATTTTATTTTTTTCAGATTTCTCAATTGAGTTATCCTGTCCTGTCCACACAATTAACATTTCATCTTATGCTTTGTTGAAATACTTTTAATCCAAACTCTCAGTAGAAGTTAAAGCATATGCATAAGTGGTTAAGTCTTGTCTAGTCTCATTCATCTGCCTCAACATGCTTTATTTCATTATATTTGCATACGAAATGTTTTGATTTCAGTTTTGTAAAGAGGATACGATTTAGCATACTCGTGTTTGTTCAGCTGTCCATCCTGCACCATTAATACAATGCCTTTCTCTCCCATTTAATGGTGTTTGTATCAATGTCCCCATATCTGCTGCATTTTAACTCCATAAAAAGAAAATGTGATTTCGTATTAATAGTTTTGCTGATCAACTCAATATTTCTGCACCAATCAGCATACTTATATGCATGTAGTAGTCTGTACAATTGTTCAACATCAAAATACTTGTTTACTTTATGTCAAAATGTCTATAAAATTGCCGGCATTGTTCTCCATTTCAGTCTAGTAGAATAAGCGAGACAGAAAAATAAATGTGTAAATGAATCATCTGTGTCATTTCAGTTCTCTGCATGAAGCCACTTTCACATTAAGCATGGTACACGTGCCTGCCACCCAACAACCCATGGTTTCTTGACACCTCATTAGTGACTCTTTAGGCAGGTAGCTACTTTTGGAGGAAGTGTGGAATAAAACTGCCAAATCTGGGGTGGTGAATAAAAGTTGAATCCATTACCATTCAAAGAAAAGAAGGACTGCACTCTCCTTTTCAAATGATTCCTTTTACACAGCAGACAGATGTGTGGCATTTGGTTTATATTTTTTAAAAAGTCAACACAAACCACCTTGCCAAGATCCTGGAGTAAAATAATCAAACAGCTTTGAGATAGTTTTGAGATAGTCTGTCTCTGCCAATTCCTGACAGTCTTTTTTGGGTAAATCAAGTCTTAACTCCTGACCTCAGGGCCAGCTTCATGGGTGTGTGACCTGTGCAGATGACACTAAGAAGGCTGAACACTTGATTTAATGCTCTGCTGTCACCATCTTGAAATTCTTTCTAGTTTTTGAATGAGGAGCACTGTATTTTCACTTTGCATTAGGCCCCACAAATTATATAGCCAGTCCTGTCTGACTGGTAAGATACATGGTACGATTACCCATTGATTCGGTCTCTCCAAGGCAAGAGATTGACAGACAGCGAGGAAAGAGGCTTATTTATTTAATAAAATTATATAGCACTTACCATGTGCCAAGTCCTGTCCATACATTTGTTCATTTAATCCTCATAATACTAGTATTACTATCATCCCCATTTTACAGATGAGGAAGTCAAGGCACAGAGAAGTTAAGTAGTTTGGCCAAGGTTGCATAGCTAATAAAACTAGGATCTGAACCCAGGCATCCTCACTGCAGAATTTGGGCACCTGACCACTGAGGCCATGCTGGCTCTTGCTCTGCTATGCTGCCTTTCCATCAAAGAGAACTTCCTGATTTGTTTATTAATAGAGTGCTGGGTCTATGCATTGCAGTCTTTACCTTAAAGACCTTTGCTTAATAGTCTAAAAGTTTCAAGGATGACACCTTCTAAGAAATTGCAGCTCTGCACAGCAACATTTCCTTACTCTTGCTGTCAAAGACACTTGCCTGAGTGAAATTAATGAAGGGGGGATGTGTATAATATTAAGTAGAATATTACCAGTGTATTTGTGCCCCAACATAGGTGTGAGCCCGAAGTGCCTGGTCTCTCCAAGCCAACTCCCACATGGATGACAGAGTAGAGAGAAGTCACGAGGAGGAAGGGCTGGCCGAGGGCTAGATAACACCTTCCTCCATTCGCTCCCTCTGCCTTCCTAGTTCAGATACCACCATGCAGCTTCCTAAAACTAGAGGGGCCAGGATGCATGAATGACTGCCACCATGGGTGTCATTTCATTTAAAACATGGAGAAGCCCGGGGAGGATGCATTTTGGTGGGCAGAAGAGGTTGGGGCTGGTGATATGGAGTGATTTGTTCCTGGATTCTGAGAATTAGACAAGAAGCAGTGTGCTCACTGCTCATTCAGTCTCCAAGAGCCCTTCTGCTCTGCGCCAATGATCAAGGTCCAAAGCTACAGAGGAAGGAAGAGGGATCCCCAAAAAGCCTGCTTTACCCTACATGCTTTCAGGCTTGACTGCACCACCCAGGAGCAGCTGTTCCAGTGAAAACTTGATAGGAGTCTCCAGTCGTCCCAGAGGGTCGGCAGCCGCCAGGGGAAGGGCGACCTGTCCACAGAAGGTAATATAAATCTTCTCTTTCATAAGCTTCTCCATTCTATCCACCACACTCACCTCCTGAATCCTCCTTTTCTGAAAATTCAAGAGAAACAGACTAAGAGAGAAAATAATTAAGAGATGTCAGGGGAGGAGTCTTCCACTCCCAGATTGCATCTAAATTAAGAGAAATGTAATAAAAACTGATCTCCCCCCTGTTGACCTGGTTGCAAAATTCCTGCCCCAAGTTATGGTCCCTTCCTCTCTTTGCTCCAGTCTACCCTCTTCACCCTCTTCCTTCAGCCCTAGACAAACAAACCCTACAGTGCACAGTTTGGGCCACAAAAAAAATGGAGGCAGGAGGGGGAATAAGAGCATGGCATCTATCATAAGAAAACTAAAAACAGATTTTTTTTTCCTCCCTTTTCCACCTTCTTCCATATTCAACCTCATGTAAACAGATGGGTTGAACAGTGTGACTCAGACAGCAGCAGAACAGCAGAGAGAGTGCTGGAGCCAAAACTGAGCATATTCAGCCCCAGGTTTTTCATTTCTCAACCCTTAGACCTTCCCTGGCAAGTCTTCTAAGAACTATAGTTTATCCAGTCCCCTAGCTAGCATTTTAGAGCACGACTGGCAACATGGTCAATGGCCCCGATCGGGGCTAAATGTTGCATGGACGCCTCTGATTGGCTGACACTTCGTGACAGCTCACATGACTTTCAACTTTATCGTTCCGCATACAATGGGATGTGCTGCCAGGAAGCATCAGAACAGAGCATGAAATATCAGAACTCATCGCAGTGTTCAAGGTTGTCAGAAGACATGGGTTTTACGTCTGGCCTCCATAATTCACACACAGCCTGGAAGAACTTAAAACACCTTCAGAAGAGAGTCACAGCGACCTCTCTGGCCAAATCAAAGAAAACGGGAAAGGTGAAAAAGGGAAGGTTGACCCGAGAAACAGAAATATGTTCAAGGACGAATTTTTTTTTAATTATACCACCATACTGGAAGACAGGAATAACACTCATATGATAACTTACAAATATTTTGTTGAGTGATTTTTGAAATAGTCTGCATTCAATGATTCAACACATATTGTGTCTTTCCGCACGAGGCACTGTGCTAAGGACTAGGACCCAAGAATAATAAGATGGGGTCTCTGACTTCACAAAAGCTTAGAATCGTCGTTACGGGGATGGCAAACAGTTGACACAATGTGACCATTCCTTCCATGCTCCCTGCCTCACCCACGTTGACCATTAATCGTGTATTCCTTGCCACTGACCCAAGGTGCAGCCTCAGTATGCAACACCCAAATAAGCCCCCACCAGGCAGTCAGAGCTGCTAATCCCCAAATTACTCAATGTTTCTTTATCACCAAATAGACAAAAATCCTAATGTCTCCCTCCATAATAATGATCGTGATCATTATTATTATTATGGTGGCTAACGTACTTTGAGAGCCCATTATATGCCAGACACTGTTCTAAGAGCTTTATAAGCGCTGCTGTCTCCTTCAATCCCATTTCTCTAAAGTGGTTGGTTAACCGAAATCTCATGTAGTCCTCACTGAAGTCTCATTTAAAGGAAATGGGAATAAACTCCAGTATGAGGAAATTAGATGTCCTTCAGACAAATTTTCCGCAAATGATGGATGTTTCACATTAGCGATAACGAGAGAGCTGGTGAGATCTTCTTCCTGGGATGTCTTCAGAATGAGGATAGATTCTCACGCAGCTGTAATGAGAAGTGCAAACCTGTCTGGATGAAGAAGGACGAACCAGATGACCTTTCTGTGTTCTTTTCATTTCTGAGATTCTATCATTTGTGGTGCTCCAGAATCAAATTTATTTTTTGCTAAAGTCTGTGGTAAACTGTATTCATTAAATTGTCTTCACATCCACTTAGGACGGATGACAAATTAGTGAAGGGGGAGGCAAGCAGTTTGCAAAAACGTATTTCGAAACTTCTATTAATCGCATATCTGCATTTTGTGCTGAAGCACAAATCTCATTTAGAGAATTACTCTCGAAAGTATCTCAAAGCGAGCGCTAGACATGATGAGAAGGTTGAGTCCCAGAAACCCAAGCAAACGAGTCATTGTAACATGTGTGAATAAATTTGTACTAAAATGTCTCATGTGAACATTTATTACGTGTAGATACAAACTGATTCTGAATACCCAATGATTTAAAGAAGAAATAAAAACAATGAGTAACGGTAGACATTTTCTATTTTAAGAATTCAAATTTTTTTCTAATCAGAATTCATAAAATCATAATTTATGTTGCATCTGATTTTAACAAGAAATTGCCTTAAAATGCCCAGTATAGTTTCCCAAAGAAGCTAGAGCTTTAAATAAGAAAATCCCATTCTATTTCTTAGCTTTAAATAATGGCATTCCAACATCTATATCCCGTTACATAGGATCATCTGGTTTTATCTATTCTTAAACTCTTTGTCAACAGGGTGAAGTGCAGCCTATTGTGCTCTTGGTCCCCAGCCCCACTGTCACCCAAAGTAAGGTTGACAGAGATCTTCCCAAACAAATTAGAATTCCACTTTCCAGTGACTAACTTAGGGAAAGAACAAAGCACGTGTCCGCTGCCATGGAGGGAAAAAGGGCACAAGAAAAAGGAGAAGTTGGAAAAGCCATTTACAAATTCTCAAGATCATTATCAAATCAGAAAATGTAGCAGGAGAAAAGATATGAAAGCTCCTGTCTTTTCACTGATAGAATTTTAAGTTTGATTGCTTCTTTTTTTTTCTTTTGCATAGCATTTTAGGAAAGCCACAAGAAAAGAGAAAGTCTAGCGCATCATGATTCCTGAGCATTGCGTCGCTTTAGAGACTTTACCCAGCTGCCAGCTGTATGCTGACGACATCAAACGGATGCTTCTACTCCAAGGGTACAAGTCTTTCTGTGGCCTCACGGAAAGTGGTCACATCATTGGGTGTGGTGCTGAGAGGGACGCAAGACCTGGACAGCCAGAACAAGCATCACCCACGACAGCTCCAGCGCATTTCACAGGACAAGATGGACCACGGTGGACAGCATGAGCCTCAGTCGTCACTCAGCTCTTGGCCTTCCTGACCACCTTGTTCTCTCTCTCATCCCCCTGCTCTATTTCCCTCGTAGCTCACCATGCTCTGAAATCTGCTTGTTTATTTATTTGTTTATCATTTGTTTCCCACTCCCACCACCTCCCCCCAACCAGAACAAGCACTTCATGCAGGCAGAGACGAGTCTTCTGTTCATCTCTAGACTTTCTGCACCTGGATCACACTCAACAAATGAAGATTTATTTATTAAATGAACAAGTGAGCAAATCAGGATGGAACAAAGAGATGGAAAAGCTGATAGCTCAGAAAGCTGAGAGCAGAAACAGGTCTGAGGGAGTTGAGGTAAATGGTTCAGAACCCAAGACCGTTAAAATGAGAAGGAACCAGGACATCACACCTTAGGAGGGACCTGGGAGGGGGGACGTCTTAAACGAGTCTCCCCAAGCTGAGCCCCTTACACTATGCAAAGCCCTGTGGGAAAAACAAGGGAGAAACAGAAGCAGCTCTGTCCTCAAGGAGCCTACAGCCTGGTAGGGAGCCATTCTGTAAATTGTCATCTATAAACAAAGGCACAGTGAAATAAATGCTGGGACAGAGGTGTCAGAAGAGTGTGGCAGCGCTGCGGGGATCTAGACGTTAGTGTGGCGATTTCGGAGGGCTTCGCGAAGGAAACAGCCATGTTGAAGGGTTTCTGAGTAGCCGAGAAAGGAAAAGAAAGCACCCAATTCGAAGGGCACCGTGATCAAAATTATGAAAGCACCCAATGTGTTCCAGAAACAGCAAATACTTCACAGAATGCGTTAAAGTATTACGTTAGTCAGAGTTGTCCAGAGAGACAGAACCAAGGGGATAGAAAGCTATAGATACATGAGAGAGGATTTATTAGGGGAATTGGCTCATGTAATTAGGGAGGCTGAGAAGTCTCATGACAGCCATCTGCAAGCTGAGACCCTGGGATGCTAGTAGCATGGCTCAGTCCCAGTGTGGAAGCCTCAGAACCAGGGAGCCGAAGGTGTAATTCTCAGTCTGAGAGCCGGGGACCGCTGTCCTGAGTGCTGGAGTCCAAAGGCTGGAGAACCTGGAGTTCCGATTTCCAAGGGCAAGAGAAGAGCCTTCCAGCTCCAGGAGGGAGAGCGCGATTTGCCTTCCCTCTGCCTTTTTTGTTCTATCCAGTCCCTCCAGCCGATGGGATGGTGCCAGCCCACGCTGAGGAGAGATCTCCTCACTCGGCCCCCGACTCACACATCGGCCTCCTCTGGAAATGCCCTCACAGTCGCACACACCTGGAAGTACTGCTTTCCCAGTTCTCTGGGTGTTCCTTAATCCAGTCAAGTCAACACCTAAAATTAACCATCACAGCACAGAGTGGCTGTAGGACCTTGAAAGAAATATTACTTTTACTCAGTAGAGAGTGAGAATTCCTTGAGGAAGAGGATGGCATGATCAGATGTGAAGCAAATAGAGCATTCAAGCAAATAGGGGAGAAATTGGAGAGAGGAAGAAAGTGACTGAGCACTTGCTCTGGGCAAAGAACATGCTAGAAGCTTGACATGCCTAATCATTTACAATAATCACAAAAACCACGTCATTGAGCAAGGCATGGCTACTATCCATTTTAAAGCATAGAAGCTGAGGCCTAGAAAGTGAGTTTTGGAAGAGGGATACTATTTTAATAATTTAGGTAAGAAATGATGAGGGTCTGAGCTAGGACATAATAAGACCCAAAAGAAGTGAAAAGAATGAATGGTATTTCAGAGAATTGCATTTTATATGCATTATCTCTATTATTTCCATTAAGACACTTTGTATTACAAGTGACAAAAATAATTTTAAAAGCTCATATTTGCTTAAATAATAAAAGGAACTTATTGGCTCAAGAACTGAAAACTCCGGTGCCAGTAACAACTTCAAGTGTGGCCTGTTCAGCGACTCAAGCTATGACACCAAGGACCCCAGTGTGCTCCATCCCACTGCTGTGTCACCTGTGGAGTCAGCTTCATCCATAGTCACCTCACGGTGGCTCTGGCAGCTCTAGGCTCTTCCCTCATCACTAGATGCAACTGCCTCAGCTTCAAGATCCATGTCTTTCTTATAACTGTGTGGCTCTCTTTAAGAAAAATAAGAAGAGAAGAAAAATTGATGCACAGGAGAATATTTTTTCTTATTTTCTTTTTCAGACCTTAAAAGGACACTGAAAGAGAATATTTTCTAGTATGCAAAAAGAAATCACAAGAAACTACAAATGGTAAAAGTTGACACATACCAGAACATTACAAAATTAGCATCATGTCATTATTATTATTATTAGTTAACCTCTTGATACAACTCTAGAATGTCTTCTTTTTACATTTTTGGCTACATACTCTTTGAATACTTCTTCATATTACGGTTTTGTAATATTTCCTATGGAGCATATAAAAAATTAATTGTTTTTCCGATATTGTGGTTGATAAATATTTTTATTATTGTTTCCAGTTTATAAATTTCCCTCCCCTACTGTTTTACAACTTGTTTTTGATAATACCACCCTGCAACGTCCTCCATGGCTTCCTGCCCAGACAGTGCTTCTTATGTATGCCTCGGAAAGTTCAGTCTTTTGATCTTACTCGTCATGGCCTCCCCTGGCCAGCACTGAGGCAGCTGGCCCTGGTCTACCCACCTTTGGTTCCTGCACATACCCATGAGCAGGGAGCAGAGTAGCCTCTTATTCAGCAACTTCTCTTGGTGTCAAAGACAGCGTATGGACATTCAATGTGGCCAAGCAGGACCTGAGTGAGTGTGGTACGCTGCTAGCCCCACAACCCCCACCAGGATTACGGTAATATATAAAGCATCCCGCAAAATCGTAGCGGCTAAAATTACAAATATTCATTTATGTTTTTACTCATGGGCCCACAGGTGAGATGGGGTAGCTGTGACTCAGGCAACCGTTCTAGACTTAGACTGACTCCAATACACCTATTCCGAGATGAGTGGCTACCCAGGGCTTGTTAGTCCCAGGGTGGATGGCAAAAATGAAGGAGGGCTAGCCAAACCATGCAAGCACATTTAAAACCTCAGGTTGAAAGATACCTTTGCTCACACACTCCTGGTGAGGGCAAGTCATATGAACAAGCCAAAAGTTAACTGAGAAGGAAGAAATACTCTGCCAAGGTGGATCATGGCAAAAGCAGGGAGGGAAGGAAGAATTAGGAACCAAAAACAGCATCTACCAGAATTCTCTGTCTCGGTCACAAAGGATTCATTCGGGCCGGGCATGGTGGCTCACGCCTGTAATCCTAGCACTCTGGGAGGCCGAGGCAGGAGAATTGCTTGAGCTCAGGAGTTCAAGACCAGCCTGAACAAGAGCGAGACCCCATTTCTACCAAAAATAGAAACATTAACCAGGCATCGTGGCACATGCCTGTAGTCCCAGCTACTTGGGCAGCTGAGGAAGGAGGATCCCTTGAGCCCAGGAGATTGAGGTTGCTGTGAGCTATGATGACATCACTGCACTCTACCCAGGGTGACAGAGCGAGACTCTGTCTCAGAAAAAAAAAAAAAAAAGATTCATTAGTATCCAGTGGGAAAAATACCCTTACCCCTTCAGCAAAACATCCCAAAAGTCTCATCTAATCATGGCGTCGGGTCCAGCTGCAGCTCTCCTTATCTGGAGGCCTCTGAACTAAAAAGCAAGTTATCTGTCCCAGCACATCTATCATATGGTGGCAGAACTGGGATAGAATAACTGCAATAAGCACTGCCAGTCAAAAAGAGGAAAAACGATAAGTGTATAGCAACTGCTGGTCCATAGAGATTTCAAAAATCTTTCAGGCAATGTTTACACATTCTCTCTGCTCTAGGGATAGGACATAGGATGTGAGTTTCTTGGTTCTGTTCCCCAAGCATGACTCTCTATACCTTTCCAGTCTCTGTTCTCCATGACTCTTGGCTCTTGTTTTGAGAAGTCTTTGTTTTCTATTTCCTTGGCCATATCTGAAGAGAGCATTGAAGAATATGAATTTTTTTGGCAGTTGAACAATTTTCTTAGCCCACTTTCTGATGTAGAAAGCTTGGAGCCCACAGGTCTTTTTAAAGATAGCTTTATTGAGATATAATGCATAGACCATACAAGTCGCCCCTGTAAAGTGCAAAATTTTGTCTGACATTGGCATAGCCACTCCAATTTTCTTATGGCTGATGTTTGTACGATATATCTTTTTTCATTTTTTCACTTTCAAACTATTCGTGTCTGTGAACCCAAAGTACTTTCCTGTAGACAGCACATAGTTGGATCTTGTTTTTCTTTTACCTAATCTGACAATCTCTACCTGTTCTATTGGATTTTTAATGTATACACATTTAATGTTATCATTGACATAACTGGATTTATGTCTACCATTTAACTGTTGATTTTCAGTATGTTTCATGTCTTTTTGGTTCTTCTATTCCTCTTTTACTACTTCCTTTTGAATTAAGTAAATTTTTTATTGTCACTTGTTTGAGACAGGGTCTTGCTCTGTCACCCAGGCTGGAGTACAATGGCCCAGTTATAGCTCACTATAACCTTGAATTCCTGGACTCAACCAATACTCCTTGCCTCAGCCTCCCAAGTAGCTGGCGCAAACCAACACAACCAGCTAATTTTTCTTATTTTTTTTTTTAGAGATGGGGTCTTACTTGTTGCCCAGGCTCATCTCAAACTCCTGACCTCAAGACATATTCCTGCCTTGGTCTCCCGAAGTGTTCAGATTAACAAGCATGAGCCACTGCACCCAGCCTAAGTGAATGTTTTTCAATGCAACAGTTTAGTTCCTTTAATGATTTTTTACTGTATATTTCTGAGTTATTTTCTTTGTGGTTGCTTAGGGCTTATGTATACATCTTAACTTATCAGAATTTACTTATAATTTAGATTAACATACAATTCCAATGAGATATAGAAACTTTACTTCGTATAACTCTATTGGTTCATTCCACTTTTTGTGCTATTACTGTTATATAAATATTACATCTACATATGTTAAAATCCAACAACACATTGTTATAATTATTACTTTTTATAATTTTATGTCTACTAAAGAAGCTGAGAAAAGAAAGAAGCAGCAGCAGACATTCCTGAGAGTTTTTAAATGTTCCAGGCACTAAAGCAGAAAGGAAGAGCAAGATTTAAGTGAGTTAGAGATAATAACCTGGTTGGGAATAAAAGGAGATAAGGGCACCATGTCAGCAGACATAGGGATGAGAGCACAATACAATTTCAACTACAGGTGACCCTCAAACAATGTGGGGGTTAAGGGTCCCCCCACACAGTTGAAAATCCACATATAACTTTTGACTCCTCAAAAACCTAACTACTAATAGCAAACTGTTGACCACAAGTCTTACAGATAACATAAACAATTAGCACATATTTTGTATGTTATATGTGTTATATATTGCATTCTTAAATGAAGCTAGAGAAAATGAAATGCTATTAAGAAAACCATAAGATAAAGAAAATACATTCATGGTACTGTACTATATTTACCTATACTGTACGTTTATGCTGTCCCTTTACAAGACCAATCATCTGTCTGAAATGGGGCAAGCACAGCGGCAGACCGCCATCTATGGTACATATCAAGCAATTTAACTTTTACTTGTAATGTCATGACTTTTCTCCGCTTCTTGTGAACCCTGCCAGCATCACTTGTGGCACTCTGTATGGTTCCGATGGTGTTATTCAAGGTTTACAGTATTCAGGGTTTCACCCTGCACTAAATATGGTGAAAAATACTCGAGGATCACAAGAGGTCACTTTTTGCCACAATATGCAGTTTAGTGGAAAGAAGAACTGCTCACTGGGAGGTGATTAGCGGCACATGGTGGCATTTTAAGCAGATAATCTCAATGCTTGTGCTCACTGCAGTAGCCACAGGAGATGGCCGCAAAATTATCACAGTAGCACAGTATTCACTACAGTTAATTTCATGCAGTCAGGATTGGATACTACGTCTGTATGTTTGTTTACATTTCTTCCACTGTGAATGGCATCATGCACGGTCTGCATTTCTGTGCATATGTGTTGACAAATTTACCCTTTTATAATAGATTGGTGTTTATTTTGTGGTGGTAAATGATAAAATAAACTAGTATCTACATATATTTTATGCGTTCATGACATACCTTTTTCTTAATTTCTTTGATATGTCTAGGCTACGTGGTATTTCAGTGATTTTTTTTCAAATTGTTGCAAATCTCAAAAAATTTTTCCAATATATTTATTTTAAAAAATTCACTTATGAGTGGACCCATGCAGTTCAAACCTCCATTGTTCGAGGATCAACTGTAATTATTAATAGAATTCACAAATGAGTGGAGAGTTGCTGTCCAACACTTAAGAAGCAAATCAGAATGTATTAAGCTCAGAAATAAGTATGTCTCTCCTCTGTTCGAGGTTTGGGACCCAATCAGCCAATCTTTCTCTGTCTAGATGAGGGTTTCTTAGCCTGGTTACATTCTGAGCCAGTAACTTTTGGGGGAGTTATTTTTTGTTGTGGGGAGCGTCCTGTGATTATAGAATGTGTGACACCATTGCTGACCTCAACTGATAGGGCCAAGAGCACTCCCCAGTGATAAGTGAGAAAAGAAAAGAACTTTTATGTGAGGAATTTGAGTCCTTTTAAATTATCTGGCTCAGAGAGACACTGAAATGAAACTCCTCTCCTTTTGAGCTACATATTCATCTTTTGAAACTGCTTGCTATTGCCACAATTAGCTATAAATTAACCTAATAATGCTGCACTGTAACCCTGACCCTATGCTCAACACTGTAGGACCAGTCAGCAGCTTATGTTATTTTACTGTAAATTGGTAAATAACTCAGGACCTGTCTCTTCCTTTGAAAATCCACCTGTAACTGCTACTAAATTGAGTGTACATTCAGGGCAATTTGAATTTCTGTTCCTGGGTTGCAATCCTCAAGCTTGACACAAATAAACTCTCTACTTATATTAATCTGGCCTCAGCTTCTTCCTTTTCCATCAACATAACAATAAAAATCTACAGGGTGGCTCACGCCTGTAATCCTAGCTCTCTGGGAGGCCGAGGCGGGCGGATTGTTTGAGCTCAGGAGTTGGAGATCAGCCTGAGCAAGAGCGAGACCCCGTCTCTACTAAAATAGAAAGAAATTAATCGGACAACTAAAAATATATAGAAAAAATTAGCCGGGCATGGTGGCGCATGTCTGTAGTCCCAGCTACTCGGGAGGTTGAGGCAGAAGGATTGCTTGAGCCCAGGAGTTTGAGGTTGCTGTGAGCTAGGATGACGCCATGGCACTCTAGCCCGGGCAAAAGAGTGAGACTCTGTCTCAAAAAAAAAAAAAAAAAAACAATAAAAATCTAGATTAACCCAACGATTGAGAACCATTTATCTAGACTATTGACCAATAAGAAGTAATATTCGGAATGATGGCACTGAGTCCCTGTCATAACTTGAAACTTTCTTTGGCAAAGAGTTAATATCATTCCTCTTTATAAAGAATCTTAACCAAGGCCAGGCGTGATGGCTCACACCTATAATACTAGCACTTTGGGAGGCCGAGGTGGGGGGATTTCTTGAGGCCAGAAGTTCCAGACTAGCCTGAGCAAGAGCGAGACCCCATCTCTAAAAAAAATTTAAAAATTAGCTGGGCACGGTGGCACACACCTGTAGTCCCTGCTACTGGGGAGGCTGAGGCAGGAGGATTGCTTGAGCCCAGGAGTTGGAGGTTGCAGTGAGCTGTGACGATGCCCCTGCACACTAACCAGGGCAACAGAGCAAGACTCTGCCTCAAAAAAAAAAAAAAATCTTAGCCAAAGGGATTAATATATTTCAAAAAGATTTTCAACTGGCAGGAATAAAATTAAATGCTTTCTTTTTGCCATTCAGTCAACCATCTGTTAAATTTCACAAAAAGATTATTTTTCTGGTTAATTGAAAATTAGCTATACCATTATTCTTGAGCAGGAATCCAACATTCTGTTTCTTCATTATGGTAGAGTAGGTAGTCAGTCGGGTATGAGCAAGTTAGGTAGGACGGGACAGAAAATGTAGTCAACTGGCTCGAACAAACAGCCTTTGAACAAACAGACCTGAGGAAAAGAAAAGAGCCATTAATTTTCCAGTGTTGCACAGGTACAAAGTGACCGTTCCCCCGTCATATCAGAGTAAGAACAGAATGAACACTGACCACCCTGTTACCGGCATGAGAGCTTCCTTGATCCTTGTATTTGGAGATGAAAAGAATTAAAACCAAACACCAAAGCAGCAAAGTGAAGGAGGCTTCCGCAAACTGGAGTAAACAAGGTGTTTCTGTGATGGTTACAATAGCAGCTTGACCATAATTTTTATTCTCATTGATCCGTGACCCTAATTTGTTCCTACGCTACCGCCCCACCTGTGTTCCCTGTTCTGATCTCCTCCCTCAGCCCTGCCTTCTTTGACTTCCACAGATAAAAACAAGAACTGCTCGGGGTTGGGGCAGCACATCCTTACCATGCTGCCCGCCCTCTTTCTCGAGAGCGTACTTTCGCTTCTGCACAAGCCATTCCTAAGCCTGTCCACTTTCCTGCAATAAGCTTGCCACTATCACTCGGTTGTGTGCCTGTCCTGAAATTCTTTTCTGCAACGTGTTAGCAAGAACACTTATGCCGGTGACAATTATAGATAGTAAGCAACTTCTGAGTGTAATCTTCCTCTGTCTGAAATCTTTTTCTGGAACAAGGTAGAGTTTAAATAAATCAATAAACTGAATAACTAATAAGCATAAGAACCCCATGATAGTAGAGTTTTTTAAAATATGGCGAAACTGAGATTAACAAATTCTATTTCCTGTGCATATTAAATGACCCATTCGAGTTAAATTATTAAATAGATATCTAACATCTCTACATTTTTACTTAGATTTCTTAGATCAGATCATGCTGTTCATGGTGATTTCCAACAAATAGGAACAGTTAAGAATGTCTGATCAGGAGAAAAGAGCAGAAACGTGCAGAAAAGAATTTGGAGGTAATAAATGAGTTAGAAAGAGAACCAGTAAGGAAGAATGAAGGGTTTGCAAAGAGAAAATGGTGAACTCTGTCAAATGCTATATAGGGATTGAGGAGAAGTAGTCATCGGGTTTGTTGATTAATAAAGAGGTTCCTGACCACAAAATCTAGACTCTATAAAAATAAAAGATTGATAAATCAGACAACACAAACTTTAAAATGGCCAAGATACCATGAATAAATTCAAAAGACAAACTAAGAACTGGGAAAACACGTTTGCAACATATATGACTACCAAAGGGCTAATTTGCTTAATTTGTAAAGAGCTCTTCCAAATCAGTAAGAACGACCCAATAGAAAAATATGCAAAGGTCCTGAAGATACAGTTCACACAAAGCATTCCCAAGGGCTTTTAAATATAATACTTAGTACTCAACCTCACTCAAAAAGAATGCAAATCAAAACAGCAATATGATATTTTTCTCCTATCAGAATAGCAAAGATTTGTTTTAAATAACAACATAAAGTGTTTGGCCATTGTGTAGAAAACTGGCATTCTCATTTACTGTGGGAGTGTAAATTGGTATAACTTCTTTGGAGGAAAATATAACAATATCTATTAAAAGTGTAAAATATGATCTGCCCTAGCAATTCATTTTTTAACAATTTATCTTTGAAAAATGTTCCCACATGAGCAAACGGATATGTACGTGTACAAGAATGTTCACTGCAGCCTATTAAAAAAGTAATAATGAAGAAACCTAAATGTCCATCAATTGGTAGTGATTACACTAATCACAGGACAGAAATGGATTTCCATGAAGAAGTTAAAAATAATAATGATAGGTCAGGAGCGGTGGCTCATGCCCATAATTCTAATACTTTGGGAGGCCCAAGTAGGAGGATCACTTGAGACTGGGAGTTCAAGACCAGCCTGAAGGAGATCTCGTCTCTACAAAAAATAGGAAAATTAGCTGGAAGTGGTGGTTCACACCTGTAGTCCCAGCTCCTCAGGAGGCTGAGGCAGGAGGATTGCTTGAGCCCAGGAGTTGAAGGTTGCAGTGAGCTATGATGACGCCACTGTATTGTAGCTGGGGCGACAGAGCAAGACTGTCTTAAAAAAAAAAGATATTAATAATAAGGTAGATCAGTACCTCCAAGACAGGTTCTTAACTGAAAATAGAAATGGTAATCGTGGCTGCCCCTGCTAACTCTGGGAAGGAGGCCAGCTGGGGCATTGAGGGCTGGGTTGAGGAGGAGTCGTAATACTTTTTGCTGTAAATTTTTTTGTACTATTGGGTTTTTTCCATGTGCTTGGAATTTTTTTTTTTTTCAAATTAAAAAAACTTAAAGAAAAAAAAGTTGGTCACAGTGGTAAAGTGGGAGAAGCCACAGCCAGAGTGCAAGGGATTAAGAGGTAACCTGAACTGGAGAAATGCAAGGAGCGGAGGCCAGGGTGGAGCACGCGGGCTCATCTCCCCTTTTCTTTATTCCTGATCTCAGCCCACCCTGCTACTTCTCACTGTTTCTGGCTAGGAGAATAAGGATCCGGGAAGGATTCCCAAACTAAGATGGGAAGATGAGCAATGCCATGCTAGTGGGGACCCTGAATTGGCAAAGCAGGATCCAAGTGACTGCCTCCTCCTTCCCACTGACCTGCCTGCTGAGAATTTTCTGCCTCCAAAGGCACCTCCTGTGAACACTTTTGGGGGCTTTGTACTATTAGAGCTGGTTCCCCTCGGCCCCAGGAACAGAGAGGCAGAGTAACCGAGGCTGCAAACGGCAAAGGAGTTTATTGGCTAGCTCGAGCTAGGGTCCAAGTCCCAGAGCACCAACGCAGTGGCCTCCCTATGAACCAGGACCCCGCCCTGGGGTAAAAGTGAAGCTTTTATACTTTCTTTTGCACATGACACACCGGTGGCACATGACACGCAGGTTCC
Source organism: Propithecus coquereli (assembly GCF_000956105.1). Lineage (NCBI taxonomy): Eukaryota > Metazoa > Chordata > Mammalia > Primates > Indriidae > Propithecus > Propithecus coquereli. The sequence goes on along the minus strand of NW_012154173.1, from coordinate 10,127,763 downwards.
ACACGACACGCTGGGCACACCATCCCCCCTCCCCCCTTAGTCCATTGGTTCTTTTGAAAGTGGCTGATTGTTTTGACTCCTGATTGGTTGGCTCCAAGCCCCGGGATTTTCAATTTTCGCGCCGGCACCAGTTGTGGTCTGCGTTTCGGTTTCGGGGGAACTGAAACTTAGGCCTATTCCAGGAAATTCAGCTTGTCATGGAGTCACTCCTGCTCTTACTCCTATATTTAACAAACAACTAAAAGCGAGCACGGTTACAGAAGCAAATGGCATCAGTTAGAATCAACGAGAACACATTTTTCTAATCTCAGACAATTTGTTCCACACAAAACAAAGTACATTCTCCTACTATCAATTCCTGTCTTTCAGTACTTTCTCTTAAACTTGTTTGAAATTGCCCTGCGCAGTTCTCACATACCGAGGAACTAAAAGAAATTTCACAAACAGCCTAAAAATTCTTTTTTGTGGAAATGGAAAACTTTGCTCTCGCTGAACAAGTCATCAACCATTATTCTCCAAAGAGCCATTTCCTCTTTGTAAGCAACAAAGCCCATTTCATAATCTTCATAAATGGAACTGGTTTAAAAATGAGCCGCCGTCAGAAAGACTTCTCCACCATGAAAGGTGGATGCAGCAAACCAGGAAATCAGGGAGCTGGCAGTAGCGGGACAATTCCTTTAGCTCTGAGAAATCGTCTACATTGCTTTCTAGGCTGCAATTTTATAGATGGGCCAAGCAATTCCAGACACAAAGAATTATTAATAGTTTAGCCAGAAACAGAAAAAATCAGGCTGATTTAAATTTGTTAGGAAGAAGATTGCTTCAACAAGCTTAAAGCATACTCTTTATCCAGATGGACTAAGATGCAAAGAGTTAAAATGAAAATAGCTGCCATTTTTGCAAAAGATAATACAATATAGACTCATAGAGTTATAAATATAGAAAAGATCTGGAGCAATTATCTAGTTTCCATTAAAAGCAAGTGGTAATAGTTTTTAATCTTTTTTGAGTCCAAACTGTCTTTTAGAATCTGATGAAAACATACACGTTTAAAAACAAAGATCCGAGAGTTAGTTGGCCTGAGTTCATTCCTGTGCATCATTTATTCCCTTTGTACCTTAGGCAGTTAATTTAATAACCCTTTCAAGCTTCAGTTTTCTCATCTATAAAATGAAAATAGTAACAGTAATCATTTAATGGGGTTGTTGTGAGAACCAAACGAAATAACCCATGTATAGTGTTTACAGCAGTGCCTGGCGCTTACAAAGCACTTAATAAATGCTACCTATGACCACAACTATATGGACTCAAGTATCCAAAAATGCAGGGATTTCTGGCTTTAGACAGAGCTGGAGCAGTGGCTCAAATAATGCTCTTTGTCTCCTCTGCTTTCTCTGTGTTGGCTCCATTGTCAGGCAGGCTCTCCTCAACAGGAGTTCTCTCAGAAACATGAATTAAAAAGCACGTCTCCTTAGCATTCCCAGATTTGAGTCTCATTGTCCGTATTCCGTGCCCAACCCTGAACCAATCACCGTGCCCAAGGAAATACAAAGCTCTGATTGGCCAGGCCTGCCAATGAGAGGGTTGGGAAGATCATCCCGACCCAAGCACACAGGACAGAGGGAATGGTAGGGTCGTGTTTCCCTGAGGAAAATCAGAATGTCATTCCTAAGAAAAGACAGAACAGGAGCTGGGCAGGGAAAATAACAGATGACCACCTATGCCAAGGTTAATAACCTCTGTTTTAGGCAAACACCTCTTTAATTGTCAGGGAAATTGAAGAGATTTCCTAATTTTCTCCTTTATTCATTCAGCGGGTAATAGTTCCAAATGTGAAGACATTTCTTCTTTTGCCTAGCTTTGAACCTGTAGGTGAAATTAAAACTCATTTTCTCTGAGACTGTAGAGTCATTTGCAAAAAGAAAATTTGCTTTTATTACATTTGGACATGGTAGTATTTGATCTTCTGGAATTTGGTTGCTTTGTCTGTAAAAATGAGAGGCTTGGCTTGAATGATCTTTAATGTCCCTTGTAAACATCTGTGATTTCTAACAATAGCAATGACTCAACAGAAATTTCGCTTGTTATCGTCAATTCTATGTATTCTAGAAAAGTCCTCTTTTTATCTGGGCTGGTTCTTCAGAGCTCATCTCTAGGTAACAGATAATGGAGTGACATACGCTGGATCCAAAAGGCCTGGTCTACGTCTTATCTCCTTCATTGCAGCTGTGTGACTTTGGACGAGCTGCATAACCTCTCTGAAATTCAGTTTCTTTATCTGCAAAATGAAGGTAATAATGGACCTTACCTCATAGGGCTGTGTGAGCATTAAAGAATTTAGTGCATGAAAATGTCCAGCTATTACGAAGCAAGCAACATCTCTTCAAGTGAAAAAACATAGTTGAGTTCCCAACAGCAGGTGGGATTTTTTAATTCAAAAATTCTATCTCTCCCTCTAAAGACCACACTTCCAAAAGTAAGGAATTGTCGTTTCCTTGAGTTTGTCACGTGTATATTTGAATATGTCGTGTCACAGTCTGACATGTCCCTTCTTAGTGTGCTCATGGCCAAAGGATGAGCAGATGCACCAAAGTAAGGCAAACATGAGAACGAGGTTTACAAAGGACAGAAAGATAGGATTATAGAGCAAGAGTAAGATATAGGTTTACAAAGCAAGATACATACGCCACAGATGACAACTGGACCCATTGTTATAGCAAAAGAGGGCAAAAAGGGGCTTGGTTATGGTCTGGGTCTTGTTTCATAGTTTCCGGATTGAGACCTCCCTCATGGCTCAGATATCACCATGGAACCACTTTGATTGGACAGTTGAGAGTTATATGACCTGAGTTTACTGCACATGGAGATCTCCCATGAGCCTTTCTGAAAGCCCATTGGAGGGGAGTGGTGAACTGCAATAGTACCCACGCTTTATCCCTAGGAGAGCCGGAATCCTTCACTATCTACCTAACAAAGCTAATTAGTTAAAAGTAAGTTTCAAATAAAGACTCTTTACCCCAAGTTATATCCAAAGTAGAAAAAAGAAGAACTATCAAAGCCTATGCCATTCAGGAACTTCTCTAAGTTACCAAATTTTGATTCAACATACCCATTCTGCTATGGCTTCAGGCACAACTGGATCTGATAGGTCCAGCTATGTAATGGAAATCCTGCCACATTACATAAAGGTTCAACAGATCCACATTAAGGCCAAATAGAAAACTTTAAATCCTAGTACCAAATAATAAGTAATACGTTTTAGTTTGTGACCCAGCATATACATACATAAAAATACATACTTATTTATATTAAGAGTCATACAAAAGTTTAATGAAACAATATTTAACCTTACTGAGACTGATTTTTCTATATTATTTTATTCTGTTTCATACTTTAAAAAATTTTAGAGAATTGCTGAATTTATTTCAAGACCTGTTAATGAGTAGTATTCTAAAGTTTAAAGTGGTCAGCCCTAGAGACTTGAGTTGGTGCATTAAGGCACTTAATAAGAAAATAAACAAGAAGGTAACTAAAAACTAAACTAGTTTTAATTATCTGGAATTTTCTTCTGATAAAGACTTTCTTAGTTTTCCTCCAGCCAGAAACAATAGCAGCTTTCTCTGAAGTCTCATAGACTTGTGTCCTAAATCAGCCAAGTTTATTCCCTAGCTCCATTATAAATTCTTGGGAATACAGAAACTGTATTTTATGTGGTAATTAACATATGAAAGAATTTCTGAATCTGAAGTTGGAGAATCTAAGTTTGAAATTAGTTCTGCCATTTGTAAGCTGAGTAATTTCAATATCACAGAGCCCCAGTTTCCTCACTGTAAATTCAGGATAATAATAGTCACAAAAAGTCAACCAAGACTTTAAGTTTCAGCTCCAACATACAAAAAGCTTAGAAGCCATCACTCTCATCCTTATAACAGGAAAAAATGGAATAAACTGAAAAGCAATGATTTTTCTTGGACCCATCAGAGAAATGAGGTCACAGGGAAAACTGCCACCCCCAAATCTGGAAAGACAGGTGAATACAGAGAATCATAGCCAAGATCTCCCGACCTGGAGCAAAAACCACTGGAGTCATAAACTAGGTAGGAACACATATGGAGGCCAAGTGGAGTGAGAAATTTCTGTGGGCCACAGTCTTTGGGGAACCCCCACTCTTTCATGGGCTTTACCTTCAGGAACCCCAGTAGGTTCTCACATTGAAGAGCCAAGAAAGACCCTCTCATAGCTCTGGCATGCAGAAGGAGATAGTAAACTCTTTGAAATACACCCAGAACATCAGTGCATTCTCTACAACAAAGCCAACTCTCTAGCAAAAAGACTTTGCCAAAGCCTTATCCCACCTATGGAAAGGGCATTTCCCAAACTTTGCTCCCTCTAGCCTTCCTGCCTCATCTAAAGATAAAAGAAAAAGAGCTAAGAAATATTTGTGAAGGTCACAACCTGGGGAACACAGGCCCACTAGAAGACTGAGATTTAATCTTATGATTATAGAATACTTCTACTCCTCCACACTTTACCACCACACCAACAAGCCTCCAGTATAATAATAATGGATTGCAGCTGAAAGAGCTGCAAGGATCAGACTCTATTTAAGGAAGAGTTTTTAGGGAAGCTCAAAGGCACCAGGGAAGACAAAAATGAGAACATTAGGATAATTTGAAGCCTCTGGCATCTGCAACTATAGCAAACATTACACACAGCTCAACTCCTAGACAGATTAACATTAAACCTCACGCCACACTGAAGGCCTTTTACCCCATTTCCTTTTACCAGATATATCATGTCTGGTTTTCAGAAAAAAAAAATTACAAGGCATGTTAAAAAGCAAGAAAAATTACAGTCTAAAGAGACAAAGCATCATCAGAACCAGAGAGTCAGATATGACACAGATTTGGGAATTATCAGACTAAAAGTTTAAAATAACTATAATTAATATGTTAAGGGGTCTACTGGAAAAAGCAGACAACATGTAAGAACAAATGGGTAATGTAAGCAGAGAGATGGAAAGACTAAAAAAGAATCAATAAATGTTAGAAATAAAAAACACTATAATAGAAATGTAGAATACCTTTGATGGTCTCATTGGTAGATTGAACATAGCTAAAGAAAGAATCAATGAGCTCAAAGATATGTCAACAGAAACTTCTCAAATTCAAAGGCAAAGAGATAAAAGAAGGAAAACAAAACTGACATTCAAGAAGCATGGGACAATTTGAAAAGATGTAACACTTGGAATTCCAGAAGAAGAAGAAGAAAGAGAGAACAAAATAGAAGTATTTGAAGTAATAATGACTGAGAATTTTCCAAAATTAATGACAGACAACAAACTACAGATCCAGGAATCTCAGCAAAAACTGAGCAGGATGAATACCACACACACACAAAAGAAACTACATCTAGGCATGTCATATTCAAACTGCAAAAATGAAAAATTAGGAGAACATCTGGAAAGAAACCAGAGAAAAAGAGCACCTTACCTATAAAAGAATAAGGATAAAAATTATAGTGGACTTCTTATCACAAACCATGCAAGCAATAAGAGAGTGTAGTGAAATATTTAAAATGGTAAAAGAAAAAGTCAGCTAGAGTTGTTGGTTGCATAGGTATACACATTTGACAAAACCCTTGTAAATATAACTTAAAATGGGTACATTTTATTTTATGTAAATTATAATGCCTCCATAAAGTTTTTTTTTTCAATGTACCAAAGTCAGTTACCAAATGAGGGCCTGGGGATTTAAAAAATGGGCAAAGCAGAGTGCTCATCCCTTATGACTTATTGGCTCTAAGAGACAGTCATGGGGTGAGAAAGAATAATTAATCACAGTATGGTAAGTAGTCTAAGAAAAATAGAGATATTAGGATTAGGGGAGCAGAAGGATTAGCTTCAGCAATTCCTGGCAAGGTCAGGGAAGGTTTTCAGAGGAAGTGACATTTGGGCTAAGGCTTGGAGAGTAAGTGGAAGATAGTAAATGTCTTTCTGTTGTCACTAATACTGTTGTTTCCAGTCACCACTATGTAAACCCATGCAACATGGCAGCCTGAGGCATCACAGCTTCTGCAACCCACTCTCCCCTCAGGGACCTTTGACTGTGGAGAAAGTCCTTAAACCCCCCTGCTGGTTCAGACTGAGCACAGAACCAGGCTGAGCGCTGCTTTGTAACTTACCACTTTGCATCCTCTGGAGTTTGTCACTTCTTTCACTTTAAATCTGAAACTATAATGAATGTCCAAAATGTAGCCAAATTTCAGTTTTACTGTGATTTAGATTTCTTTTCCAAAAAGAACAAATTACATGCAAAAGAATTCAGGTATCAAAAAGATTCAGATTTTTCACTTTGTTCAAGTTTTGTGTCCAGGCATGACGTGTGTCATACAGTTGTTGCCATTGCTGTTGTCTAAATATCTAACACATACTATACTAAAAATTGGAAAATTAAAGACAAAGCCAACTGTTTTAAAAAAGCGATCTTCCTGTAATTGTTTCCTGTCTCTTCCTCTCTGCAGTGCTCCCTCTCATTCACTTCTCTCTGCTCTGTGGGGCCAGTCCTCGCAGCCTAAGCAGGATTCACTTTCTGTGAAATGAGTGAAGCTTTAGCTTCAGGGCACTTTACTACAAGGGCCTCTTCCACGTCCCTGAAAGGGCAACAACTTCAGGCCCCACAAAATCTGGATCTGCCCTGGGCCTGTTTCATATGGGAACATTCCTTAATCTGAAGACTGCTGGGTGCCCACACAGCCACACTCTGCAACAGCTCCCAGGCCTGTCCCACAAGAGGCAGATCCAATCCTTTCTGTACCCTTACCTTATAAGCAAACCTACTGATCAACGCTGAACTCATGGGCACTTAACACAGCTTAATAATTTTGAACCCGTAACTTTAAATGTTAAGCCTAATTAAAGCGATAACATCACTCCTTTTCATTTTGTGTGCTAATGGGGACACATGCAGGAACTACTACAAGTAACAACTCTCATTAGAAGAAGAACAAAATTAGCATTTATGGGTTCTAATTACATTTTTGCTTCCAGATATGATGTTTCTGCTTTTCACTAAAAATAGTGAACTTTTAAACTAGAGAAGGAAATAATAAAAGGCCCAGATCATTAAAAGGAAATTGATGCCAGAGCGGCACCATTTTGGGTTTCATGATTTCTGATTCTTCATGGTCTATCCAGAGTGCCATGAGCCATCAGAAAGCTAGATTCACCAGCAAGACAAAATAAAAAAGGCAAAAATAATACATGTGATTGCGCTATGAAGAAGGTAAACATTTCTTAAAGATAAGAATTGTCTATTATTACTGTTGTTTCTGTTGTCATAATAATACTAACTCTTGGGACTACAAAACATTAAATGCATAAAATTGAACACTTTGATCATCTTCAGTTCTGTCAGGGTCATGAATATCAGAAGTTGATCAAATCCTTTAAAAAAAAATGCTTCCGTGTGGAATGGATGATTAAAACAAAACAAGGCACTGGGAGCAGTAGCATTTTACCTGGACCTTGTATAGCACACTTGTACAAAAATAAGGCTTTATTTTCCTCCAAAACACTCTGGAAAATGCCTACAACTGCTTAGTTACTACCGGAGAAAGATGTCTCCTTCTATTTCGGTGGACCTGAAGCTTTCTCTCCCTAATTAGAGCCTCCATATTGTCTGGCCATCTGCTTCTGGGTTCTGCCCAAGTTGTGGTGATGGAAGGAGTATTTTATGATCTCATCCATTTAGTGGGAGGATAAATTCCATAAAATTATGATCAGGACAAAATGCCTTTGGGAAAGACACATGGACACCACAGAGCTCCCCATGTAAGAGCTAAACACTCCCCCTGGCTGCAGAGATTCAGGTTTTCCTACTTGACCGTCTCACAGCCAGCTGGCATGAAGACACCATATGCAGAACATACTCCCCTGCCTTCTCAACCACCGTCCTTACGTTGTCTCCTCCTACCTGATTTGTTTTTTGATAGAAATCTTTGTATTTCCCCCAGGTCTATCTGCCTTCTCTTATATTGAGTCATTTTGGCTATTAGCTACAACTCTGCTTGTGTAGCCACCAGCCTAGACTAACCCTTTCACTCCAGCTTCTCATTTTTTTCACATTCAGTCAAATGCTCTGGGTACATTATCTGTAAAAATGGCCTCCAACAGTTGTACATGCATATTTCTCCTCCTAGCAAGAGGTGAAAACTACTTGTCCACCACTGAATCAGGAATTACCTTATGTCTTGCTTTGACCAAACAGGCAGGGAGGAAGCAACCTTGTGCTGTTCTGGGTCTGGGCCTTCAGAGGCCTGAGAATGTCTGCTTTTGCTATTTTGGAGCCTGGCTGCCAGGGAAAGAAGTCCCGTCTATCCTACTCAAGAGAGAGGCCATGAAGGCAGACCCTAGAGGAGACACCATGAAGAAGACGAGACCACATGAAAAAAATAAAAAACTCCAACAGCCATGAGCCCAGCTGACACCACAAGAAAAGAGAGGCCCAGCCAATCCAGGCAGCCCATAGTCTTTTGAACCACCCCTGCTAAGGTGCCAGACATGTGACTGAAATCATCTTGGGTCTTCCAGCCACAGCTGGCTGCCCCAGCCAGCACCATGTGGGGTAGAGAAAAGCTCTTCCCATAAAGACATGCCTGAGTTCCTTACCTACAGATCTGTGAGCAATAGAATGGTTATTGTAAGCCCCTAAACTTGAGGGTGGTTCATTATACAACAGTAGAAAACTGACAGAAATATTGCAATAGATCATTGTATCAATGGCCCCCAAAGAATAATGCTACCCTGTGTCTATTCCCCCTTGCAATGTGATATTGCTGCACCTCCCATTAAGAGGTAGAGACCTGTGATTTCCTTTGACCAAAAGAATGTGGCAGAAGAAACTGTACAAGGCCCAGAGCCTCAGCCACAGGAGGCCTTATAGCTTCAGATGTCACACTTTTGGAACCTGAAGACCACCACGCTGGAAGAAGCAAGCCAGTCTAAATTATTAGTGGATGAAAGGCCACATACAAGTGTCAGGGTACCCCAACTGACGGCAAACTCCATCTGCCGGAAATGTGAGTGAGGTCATCTTGAACTTTTGTCAGATTACTGTGGACACATGAGTAAGCCCAGGCAAGACCACTCAGATTGTCAACCCATGGAATCATGAGAGATAACTGTTGTTGTTTTAAGGCAGTAGGTATTGGAGTGGCATTCTGCATAGCAAATGATAATAGATAAAATACTCACCTGCCTGGTTCCTGGCTGGTTCCTATGGTCTGGCTGCTTCAGGCTTCCCAACCCCAAACACAAGTCCAAGCACATGATGGGGCCTGACAATGTAGACAACCTCTGGCTCCATTTGACTATTGAAAGCACAGAGCAATGGTTAGACCCACAGGCCTGGAGTTAATTGGGGCTCCACCATTGGCAATGAACCACCTAAGGCAAGTTGGAAAAATAGGGATAATAATAGTAAGTGCCTCACTGCGTTGTTGTTGTGAGCATTCGATGAGAGCTAATCTACATAGAATATCCTCAGTAAATGTTAGACAGCCTTATTTTTCAAAGGCATGAGATAAGTTTTTATGGAAAGTCTTTGCAAGTGTTTAAATGAAATCATATCCTTTAAAAATCTTTTTATAAAATGAAACTGAGAATGAAAGCCCACATTCCATAGCCCTCCAAACTTTCTTCAGGGAGTTGTCATGGTAGTACTGGAAAGACTATAGAGGAAATGGTATAGGGCATTTTTTACAGGATAGATCTGTAGGAGGGAATACTTCTAAATGATAATTTAAAATATTTTGGGGCAAAACTTTAAGCTCTGCTTTAAAAAATAAAATTGCTACTTCTAATCACTTCTTAAATGAAAATTCTTAAAAATTCCTGTCAATATGAAGATAAGCACCTACATACTTGCTTGATATTGATGTTGCACATCAGAAACGTTGATAAAGTAGAGAAAGGACATGTAGATGCCACTGGTTAACACCAGTTTCAGAAAAGACAGTGAGAGGATCCCTTGAGCTATATGGCTATAGAAACAGAGAAAGGCGATCAAGTAGCTCTAAAAATTAGAAAATAATCCTGGAAGATTGAAAACTTGATGAAAAGATATTATGTCTATGCATCATGAATTTGTACACTGGGAATAATGGGCAGAATAAAGGTAAGTGGTCCAATTTCTTAGATTATAATGCAAATAATTTATTTTAATTGGCTCTCACCTCAAGTATTGCTTCATACACTTGAGCTGTCAAAAAAATTGATAAGATAGTGGAATCAGAGTGAAGCATTGTTTTTAATAATAACAGGTAAGATGAGAATTCTCTAGAGCCAGATACCATGCCACAGCTCTGGAATATTTTTAATAATCTGCACAGAAAATATTAAGAAAAGAAATGTATACTCTTTAGTACTCTTACTCAGTTTTCAGGCTGCTATAACAAGATACCACAGACTGGGTGATTTATAAACAATAGAAATTTGGCCTGGCATAGTGGCTCACATCTGTTTGACTAACATTTTGGGAGGCTGAGGCAGGAAGATTGCTTAAGGCCGGGAGTTCAAGACCAGCCTGAGCAATAGTGAGACCCTGTCTCTACAAAAAATTTAAAAATTAGCTGGGTGTGGTAGTGCACACTTATAGTTCCAGCTACTTGGGAGGCTAAGGCAGGAGGATCACTGAAGCCCAGGAATTTGAGGTTGCCATGAGCTATGATGATACCTCTGCACTCTAGCCTGGGCAATGGAGTCAGACTCTTAAAAAAAAAAAAAAAAAATAGAAACTTATTTCTCACAGTTCTGGAGGCTAGGAAGTCCAAGATCAATGTGCCAGTAGATCCAGTTCCTGGTAAAGGCCCTCTTCCTGGTTTGCAGATCTTCTTGCTCTATCCTCACATGGCAGAGACAGAAAGAGAGAGAAAGAGAGAGAGAAATCTCTCTCTTGTCTCTTCTCATAAGGTCACGAAGCCCATCATGAGGGCTCTACTTTCCAGACCTAATTGCCTCCCAAAGGCCCTATATCTAAAGACCATCACACTGGGGATTAGAGTTTCAACATACAAATTTGAGGGAGGAGGGACACAAACATTCGGTTCATAGCATTAGCTAAGTGGTTACCATGGCAGATAGTATTTTCAAAAAATGGCCATAACAATATTTCTTGTCCCACATGCTCTTCCAGAACCCTGCCATTCTTCTATAAATGGATGGAAGCTTTGTCTCTTCCCCTTAAACGTGGGCAGGCCTTCGTGACTTCATCAAATAATAAATAGGGCAGTGGTTTTCATCCAGAGATATTTTGCCCCCTAGAGAACATTTGGCACGGTCTGGAGACATTTTTGGTAACCCTCATAAGCCTATTTTGAGCAACCCTGTCACAGATTGTGGCAGATGTGACTCTTTTGGGTAGGTCATGAAGGGCAATACATCTTCTAACTAGTGTGCTCTCTCAGGAGTTGCTCCCCTTTGGAACCCAGCCACCATGCAATGAAAAACTTAGGCAACGTGGAGAGGTCCACGTGGAGAAGGGCAAAAGCCCTGGCTCTTAGCCCTTGCTGAGGTCCCAGCCAACCAGTCACAACTTAGCCAGCCATGAGTGTGCTATCTTGTGATCAGATCCTCCCGCCCTCAGTCAAGCCACACAAGCTGATGAGTTGTGGGGCAGGGTTGAACCATCCCCTATGACTCCTGTTGAAATTGCAGATTTATGAGAAAAACAAATGACTATTGCTTTTGAATTCACTAAATTTGGAAATGGTTTGTTACACAACAATAGAAAACTATCATCCATCTATCTACCCATCATCCATCCATCCAATCTCATGAGTTGCAGTGATTAGCACCTTTATAAATGGTATTATGCTGTTGATAAAACATTTCTGTAGTTTATTCTCAAATGCCTTGTTACCTAGTAAAGAGGGTTGAGTAGGGATCTTTGGGCAGCAGTGAGCCCTTCCGGAAGACCCGTTAGTCATAGTATATTAGTGGTTGCCTGCAGAGATACCTGTGAATATGACATGAAGAACATCTACAGTTCTTAAGCCAGTAAAAATAACACAGTAAAAACAAACTGGAATTCTAAAAGTGTACAGCAAGAATATAAAAGAGCCTAATTATTGATCCTTTCATAACATTCCTGAAATAAAGATAAGGTTCAAATGCATTCAGCAGGGTAAGAATATTATTTTTAAAGAATCGATACATATATTATAAAGTTATAATGTTTATAGGAAAAATTTTTCATTAGAAAATTGCCCCAGGGACAAATTAATGGAGGAAATTTAGATAATGGCTTTATTTCTATTAAGAATTTCTACATTAAAATATTTCAAAAATTATAGCAAGGAAGTTTCACCAGGCCATTGACATACTAAATAAAATAATGATGGCAATTAGAATATTTTTAACATTAGTTAGTATCTTAGAATTTATCAGGATATTTCTTGTCAACATCTCACTCTTTCTGGTACCCTGTTTTCAATTTTATGTATCTTTGGAGATTAATATTTTTTTCATTCATAGAGTTTCACATGGTTAATATTTAAAAAGCATAATATCAAGATAAGGAGTACCATCTTTTTTTTGCCTCATTCTTATAAAAGCAGGAGCATCTTATTTTTGCTGTAAATGCTTTGTGGAATGAGATTAGATGGATGGATGGATGGATGGATGGATGGATGATGGGTGAGTGGATGAATAGGTCAGTAGATGACAGATCGGTAGGTAGGTAGGTAAGTAGATGATAGATAAATAGATAGATAGACATAGATAGATAGATAATCCTCTCTGCAGAAGAATTAATCCAGCTAAGATTTTAAATCATACTAATTTTCTAAGTAAAATGTATCACCAATAATCTAATAATGCGACCCCAATTTCTGCCTGAGAAGAACTGACTGCCTTTTTTTTCTTTCCTCACACTGCTCACTCCAGTCCAATGTCCTCACTTATCTTCCCCTACTAGCCTCAGACCAAGCTAGGCAGAAGACTGGCCCCTGACTTTTATAACCCACGGCCTTGTTATGGTTGTCTCTCTGAATCTTGTCCTGTACCATACCCATAGTTCTCCTGGGACCTCTTGCCCTTGGTGTGTGACCCTCTACCTTGTTCCTGTAAATCACATAATTTGTATCTGCCATTTGGTGCTGGCCCTCCCATTGTTAATAATCTTATGGCTATGTGTGTTCCCCTACTTCTCTGACTGGTCCTGGGACAGTCTTCCACAGCTGCCCGAACACACACTTCTCACTCATTGCCCAGCCCGTCAACATCCTTGCCCTTCCCATACACAAATGACCCCATAACTATATTTCTTCTGCTCTCTCCACTCATTACCACTCACAAAGTCTTAAACTTTGTAGTGACCTTGTGCAACACCTGCAACATAGCTTCTTCTAACACCGTAAGAATATATATTAATCTTTCAGAAATAGTAACACTGATTTATTTTTGAATTGGCTTAATTGGTATGTTTAAGTCACTTTAGAACAGTGCTCAAACAATCTGTGGGGAAGGATCAGTTTCTTTTTTATTTCCAGTCTCTGCTGAGCATGACTGCTTTGTAGGTCTTGCCATATGCCCGTATGAGATTCACCGTGTTGAATTTGACACCTGAACTTGTCTAGACCCTTGTTCAACAGGACAAGTCCACTGATTAAATTCTTGGATATCTCAGCAATATTTAATTGCTATAAAGGCTTCTAAATACTTAATCTCAGCTTTGTACTTTCTGGACCAGTAATCAATAGTTCACAGACTGGCACCAGTTACAGACCACACTCTAAGTAGCATTCAGCTAGAAAATTCACTTAGCTTGAATGCCTCCTTCCTGGGAGTATCACCTAATAAAGTTATTAAGTATGGAAAATTTAGTATCTTTGCTGGAACATTTTATTTGTGTATGTTTTACATTCCAAGTAGTCATTTTAAGAGTGAAAAGAATTTGAGTTTGACATCACTGCTCATGGACTCCAATCCTAGCTCTACCACTTACTAGATACATGGCTTTGGACGGGTTATTTTACTGTCTGAGCCTCAGTTTTCCTCATTTGGAATATGTGGGTAACATATTACAGGGATTGTGTGAGAATTAATCCAATGATGTTATAAAGCATTTAGCAATGAAGCCATGAATAATAAATTGTTGTTCCTAATATTTTTAAATTGTCAAAGCTGCCTGGCTACTTACATTGTCTTCCAATTCATATCATTTCATTTTATTCAAGTAACACTTTCTTAAAACTGTCTTTTCCTCTCTAGTTAAAAACAAAAAAGAGTTGTTTAACAACTCTGATCAATGTCTTCAAACTGCAACAAACAAAGTGGTTATTTTAGTAATGGCTATTAACCTAGCAACTACATACTGAAATTTCTTCCAATGTGTACTGGAATGTCTTCCTCATATTAAATGGCCTGAAAGAATCCATTAAATCCAAATATATCTGATTTAAATCTAGAACATATAATTGTATTGAGACTATCAGGGCTGATCTGGGCCAGCCACGGCTTAATGAAAATGGTTGGGAAGCATCAGAGGCCTCCGCTCCTCATTCAAGCCTCTTGCAAAGACATCGAGATATGTAGCCGGAACTGACCTCACTGATCAAATACACATTTTGCTGCTAAGTGTCTTTCTGCTTTAGGACAAGAGCCTCTATCCCTAGTTCTTTCTGAATGAGTCTCCTTTTATTTGGCTGTAAGAAATCAGTTAGACTGAAAAACACTGATAGTCCAGGGTGGGATGGATGGTTAAGCAAAGCTATTGAAAACTGAAATCACATGCTTTAAGTCAAAATGCCTCGAATCAGTTCATCTGTACGTTTTAGCTAACTTTTTGGCTTGCCCACAGTACGTCGATATAGCCTGTATACACATGTGGTTGTCGAGAGACGCAATCACTATAGGCTCTGAACATCCTTGCATTTCTTGCTGGTTATGTCAAGAATGAGAGGCCCGGATGGCTCTTTATCTGGACCACTTCTTAGGGTTGTTTGTAATGAACAACCTAAGGAAAGGCTTGCTTATCACCCACTATAAAAGCAATGGATTCCTCAAGCTCAGTGTTTCTCAGTGGGTATGAGTGGGGGCCAAGGCCCTTAGCCCCTGGAGGTTCACTGAAAATCACTGACATGAAGAAGATTGATTAATAGGAGAAAAGGCACACATGTTTATTTAACATGTATATGAGGGAGCCTTCAGAATGAAGACCCAAAGATACAGAGGAAAACGTCTGTTTTTGTGCTTAGGTTCAACAAAGTATGGACAGTTGTGTAGAAATATGATTGGACAAAAAAGGGTATGATCTAATGCTAATAGACTGTGTGGGGAAACCCAGCAAATCCTGTCTGTCCAGATTCTTCATGGCCTCTCTGAGCACGCATTTCTTTCTTCTGAGTGCAGGGCAGGGCCCTCTCTGGAGCGGGGCTCTTAGGAAGCCTTAAGTCTTAGGCCTTAGGGGGTCAAAAAAGGTAGGTCATAAAATTTTTTTATGACCATTTTTTTACACAGAATAAGTTTCAGTTTTATGGCTAACTTTGGGGAAAGGGGTTCTTGTTTCTATGATCTGCCTTGGGGAAAAGGGATTCTAGTTTCTATGGCTAATTTTGGGGGAGAATAGCACTGAGAGATAGGAGGACAGACAAAGGTAAGAGAAAAACCTTTGCTTCTGAGGCTGCTTCTGAGGCCTTCATTTTAGGGTCTGTTTTATAAGCTCCAACAGTGATAACCCATTGCTTACACAGCATCCATCTACACCCCTCTATTTCTCCCCAGTGGGACTGGGGGAAAGGGAGGAGCAATGCAACATCATGCTCATGTGCTATAAGTAACAAAGTCTTTTGTCTCTGATCCAGGAATGTCGTGTCTTCTGCCAGCATCTACGAAACAAGGCTAACTTGTAAGAAGCATGAAATGTCATACCCTTCATAGGTTTTTTGTTTTTTGGTCTTTTTATAGTAGTAAACTAACATATTGGCTGGAAATAAAGCAATGAATGGGGTAGGAGATGTAGAGAATGTTGAAACATAAAAACTAGTTCTATCTATCACTAACTCCCTCTAAAAAAACACATGCTTCTGATATGTCAAAGGGAATTTTCTGGATCCAAACCTCTGGATTAGCAGGCAGTAGCAGAGTTCACTCCACTACATTAGCTACTCTAACTTCCTGCTGTTGTCAAGACATGTGGAAGGAAAGATCTGTGTGGTCAAAGCAGTCTGTTAAAGCCTCCAAGGCATAGCAAATGTCTTAAAAAACAGTTTCACACACACACGAAAGCCACACCTAAGTTTTCTTCCTAGCATCAGACATTGCAAGAGAGTTTTGCTTCGGCAAGATTTTGACATGTGTCCAATAACAGTAATAAATTGGTACAATGTAATCATCATTTGATATTTCACAAAATAAAAGGCAGCATTGACTTCATTTAAATTTTCATTTAATAAGATTAGAGACATTGTAAAAATAATGTAACTCCTAAGCAACAAAGACTATTCAAGACTCTCTTAGTGTTTTTGATCAATGTGAGACAAATATTCTACAAAAGGCCTATGAACTTGTTTCCAGATAAGAATAACTACAAAGGTAGGATTGCAGCTATAGCCTCCTTTAAAAAACATATATAAAACCATGCAGATTTACGAAACAAATTGAAGGATAATTATTTAAGTCATAAAAGCTCTTTGATTTAGAAAAGCATCACTTTAAGTCAGTTGTTCTCAACTGGAGGCAACTTCCTCCCCTAGGGGACATCTGGCAATACCTGGAGATTTTTGGTTGTCATGACCAAAGGGGAATACCGCTGGCATGTAGTGGATAGAGGCCAGGGATGGTATTCAACACCCTGCAATGCATAGGACTATCCCCCCCACCTAACCCCCAACAACAAAAAATTATCTGGCCCAAAATGTCACTAGTGCTGAGGTTGAGAAATTCTGCTTTACATAGAAACTTTTTTTTAATGTATTTCAGTATTTGAAATTGGTATGTTGAACAAATATCAATCATGGCGTAATCAAAACCCACCTGCTTTTAAAATTTCATCTTTCTTTTAAATTTTGCTCAATGTGAGTAATTTCATTCCAACCCTCGATGAAAGTTATTGACAGAACCCTGACTTTTCTGTTCCTCACTCTTAGGTCCTATGGCCACTTTAATGGACAAACACAGGCTGAAATAGAATATTCAGTCCAGAAGTTTAATCAGAACTCTGAATTTGATTTATGTCAAATCTTGTCTCTTGCCCTAGCTTGAGCCTGGTTTAGAATGGAAGCCTGGTGTGGCAGTGGGGTATGGGTGGGCTGGGTTGGCATTTCTCCTTTTTTTTTCTGTTTCTCTGTTGTCTCTTTCCTTAGGACCTAAGTATTACCCCTTGAGGGATGGCACATTGGAAGAGAAGAAGAGAAAAAGGAAAGGTCTTACTTGAACTACTGCCATTATCAGGTGGTTTCTCATTTTCTGGGACTGTAAAAGTATAAAAATGGTTCCCTGTCTCCCAGTGCTTTCATTGGCTCTTTAGAGGTTCCCACTGAACCCTTTATTGTATAATAATTTCTGTGGTCTTTTTCCTGGGCTCCCCAACAGGGCTTCTAAAAAACACTTGGAATTTACTGAGTGATGGGGTGTCTCTATTATGATAATGAAATGACTCTAGATAATTCTAGGATTGGGGGCTGGTCACCAGAAAGACCAACCATGTGATTAGAAGATTGGGACTTTGGGCCAGCTCAACCTCCAGGAAGGGTAAAACCCCACTGAAAACTCTGGACACCGAAGCTCTGTAGAGCTTCCTGGTTGTTGAACACATTGATGTACCAGGAGGGTAACCTGCCTTGACCCACCGGGGAAAGGGCACACAAGCTCTGCATTCTCTCCTAGATCTTGCCCTATGTGTATCCTTTATAATGAACCTGTAACCATGAGTCTAACACTTTCCTCAGTTATACGAGTCATACTAGCAAATTGTTGACTGAGGGGGTCATTAAAACCTCAAATTTTATAGCCTGTTTGTCAGAAGTGTATGTAGCCTGGAGCCTGGAGACCCCTGAAGTGTGGCTGGTGTCTGAAGTAAGATCAATCTTGTTGTAAAGCATACCCTTAAACCTTGAAGAGTCTCCAACACTAATTCCAGGTGGTTAGCATCAGAATTGTATCGTAATGCACAGCAGTGGGATTTTGCCAGAATATCCTCCAATACTTCCCTCTTACCTTGATAAATTGCAGGTGTTTCTCTACCAATGCTGTTCATCACCATGGCAAAAACAAAGACCCTACTCAATGAAACAATTCAGATTAAAAATGGTGGTTGAACACATTTTTACCTCCTTTCTGAAAATCCTCTAACATGAAACTAAATACATGATTAAAAAGAAAGACAGAAGCCCTCTCTGACATAGAGAGTAGATAAGGAGACAACGGTAAACAACAGATGTCCACAAGAATTATGGAAAGTAAATGGATCAGTGGTCATCAACTTAGCAAAGCACAGAGATCCGAAACTGAAATCTGGAATCATGGGATGCTTCTTCAGAACTCCAGGAAAGCTAAGAAATTAGAAGTACCACATAGCTCTAAAGGCAGAAGTTCAACGTGAGGCTCCAAAGGGGCAGACAATCCCGATTGCCTTGACCCACCCAAGTGTAGGACTGGATTATCAGCCACACACTCAGGTGCATAGGCCTGGCCCGGCTGAGGCGGCACAGGGCACAGGCTAAATAAGAGACTCAATGAAAGCCAACACTGTGAATGGTAAACCCCAGCTCTTTCCCCCAGTTTGGCTTCCAGACCATGGGCATTCCAGCTGAAATTAGAAGATTCCCCTCCAGAGAAACCATCCAGCCCAAGAGAAAAGACCTATAGATACTAAAAACCTGTAGAGGTTAAGGCTCCCGTGAAATATCCAGGTCTCTCCCAATCGCTGTACAGTGTGGCCCACAGTAGACAAGCCCCACCAACATATACAGCTTCCGGTCGCTTCCTAAGGTTCCATTCTCAAATATGGGCAAGGGTTACGTGGTTGTGGAGGAAAGCATTTAATATTACAGAAGAAATTGTTGTTGAAACCACAAGGGGGTTTTGGTCTAGGTCCAGTTGCTCGTGAAACAAAGGTCCAATTATTGAGACAAAGAGGAATGCCAAGGAGCGTCTTGGGAATGGGAGAAGCTGCCTCGAATCAGTCTCTTTCCAAATAACAGAGATCTTGGGCTTTCAAAGGAGGGGACACGTGTTTTGAGGCAGGTGTGATATAACTAACCAGGGGCTGCTGCATTGGGGACAGGTTGTGGGGGTTGGAGAATCTAGGTCCGGAAGTCTGCCCAGGGGCCTTCACAGTCTCAGCTCCTTTGTCTTGCAGAAAATCCACCATTGTTGGGAAACAACTCAAGTCGGTGGGTAGTTAGTTATGGGAGAGGATTCTATAGGGTTCATTGAAATTTGTTCAATGACAGGCCAGGTGGCAAAACCAAAACAAGCAAGCAAATAACTACAGAAGTCAGAGGGGAACACTGAAATAATCAGGCTACAGATGCACTATAATACATACCTTAAGAAAGATAAAAGAATAGAGTAAAAATAGGGTAGAAAGAAAGAAAAATAAAAGAAGATACGACTTCCATGAAACAAGAACAGTAAACAACTTTTAGAAAGGAATATTCAGAGGAAAAGAAACAGCTCTTGGATATTAAAGAAAAAATTGGTTAATAGAAATAAGAACTTCAAAAGAAATATTTAAATTGAGACTGTTTCCCAGAAAGTAAAAACGAAAAGATAAAGAGCCTATTTTTATGGAGAGAAAGGATGTTTAAAACTTAAAAGATTAGTCAGACGGCCATTTTATGACTATTAGGAGTTCCAGAAAGAGAGAACAGAAAAAAAAAAAAAAATGAAGGGAAAGAAATTACCAGAAATAATACAATTTATCAGACATATGAGATAGGACCAAAAAACATGACTTTCTAGATTAGAAATAATCACCACGGGTCCAGTACAATAAATAAAAATAAAACTACATCAGAGAACTATATCATGAAATTTCAGATGACTAGAGATAAAGAGAAAATTATAAAAGCTTCCAGACAGAAAAAAAATAGCTTTCAAACAAAGGATTTTAAAAACCGCAATTGCATCAGACTTCTCTGTAGTATTCCCAGAAGCTGAAAGACGAGAGAGCAATATCTCCCAGCAATTTTCAGTTGTGCGTTCTGTACTCAGTCAAACTATCATTTCAATGCGCAGGGAGATTTACTGCATTTTTAAGCAACAATAGTATGTAGAGGACGGGCAAGCTCTTTCGGATGTGAATCGGACCCTGGAGAAAAGGGCACAGTTTGTTGCCTTCTTCCTCTTCAATTCTACAGCAGGCACCACCTGATATTCCCCCTCAGATGTCCATAGCCACATGCTTGGGGGACTCTGAACTCCTCCTCAGCTCCGGAGGTAAATCTCTAAGTCAGTCTTGGTGGTCCCATTCCCTCAAGGCAGAGGTAGCTAAGGCATAAGCACACGACCCTCTCCTGGCCAACGAGAGGTAGGGGAAGATTGCTGGGGGTCTGCTGTGAGAGCTTCTTTTCAAATTAAAGATATGCGTCTTAGGTAGAATTTAGCACTGAGATGAGAATTCGTGTGCAAGTGATTCATCTTGGAAGTGGTCCCAGGAGGGACCAGAGAGGGCATGGAGGAAGCAGGACTGGGATGGAAAGCAAGGGTGACTTGGCCTGATCCCACAGAAAGCTGAAGTGTAAGTTTCAGCGCTGCCCTGTGGAGGCGAAGGAGCCCAAGCACTTCTCCGCTCTTGCTGGCTAAGCAGCTCCAGGAGCCCAAGGGCAGTTCTCCTAAGAAGAGCCGTAAGAGCTGAGCGCTAGAGGCAAAAGGAACAGCCACACTTCTTTTTATTTTTTTAGGAGACAGGGTCTTGCTCTGTTACCTAGGCTGGGGTGCAATGGTGCCATCATAGCTCATTATAGCCTCCAACTCCTGGGCTCAGTGATCCTCCTGCCTCAGCCTCCTAAGTAGCCAGAAATACAGACACATGCCACCACACCTAGCTAATTCTTTTATTTTTTGTAGAGATAGAGTCTTGCTATGTTGTCCAGGGAGGTCTTGAACTCCTGGCTTCAAGTGATCCTCCCACCTCCACCTCCCAAAGTGTGATATTACAGACTGAGCCACAGTGCCCAGCCTGCAGTCTTCTTGTTATATGACATAATACATTCTCCTTGTGATTTAAGCTATTTTACATGGGATTTTCTGTTATTTGCAGCCAAAGGCAGGCTAAATGATCCAAGGAGAGGGGTAAGTTATTTATGATAGAAAAGAGAATTGCTGTAGGCCAAAAAAAAAGCAATTCTGATGCAGAGAATAAGCATTGGAAGGTAGGGGCACCACCTTGGTGGTCTCTTTCACCTTCCAGAGGCACCCTCTGATGAGGTGGCATCATGTTCCTAAGCTCTCTCACTCTCATGGACTTAGTTCCAACGGCTTCCACCCTAGTGCTCTGTGGAGAGCAGATAAAGGAAACTTAAATTTTGAAATCAGAACAAATTCCTAAAGCCAGAAGAAAAAACATAAGAAGCCACATTCAGAAACGTTACTTGTATTTGTGCAGCAGCTTTCAAACCAGATTCTGGAATCCCTGGGCCCCACCCCCATGTTGTGTTTAGCTCTTTTGCATATTGGGCTTACAAGTGAGCTTGTAAGAAAGAATTTCATAGATTAAAGAAAAAAAATTGAAAAATCTTTGCATTAAACCATGAGTCTATTGTTTAACCAAATATTTCATTGCATAGTGACCTCTACTGGCAGAATAAATGTATTGCCGGGGCTGACAAAATAAGCCAATTTAGTCTGTTCAGTCAAGGAATTGGTTAATATGGAAAGACAATGCTAGCCAAATATGTTATTTAGAATTGTTAAGGCCCAATTGTACTCCGAATATTTCTATTTTTAAAAAGATTTCGTGAAATATTTCAAACCTATGAAGTATATAAAATAATACAGTAAACACATACCTGCCACCTAACCTTATCAAATCTTAACTTTTTGTCCTATTTACCTCAGATCTTTTTTTTAAAATAAGACAGTTACAGGCTGGGTGTGGTGACTCCCGCCTGTAATCCTAGCTCTCTGGGAGGCCAAGGCAGGGGGATTGCTTGAGCTCAGGAGTTCAAGACCAGCTTGAGCAAGAATGAGATTTCGTCTCTACTAAAAATAGAAAACTTAGCTGGGCATGGTGGCACACGCCCATAGTCCCAGCTACTCGGGAGGCTGAGGCAGGAGGATCGCCTGAGCCAGGAGTTCGAGGTTGCTGTGAGCTAGGCTGATGCCACAGCACTCTATTCAGGGCAATGGAGTGAGACTCTGTCTCAAAAAATTAATAAATAAATAAAAAATAAGACAGTTACATACACATGAAGCCCCTTAGATCCCCGCTTCCTGAGAACAGCCCCCTCATCCCCTCTCAAGAAGGCACTTCTTGGTGTTCATCTTTCCCGTGAATGTTTTCATACTTCTTCCTACCTATGTATTCATACAGAATGTAGGGCACTGTGTTACAAGCTTTAAATTTTTATATAAATGGAATAATATACATATGTAACTATACAATTTACACTTTTCTGCAGTTGAATTGGCTGGTTATTGAAATCAGATTCCCCTCCCCTAGGCAAAGAAACAAAACCCTGAGGTTTAAATTGAGGGGAAAACATGACCCTTCATAGTTGTCAATGGAAAGGAAGCCAGACTCTGTAAAATAATTTTAAAGAGATTTACTCTGAGCCAAATTTGAGGACCATGACCCAGAGCCTTGCCTGAGAAGCCTTGAGTAAGTGGACTCTCTGTGGTTGGGTCACAGTTTGGTTTTATATATTTCAGGGAGACAGAAATTACCAGTAAAGTGATAAATCAATACATGGAAGGCGTATATTGGTTTGGCCCGAAAAGGTGGACCATCTGGAAGGGGGGGCTTACAGGTTATAGGTGAGTTTAAAGATTCTTTGACTTGTAATTGGTTAAAGACACAAAGCTTTGTCTAAAGGCTTAGAATGTTTTATGATAAGGAGGTGTGTTAATCATAGGCTATATGTGTATTTGTTGTGTAGATTGAGGATCTGCAGGTTTTGATACCCTTATACTTGCTAAGGAGTTACAAAGGGTATCTCCAAGAAGGGAGGGGGCATGATGAGTCATGTCTGACCTCCCTCCTCTTGGCAGGCGATTTAGTTTTAGGATATCCTCTTGGGCAGGAGGGGAATCCATTCAGTCAGCTGGTAGGGGGGAGCCTTAAGATTTTATTTGAGTTCACATAATAGAGGTAGGAAAGATAAAGTTGCCAAAGAGATTCTGTACAAAATGTTTGAAAACCAGGACAAAAGAGAAAACCAGAAATAGCTTATATTATTGAGCACTTATAATATGCCAGATACTGTTCTAAGTGCTTTCTCTGTTTTAAGTCATTTAATCTTCACATCAACTCTAAGCAATAGCTTCTATTGTTACCTCCATTTTACAAAGAAGGCAACCAAGGTAAAGGGGTCCCCTATTTTGTCTCAGGTCACACCGCTAATGAGCGGCAGGGCGTGCGGGCAAACCCAGTCTAACTCCTGCTCTTAATGTGCAACGTGAGGTATGAATGAAGCCCTGTCAAGAGCTCTCAGCACCATGGGTAGCAGCACCCCATTAAGCCAATCACCTGCTGGTGCTGCTGCACTTGAACTCTACCAAGCTCCCTCCTTGTAGCTTTCGGAGACCCCCAGCCAGGCTCAAAAGGGTGCTGACAGTGACCTTCTTCTTATCTCTTTTCAGAGATTTAACTGGCCAGAACTTGAGCATCCTCTTCTATGCAAAACTTTGTGGTCCTTTGGCATGAGAAAATAAGATTTGTTCCTAATTCTAACAACTGTGACCTGACATAAAAATAATAATTTCTCTGGATCAGTTAATCTGCTCTTAAACAAGACAAAATATTATCTTTTCCATCTGAAATAATCTTCTTGTGAGGAAGAATAATTTATTGTGCTGTGACATCCTAAGTCATTAAATGGGAGGGTCTGGCAGCCCTGCTTCATATACCCATGCACTTATTTGCAAAAGTTGATAAGCATGGGAGCTTTTGGTGTTAATTCTTTTTTTTTTTTTCTTTTTTCTTTGAGACAGAGTCTCTCTTTGTCGCTCGGGACAGAGTGCAGTGGTGTCATCATAGCTCACTGCAACCTCAAACTTCTGGGCTCAAGGGGATCCTCCTGCCTCAGCCTCCCGAGTAGCTGGGACTACAGGCGCGCACCACCACGTCCTGCTAATATTTCTATTCTTTGTAGAGTTGGGGTCTCACTCTTGCTCAGGCTGGCCTCAGGCAATCCTCCCACCTTGGCCTCTCAGAGTGCTAGGATTACAGGCGTTAGCCACCGTGTTTGGCTGGTGTTAATTCTTTAGCAGAGAGGAAGGAAAGGTGGATTTCCAGGTCCAAGGAAAAGAGATGAGGAAAATGAACCCTGGCTGGTGTCTGCTTCCCTGGGGGAGGCCTTATAGGGAGAAGAAGGAATAGTGTGGAATCAGAGTATCTGGTTTTAGGTCCTGGGTCCCTACCTTACTAACTCTCACTTACCAATCTCAGGTGAGTTAATAACCCTCTCTGTGCTGTAGGTTCATTCTCTATAAAAGCATAGCATAATACTAGTATCTCTCTAATAAATTTGCTGTGAAGATTAAATGAGGTAATACATATAATGCTGGAGGAAATCAGAATATTTTACCCCAAAATATATTTCTTTGACATATTTTGAGATGGCTGCCACAGGTCAAGCTGACAGAAGTTAATGCTGCAAAGCTGTCTTTTGGGGGGAGGAATTTGCATCTGTAGATGATGTCCATTAATGCAGTCAGGTGTTTCCATATCTGAACTAGGAACGATTAACTGAGAGTCTGACACCTTTCAAAGTCTGAAAGGAAACATTGACCATCTATTCTCTCTGAGGGCTGCTACCTGTAAGGTTTCATTTACATGACAAGACCACCATTGCTAGCTAGCCAAGCCTCTTCCTTTCTCCCTCCCATAACCTCTCTTGCCACTAAAACCTGTTTTACCACAGTCCAAGCCCTCATTCTTTATAAACTTCTGTACTTCTGAATGGAGGTCCAACCTTCCTTCTGAAGGCTCCTTTGTATACACATTAAAAAAATGTGTATGCCTTTTCTCCTATCAGTCAATCTGCTTCGTGTCAATAATTTTTCAGTGAACATTTAGGGGGCCAAAAGCCTTGGTTTCTATAGTGCACTTAGGAAAGTTGCTTGAACCTATCATACATGTAAAAAATGTTAGGTGTGTGCTATTTTGGATGGAAAGAATCCAAACTCTGAAATATTTGAAAGAAGTTTATGTGGGGCCAGATTTGAGGACCATGGCCCGGAGCCACTCCCAAGAAGCCTTGAGCAAGTGGACTCACTGTGGCTGGGTTACAGTTTGGTTTTATACATTTCAGAGAGACAGGGGTTACAGGTAAAGTCATAAATCAATACGCAGGAGGCATACATTGGTTTGGCCCAAAAAAGTGGGACATCTCGAAGTGGGGGGGAGGGGGCTTACAGGTTATAGGTTGGTTTAAAGATTCTTTGGCTGACAATTGGCTGAGAGAGTTAGGCTTTATCTAAAAGACCAGAAAGGAAATGCTTAATTTAAGATAAAGGTGTGAGCACTCTGGGAGATCCAGACAGGAGAATCTTTCAAGTTAAGATAAGGATCTGCTAGGATGCTTGAGTTAAGATGGGGGCTTTCTATCTTTTAGGTGATGTGAATGCTATACCGGAATCAGGTTGGGAAGTCAACCACATTGTATTTGGTTAACAAAACCTGCTTAGTGGGAATTTACCATTTGTGAGTGTGACTCATCTGGCCTCCTTAGGAAGGAATTCTGAGTAAAAGAAAAAGATCAGAGTTCAGTCCTCACTATGAACTGAATGTTGGTGTTCCCCTCAAATTCTTATGTTGGAAGCTAGCACCCAATGTGACGGTATCACATACTTTGGGGTCCAATATGGCAGTGTCCAGTGACCGTGTGAGCTGTAAGGGGTTTGCTGAGTTCCAGTTGAAATGGATGCAGTCAGAACTGAATGTCAAAGAAGTGCTAAATGACGGGAGCTGGAAGATGTTTAACGAATGCTGCTGAATTCACTTCAAGCCTCCAACGAATGAATAAAGAAAGAGAGATACTTTTTTTTAAAAGGACCAGGTCATCTCATAAGAGCTAAGTATGACAGATACCAACAGAGTGGGCTTCCTAGGATGATTTCTGAGCCAACAGTCTAAGACATTTTGTTGATTTCAGCCCCACTTAGCTAAGACCTCAAATATAAATAATTCTGATAATTATGGACAAATCAACTGCGATTTCATACTGATTCATTTTTTTAGAGACAGGGTCTTGCTCTATCACCTAGGCTGGAGTGCAGTGGTGCAATCACACCTTACTGCAGCCTTGAACTCCTGGGCTCAAGTGACCGTACTGCCTCGGCCTCCCAAGTAGCTGGGACTACTAGCATATGTCACTGCACCTGGCTAATTTTTTTAATTTTTTGTAGAGATAGAGTCTTGCAATGTTGCCAAGGCTGATCTTGAACTCCTGGCCTCAAGCAATCCTCCTGCCTTGGCCTCCCAAAGTGCTGGGATTACAGGTGTGAGCCATTTCGCCCAGCCTATTTTATACCAATTATGTAAAAAACAAACAAAACAAGAAAAACAGTTTTGTAACTATTAAAATAATTTTCTGACTCAGTGTATTAAAAAAAATGCAGTAGGTAGGGCCTTTTGCGAAGTGATTAAGTCATGGAGGCTCCACCCTCATGAATGGAATTCGCGCCCTTACCAAAGAGGCTGAAAGGATCTGCCTTGCCCCTTCCACCATATGAGGATGCGGCAAGAAAGCACCATCTTTGAAACACAGAGCAAGCCCTTACCAGACACCACTTTGATCTGAGACTTCCCAGTCTCTAGAACTGTAATAAAATTTTGTTGTTTATAAATGACGCAGTCTGTGGTATTTTGTTACAGCAGCTCTAACAGACTAAGACACTGTTGTTGATATGATCATTATTATCATCATTAGTACATAGCTCAAGGGATATTTTTTGTGGATAAACAGAAAATCTTAAAGTACTATTGAGTTTTTAATAGCTGAAGTTTCCAAATTCTATAAGGAATTTCACAATAAGAATGTTTTCCATTCTTTCAGGTATCAATTTTCTTCTAGCCATGTCTAAGGAAAATGTAACATGCATTCATTCAATATTGATTGAATGCCCACTATGTGACAAACACTTTTCTAGGCATTGGGAATACAGTAGTGGACAACACAAAGTGCCTTCCTTCATGGATTTTACTTTTTAATGAAAGAAATTAACAAGGAGAAAACTAAAATCTAAATAGTATTGGCTAGTGAAACATGAAACATGCTTTGTATAGTATTACAGATGGGAGATATTTAGATACAGTGGTCAAAGAAAACTTCTCTGAAGAAAAGTAGCATTTGAATGAAACAGGTTGGGGAAAGATCTATCCCATGCAAATATATGAAAGAACAATCAAGTCAGAGGAAACAGCAAGTGCAAAGACCCTGGGGCAGGCATAAGCTTAGACTATTTGAAGAATAGCAAGAAGGCCAGAATGGCTATAGTAGAAGGAACAATAGGTAGAATTTTTAACAGATATGGTTAGAAACTAGTGAGGGACAAGATCACGTAAGTAAGGGCTTTTAGGACTTATTATGGAGTTTGGATTTTATTCTAAGAGTGATCACAAATCATGGCAGGTTTTGAGGAGATGAATGACAAGTTTTCATTTACATTTTAGGAAGGTCATTCAGATTACTGTGTAAAAAATAAATCATGGTGGGCCAAGTGTAGAAGCAAGGAGATCCAATGTGAGGCTATTATGGAGTCCAAAGGAGACATGCAGGTCACTTGGCTGAGGGTGGAGATGAAAATGATTGGAAGTGTCAGATTCTGGATCTATTCTGAAGGTAGAGATAATCAGAAATATTGAAGGACTAGATGTGATCGAAGAATCAAGGATGAAACTTGAGTGTTTGGCCCAATTAACTGGGTAAGTGGAATGGTGGTGCCATTTACCGAGATGGGGAAGCTGAGACAAGGGTCTAGTTTGATGGGGCATGCACTATATTTGGACTTGTACAATTTAGATGCACAATAATTCAAGCAATGATGTGGGGCTGATCAGCAGAAATTTTAGGGAGGGAGATTTATGTTTGGGTCTCAACAGGCTCTAGATGATGTTAAACAATGGAACTAGATAAGATCAACCAGGGAATGAGCATAGTGAGACTAGAGAAGAGGTTCAAAGGCTGAGGTCAAAAATACTCCAACATTTAGAGTTTTGCAAGAGGAGGAATAGCCAGCAAGGAATGCTGAAAAGTGACCAGTGAGGTGTGAAGAATACCAGGAAAGGATGGTATCCTGATAGTCAAATAAAGGAAATGCACCCAGGAGGAGGTCATGATCAAATACATCAAGTGATCTGAGTTTTCTATAATCTTTAGAGAGTATACACTTAATAGAATCTTTAGAGAATACACTTAATAGCTGGTATCTGAATATATTTATAGAGGTTTATAGCAGCATTTCTCAAAACATGTATGTTGGTACAATAATTACATAGGATGTCCTGTGAAAAAAAGAGTGCAATGATTAATTATGGGCCGTGCTAAGATTTCACTCAGAAATTCATGAGATTCACATTAGTATATTTAAGGCTCTGAGAAGTCCGTAGAAAAGAAAGCTGCTACCTTTCTAAAACCAGGAATTTCCCAAATTATTATTTTTTGAAAATCAGGTTTTTAATGAGGATAATTTACAAGCAGGAAAATCCAATCATTTTAGGTGTACAATTCTATGAGTTTTTATGCAATCACATCACCACCACCGCAATCCCAATTGTTTTTAAATCACACACCATGCCATTTATGAATTTCTCTAGTTCCACTCTGGGAAATGGTTGTTGAGGGTTTATAGAGCACTTCCACATATATTTTCCCATTTAACCCAGATGTCAACTCTCTGCGTTTGGAACCATTATTTCCAATAAGACAAATAAACAAAGAGGCATAGAGATGTAAAGAATCATGGCTACGATCACACAAAACTACTCAGGGAAAGAGGTAGATTGGATATAAACATTCAGATGCGTCCTCTTCACTTGGCACTGCGGAAAGGTAACACTGGGCTAGGACTACGGACAACTACAAGTATTTGTTGAGTCCTTAATCCATCGGGCAACTCTTTGAAATACGTGTTAATATTCTTACCTTACAAAGGAGAACATAGGATTCAAGTGTCTTTAATCGATTTGCTCAAGGGTAAAGAGTTAGAAATTGGTGGAGAAAGAATTCAAACCTAGATCTCTCTTGACTCCAGAGCAGGAAATCCTAACTGCATGGCACTGGGCTGTCCAGTATGGTAACCACTAGCCCTATTTGGCTAGTTGAGCACTTGAAATGTGGCTATTCCAAATTGAGATGTGTGTAAGTGTAAAATATATGTGGGATTTTGAAGACATTTTATGAATGTGAAATTTCTCAATAAATTTTATAATTGATTACATATTGAAATAATATTTGGATATATTGGGTTAAATAAACTATATATTAAAATTAATTTTACCTTTTCCATATTTATTTATTTATCTATTTTGAGACAGAGTCTCTCTCTGTCGCCCAGGCTAGAGTACAGTGGCATCCTCATAGCTCATTGCAACCTCATGCTACTGTGCTCAAGCCATCCTCCTGCCTCAGCCTCCCCAGTAGATGGGACTACAGGCATGCGCCAAGACGCTGGGCTAATTTTTCTATTTTTAGTAGAGACAGGGTCTTGCTCTTGCTCAGGCTACTCCTGAGCACAAGGGCTCCTCCTGTTTCAGCTTCCCACGGTGCCAGGATTACAGGCATGAGCCACCCTGCCCAGCCTCTTTTTACATTTTTTTAACGTGGCTCCTAGAAAATTAAAAATTAAATATATGGCTCATGTGCTGCTTTAATAAGTAGAGGCTATCCATTTTATTTCTTAGTGCTGTCACAGTCAAGACAGTTCCTGTTATTTTTCTATTCAAGAGTAGAAAACATCATCAGGATGCATTGTTTTATCCGGCATTGGTTTATTTCCCGGGAGAAAAGGGTAGAATCAAGATTCTTCTCCTAGGTCCCCAGCTGTTTACAGTCATATTCTTTTACTCCCACACATATTATTGCGTTCACTTTTGGCAGATGTATTTTATTAAAAATATTGGCTAATCAGGGAACTTGGTAAAAACATACACCAGAAGGTAATTTTTTAAAAATAAAGCAATCAAGTAAAATGGCCATGGAGAGTCAGGCCTGGATTTTGGCTTTCAACTAAATGCATATCCTTGCAGGCTGAGCCAGCAACACCACAGCGCTTATCTTCTGTCAGAGTCAGGCTGACCCTGTAATGCATGAAATAACAAAACTCTCAAGGGGCTACAAAGATCTTAAATTGTTTTTTTGTCTGTTTGTTTTGAGACAGGGTCTCTGTTGCCCTGGGTAGAGTGCAGTGGTGCCATCATAGCTCATCGGAGGCTCAAGCAATCCTCCTGCCTCAGCTTCCAGAGTATCTGGGACCACAGGCACTAGCCACCATGCCCAGCTAATTTTTTCTATTTTTGGTAGAGATGAGTGTCTCGCTCTTGCTCAGGCTGGTTTCGAACTCCTGAGCTCAAACAATCCGCCCGTCTTGGCCTCCCAGAGTGCTAGGATTACAGGCATCAGCCATGATACCAACCCTCTTTTAAGTATTTTAAAAGCTCTAAAAGATTAGAATTGTCTAAAATAATGTTTCTCTTTTGGAAATCTAATTCGTTTTAACTCCAAACAGTCCTTCAGTCCTTGGCATTAATTTATTGATTCTGAAAAGGAATGAGGTCTTCCTAAATGGGAGTGTGCTTCTTTTTTTTTTTTTTGAGACAGTCTCATTTTGTTGCCCGGGCTAGAGTGAGTGCCGTGGCGTCAGCCTAGCTCACAGCAACCTCAGACTCCTGGGCTCAAGCAATCCTACTGCTTCAGCCTCCCAAGTAGCTGGGACTACAGGCATGCGTCACCATGCCCGGCTAATTTTTTTTTGTATATATTTTTAGCTGTCCAATTAATTTCTTTCTATTTTTGGTAGAGATGGGGTCTCGCTCTTGCTCAGGCTGATCTCAAACTCCTGAGCTCAAACAATCCGCCGGCCTCGGCCTCCCAGAGTGCTAGGATTACAGGCATGAGCCACCGCGCCCGGCCGGGAGTGGTGCTTCTTTACCAATATTATGTATTGTATCTACTACCTAAAAGTGGAGTGGTTTGTTTTATTTGTGTGGTTTGGTAGCTAGTGACCCTGGTTCTATATTGGAATCACCTGGAAAAACTTTGAAAAACACAAATGCTTGAGGCCTTGCCCCTAGGAATTCTGATTTAGTGAATATGAAGTCTAATTCAGCCAACTGAGAAAATTTAATGCATAACCGAGGTTGAGAACTGTTTGTGAGGCCAGCAAAACTAATGTTTCAGGCCCTCTAAAATGTACTTAAATAAAAACAAAATCAGTTAACACCCAGGTCTCTCCCCTTTACACCTCTGTTCAAAACTTCTTACTGAAATCTCACTAGAGAGGGTCTTCTCTCCCTGCACCAAACTCCTATTAGGGTTACTATTAGCCTCACTCACTAGTCTGATGTTTATATATTCTGTGTGTGTGTGTGTGTGTGTGTGTGTGTGTGTGTGATCTCGTGCGCACACACTTGTATTTCTTGTCTCCCCACCTGGACTATAATCTTTATGGAGAGGGATAGTATCTTTAACATGTACCATCCTAGCACAGTATATTTCACATAATAGGTACTCAATAAAAAACGATGTTTCAAAAGTACGTATGTAGTTTGGATCCTGATGAGACATTTGTAAGTGCAAAATTAAAGCAATGTATATGACTCATAATGAAACCATTGGTGTATATTAGTGACAGGATAGTCTAACTAAAATATGGGTAGGAATACAAATATTCAATATGGTAGCCTGAAGAATTCAGGAAACTTGTCAATTTCAAAGTGTTCCTTAGGAAATAGTCCAAGGCATGCAATAGCACGGGGAATGTCATCTAGGCTTCACGGGAATCTTTCCACAGTATCTCTGTCAGGTGGCATCCAGAATCATCAATGTATATTTACCTGGCAGGGAAGATACCATGATCACAGAATCATTGATAATTTTAGTGGTGAAAAATTACTACATGGCAGTAGTATTAATACTTGATGTGTAAAAGCCCTAATTGCTTCAAAGGGTGTGGGTTATGTCAAATATGCCTCCTCAAACCTTCAGTCTTTGGTTTCAGGTTATACTTCTTAGGATCATCACAAAACAAATTGAATCTATCCCCTCATAACAGTTCTGTTAAAGGACTATAAAGCCAACTATAGTAATTGTGGATGTTAGTCCATAAACTCAAGTTTGCAAGAAATATAATTTCCTAATTTTATACAAGGGATGACTTTAAAGTCATCAAACACAAGGTTCTCTCTCCCTACCTACACCTTCCCCCACTCTGAACTACTAGGACCTACCTCCTTTAAAGCAGTCATGAAGGAATATACTATCATAGTCTACTATGGGCTACTGTAATAGGGTACCACATATTGGATAGCTTATAAATGATAGAAACTTATTTCTCACAGTTCTGAAGGCTTGAAAGTCTAAGATCAAGGTGCTGGCATATTTTGATGTCTGGTGAGGGTTTCAACACATGAATTCTGGGTAGATACAAATATTTAGTCTATAGTAGATATTAATACATTATAAACTTTTCTGCCAAAAAAATTTCTGCACGTTTACTAATTATTTATAAGTTTTATTAAAATGTTATGTGTTTGATTAATCTAGCATACCTTTAAATTAAAATATATATGGCTACAGTAATACTGGGACTTCAGGTATTTTAAGTTTTATTGTAGCTCTTTTACAGTTATCACAGTTGAAATTTCTTTCTTTCTTTCTTTTTTCTTTTTTTCGAGACAGTCTTGCTCTGTCGCCCAGGCTAGAGTGCTGTGGCATCAGCCTAGCTCACAGCAACCTCAAACTCCTGGGCTCAAGCGATCCTCCTGTCTCAGCCTCCAGAGTAGCTGGGACTACAGGCATGTGCCACCATGCCTGACTAATTTTTTCTATTTTTAGTAGAGATGGGGGCTCACTCTTCCTTAGGCTGGTCTCCAACTCCTGAACTGAAGCAATCCTCCCACCTCGGCCTCCCACAGTGCTACAGTGCTAGGATCACAGGTGTGAGGCACCCCACTCGGCCTCACAGTTGAAATTTCTAATCATAGCTATGTTGAAGTATTATTTCAGAAGAATGAATCCATCATCTGTCCTGGCTGGCATGTTTTTAAGAAATTTTTTTTTTTAATTTCATTTTTTATTTTATGAGAACCCTCCTCTTCCAGGCCTGTTTTCTGGCCCACAGTCAAGACTCTGTGTTATTGACTCCTCTGCTGGGATTGAATTTTTAAATAATTTTACTCCCAGCTGACCCATCCTTCTAGACAAGTATGTCTTAATTTTTAATTTTTTAATTTTTCTTTACTTTTCAGTAAGGGGAAGGGACAGAAAATGCAGTAGGTACCTGGAAACAGTCCCCAAACAGAGATTTTGTTGGAGATTATAATTTAATCCTAATAAAAATATACATTTTCATTCTACTTCATTATACACCATTATTTTAAATATATAGCATAAAAAGGTTTACTTCCGTCAAAAGACAAAATTATAACCAATTTAGTTTAAAGATCTTAATTGGCTTTTATTTGCGATTTTAGA
Source organism: Propithecus coquereli (assembly GCF_000956105.1). Classification (NCBI taxonomy): domain Eukaryota; kingdom Metazoa; phylum Chordata; class Mammalia; order Primates; family Indriidae; genus Propithecus; species Propithecus coquereli. Next base: position 10,093,905 of record NW_012154173.1, on the reverse strand, counting down.
ATCAGGCAACACCTCATTCTATAAAACAGAATGAGTGTTCTGATCAACTGAGTAGAGGAGGTTGGCTTTATAGGTAGAAAAGTGCTGAAAAAAGCAGAAACAAAAAAAGCAGATTGGTCATTTCAAAGTTACTTTCCTTGTAAAGGTTAAAACAGAGGGGACTTCATTATAATTCAGGCTAAAACTGGCCTGTCTGGGGATTTGGCTATTGTCTCTCCCTCTCTCCTGATTTCTTGGAAGGTCAGATAAACAGCTTAGTTTCAGCTTGGTGACGTGGAACTTCAACATGAGTAACTCCATTTTGGTTTAGTCTATTGGGCCCAGTGCAGGAACTCAGACCAAACCAATGGCCTCCTGTCAATTTTATTGAACACTTCCCTAACTCTTTTAGTAAATCGTTACCACAGGAAAATGTGCTGTGTTTAATTTGTGGCTATGTTTACTTTACTTTGAATAAATTTGTTGATATACCTAAGAATAATCCCTGAAGCCCTGCTGGGAAGAAGGGAAGGGAACTGGAAGGAAAGGAAGAAGGAGGCCCCAGGTGAAAGACCTGCAATAACAAAAAAAAGTTTCGACTTTGAAACTTGGGGTTTACTAGGTGTCTTAGTCATTTCAGTTGCTATAACAAACATACCATAGACTGGGTAACTTAAACAACAGAAATTTATTCCCCACAGTTCTGGAGGCTGGGAAGTCCAAGATCGAGGTGTTTGCAGGTCCAGTGTCTGATAAAAGCCCATTTCCAGGTTTGCAGATGGCCATGTTTTCATTGTATCCTAACAGGGCAGAGAGGGGAGAGAGAGGAGGTAGTGGGGAGAAAGTGCGAGTGCCAGTGTTCTTCCTCTTCATGTAAAAACATCAATTCTATAATGTAGGCCCCATTATAATCACCTCCCAAAGGCCTCACCTCCCAATACCATCCCACTGGAAGGGGATTAGGGTTTCGGCATATGAATTTGGGAGGAATACAAACATGCAGTCCATAACACTAGGTTCATAATGTGCCTTAGCCCTTATTCCCTTAACCTCTATTCCCATTCCTCTGTATTATTTGCAAAACAGAACTTAATTCCCATATGACCATGAGAGCCTGAAGAAGAGATACTTACTGATACATCATCCTCTTTCCTGGCAGCACAAATATCCTGCTCTTCCTGCTAATACTAATTGAGCACTTACTATGTACCTGGCTTTGTTTTACATTTTTTACATTTAGCGAATCCTTTAATCTTCCCAACAAGCTTATAATGCAGGTGTTATTATTATATTATCCCATATACAGAAAAGGAAACTGAGACATAATTTACCCAAGGTTGCACAGCTAGTGGGTAACTGGTAGGGGACATTCCAACCTAGGCATTCTTAACGCTGTAATATAGTGCCTTAATGACTCAACATTTAAACTGTACTGTCTTAAAGACAATACTAAGAAATGTATAAAATTAAAATACATAAAGGCTTTGGTAATGGATGCATAATCAAAAGGGTTTTTAAATTTTTTATTCGATTATGACACAATACTTAAAAGTGCATAAATTGGCCAGGCACGGTGGGTGGCTCATGCCTGTAATCCTAACACTCTGGGAGGCCGAGGTGGGAGGATTGCTTGAGGTCAGGCATTGGAGACCAGCCTGAGCAAGAGCGAGACCCACGTCTACTAAAAACAGAAAAATTAGCCGGGTGTCGTGCTGTGCACCTGTAGTCCCAGCTATTCGGGAGGCTGAGGCAGGAGGATCGCTTGAGCTCAGGAGTTTGAGGTTGCTGTGAGCTAGGTTGACGCCACGGCACTCTACTCAGGGCAACGGAGTGACACTCCATCTCAAAAAAAATAAAATAAAAAATAAATAATAACAATAAATAAAATGAAAAGTGCATAAATGATGTTCAATGAATTTTCATAAAGTGAACACACTTATGTAACCCTTATCCACATCGAGAAGTGGAAAATAACCAGACCACTCTTCCCCATCCAGAATCTCCTCTTGCGCTATTAGTTTCAAAATTCAAAATAAGCATTCACTTATTATTGCTGTATAAAATGCATTCTATAGTCTATCTCAAACTCTGAGTAAAATGCATTTCCATAGTAATATACTCTTTCCATAGTAATATACACAGTAGAACTGTGATTCTTTAAATGTGGTGCCCAGACAAGCAGCCTCCCATACCTGGGAACTTGCTAGACTTGCAAATTCAAGGACCCCAAGCCAGATCTACAGAACGGAAACTCTGTGGGTAGAGCCCACCAATTTGTGTTTTAACAAGCCCTCTGGCTGTTTCTGATGCATCTTAAGGTTGGAGAAGTAGCTAGGTCAGTGGGTTGGAACAGTTTGGGTTCTTAATCACGTAGGAACTGTTAGATGAATACTACGGTCTAAAAGTGTTAAAACTTGACTGACAGTGACAAGTTCTAATTACCTCTTTTTGAAGTATGCTACAGGAAAAATGCGTTCCCATTTTAACTAACCATGTTGTTTCAGTCAAGGTTGCATTTTGCAAGAAGGATAAAGCAGCCCCGTCCTGTTTTGACTTCTCCTCTTGCCCAGTACGGAAACACCCAGTTTGCAAACAAAGCCCTGGCTACAGACAGGCGGAGAATTCTAAGTCCAAAAAGTCTTGGCCAATCAGAGGCCAGGCTCTAGGCGCTCGCCTATCCTGGCAGTGTGATCGGTTGTTGCCAGCCAGCGGAAGAGACTTTTCGCAGCCACGCCCCGCGCCCTCTAGCGCGAGCCAATCGTTGCTCGGCGCTAGAAGAGGCGGTACCCGCGCGAGCGATTGAACATGGCGGAGGCCGCTGCTTCAGGGGCTCTGAGTCCGCGGGGGTGTGCAGACGGGAAGGATGCGGACCCCCCGGAGGAGGGGATGGCTGAAACGGAGGCAGACGAGCTGGAGAAGTTTGAGTGCCAGGAACTGCTGGAGCGCCAGGTGCAGCTGGGGGCCCCCGAGGAGGGGGAGGAAGCGGGCCTGATGGCCGAGGCCGAGGCCGTGGCAGCCGGCTGGATGCTCGATTTCCTCTGCCTCTCTCTTTGCCGAGCCTTCCGTGACGGCCGCTGGGAGGACTTCCACCGGACCCGCGACAGCGCCGAGGGTGAGGGCGGGGTGCGCCCGGGCTAGGGGCTGCGCTGGGGACGGAGGTGGGAACCGCGGCGGGCGGCCGGGGCCTAGTTTCCAGCGCTTTCCAACCCGAGTGGGATCGGGGGAGAGGGGCTGCGGCGGCGAATTAGCCGGGGACCGAGGCTCTGGGCCGAAATTTGTTCGAATCCGGGTTCTGCCTGTTAGCGCCTCAGTTTTTCTCACATTCTTTTTTTCTTTTTGGTAAAGTGAAAATAAGATCCCCGTTTAGGGTTGATAAAAGTATTAAATGAGTTAAAACGTATAAAATTGCACCCAACCCAATACCCGATTCGTTCTGTCTCCTTTGGCATTTATGTTTGGTTCTTTCTGCTCAGGTATTCCTGTGGTAATATTCACCAGTAAGTGTAGCCTCCACTGACCTCCAGGGATCAGCGTTTTATGTTAATTTGTGAACTGTTTAAACCTCCTTTGGCCTACTTGCTCAGTACAGCCTTCAGGATAAAAGTAACTGTCCATGAAATCTGGATAGACAGTCTATAAGTGATGGACGAAGACATAGACCCATAGAAAAGACTAGCCTAACCTTTTGAAAGATAACAGAAATGTGCTCTGGTACTTCATTCAGAGGTTGGCAGTAAATTTATTGTGCAAGTAAATATTATAGTATTATATTACTTAATAGAAAGTTCCCAGCCGTATTGACACATTTCATTTTCATGATAATCCTGTGAATTAGTAAATAATCTTAGTTTATAGACGAGTGAACCAGTTAACCTAAGGTACCTATAGGTTAAAAGGGGTATTCCAGACCAATGCTTTTTCTTCCAATTCAGGGACCTTTCCTTTATATCACAGATAGCACTGGATCTTTGGATAATTAACATTAAAATAGAAAATTAAATCCTGGAATGAAGCCAGTTCACCATAATTAGAATTATTAAAAAGTCCTCTTTTGGGAGGAGGCTAGGATTATCCTTGCAGTAATGAATTAGAGTTGGAGACATCAGTATGAACTCCTTTTTAGTTAATGTAGGAAGAGATAGGTGTAGAAATATTTGTATGTTTGGACATGGATTAGTATACACAGTTTCCTTGCTCTGTCACATAAAGGGCACAGACGCAACCTAACTCTAGTAGCAACCAGTACACCCAGGTTTCCAATACCATTCTCCAGCAGGACTCTTTGGAGAAATGACTGATTCTGGGACTGGAACAGGAAATATACAAGATAAACCTGGAGCATCCTGTGGTGCCAGAAAGTAAGAAAGTGCTCAAAAACAACAACAAAGAATACCCCGCAGTAGTGGAGGTAGAGGGTATAAAGGGACACAGGAATCATCTGCAAGACCTCCCAGCGGCCAAAGTGGAAACAACTACAGCAAGAAAATATAGTAGTATTGATTTATAACCCAAAGTATAAAATAAATAGCCATGAGTCCATACTGATATAAATAATCAATGGGAGAAGAGGCAAATCTCACATGCAGTTAATTCCAAGTAATTTAATGTAGCATAACTCCTTGAGTGTGGGGTACACATAGTGACTTTCTTCCAAAGAATACAATGTAGAAGGGGAAAAAGAGTTACTATACTGCGAAGAAAGCTGACAAACACACACTACCTCACCTAGGTGATCAAGGTCAACATCAACAACGGTAGACGGTAATATGTACACTTTATAATAATTTAATGAAAGTGAAATTTTACTGCTATAGTCTTCTTCCCCAGAGCGTGTAGTTCCAGTCTGATAATGAGAAAAACATCAGACAAATTCCAATAGAGGGACAGCCTACGAATACCTGACCTCAAAATGTTAAGGTCATCAAAATAGAGGAAAGTCTGAGAAGCTATCGTAGCCAACAAGTGCCTAAAGTCACAGGATGACTAAATGTAATGCGGTGACCTGGATGGGATCCTGCCACAGAAAAAGGACATTATGTGAAAACGAAGGAAATCTGAATAAAGATGGACTTTAGTTAATAAGATACCAATGTTGGTACATGAATGTGACATGAACCATACTAATCTAAAATGTTAATAGGAAACTATTGCAGGGTATTTAGGACCTCTTTTCACGATAATTTTCACAATAATTCCATCAATTGAAAACTGTTGTAGAAAATAGTTTTAAAAAAATTTAAAAAACCCTTTTAATGTTCTAGCTGAAGACCTGAGGAATAATCTAGGTCACCCCCATTATTTTAAGGTTAAGGGCACAGAAACCCAGAGAGAATAAACTATTTTTCAAGTTGTACTGCTAATCATTGGCTAATATGCAATTGTAAATATGGTGTTGTCTTCCTGTTCCCATTTTTAACTGAAAGAACTCTTTAATTTTATTGAATTTTATATACTACACTTTTCAAAATTGTAAAAATATACAACTCTTGATGCTTTCTAGAAAATTCTTAGCTTTTTATTCAGACTCAGAATTGTTCTCACACCTCACAGATCTCAGATAATGCCTTTTCCAGACTATTATTCCTAACATCCCTGCCATGGGAAGCAGTGTAGGATAATGATTAAGAACATGGGCTCTGGAGTAACTTGTCCAAGTTCGATTTTTGGCTCTATTACTTTATAGCTATAAAACCTGTCACAAGACAAAATTACAACAAATTTAGTTTAAAGATCTCACTTGGCTTTATTTTCATTCTAGAATCTGGCAAAACTATCCCGTAAAATAGAATTAAGTGTTCAGATGATTTGAGCGCAGGAGGTTGGTTTTATAGACAGAAAGGGCTGAAGAAAGCAGAAGCAAAGAACAAAAAGCAGATTGGTCATTTCAAAGTTACTTTCCTTGTAAGGGGGGATGGGGTGGGGACAGGGAGACAGAACAATAGAAAGAACTGATTGGTTAATACCAGATTACTTCAGTTCACTTTGTTGTAAGGATTAATACAGGGAGTTTCATTAAATTGAAGATTGAAACTGGCTTGTTTGGGAAATTGGCTGTTATTTCTTTCTCCTGATAACTTAGTTTCAGTTCAGTGGTGTGGAATTTTAGCATAGGTAACTCCATTTTTAGTCTGGTCTCTTGAGGCCTAATGTAAGAACTTAGTCTAAAACAATAGCCTCCTATAGTTTTTGTTTAATGGTCCTGAAGCAATACTTACTCACTTGCTGCCTCAATTTCCTCACTTGTAAAATGGTGATGGTATAGTATCTAGGGCCATTGGGAGAAGCTAATGAATTGATAGGTAAATCAAGGTTTTTCTATCATCCAGGCTTTGATGTTCCATTTCTAGAGCATAGACAGATAGATTTAGCATCATTCTTAAGGGCTCTAGAATTTTCTGAATGTTAAATGAGTATTAGCTTCTACTTAAAGTTACCAGCTGCATTAGTCCCTAATAAGGGAGTCAGCTTGACCTTTGAAACTTTGAAGCCAGGCATTGACTTCTGTCTATGTATTAAAGTCCAAGATGTCATCTTCTTCCAACAGAAGCCTGTGTCATCTACATTGAAACTGTTGTTTAATGTAGCCACCTGCATCAATGATCTTAGCTAGATCTTCTAGATAACTTGCTGCAGCTTCTACATTAGCACTTGCTGCTTCACCTTGCACTTTTATGATATGGAAACAGTTACTTAAACCTCATGAACCAATCTCTGCTAGCTTTCAGCTTTTCTTTAGCTTCCTTACCTGTCTCAGCCTTTGTATATTGAAGAGAGTTAGGGCCTCGCTCTGGATTAGGTTTTGGCTTAAGGGAATGTTGTAGCTGATTGGATCTTCTATCCAGACCCCTCAAACTTTCTTCATATCAGCAATAAAGCTGTTTTAGTTTCTTATTATTTGCGTGTTCATTAGAGCAGCATTTTTTCCTTGGAGAACTTTTACTTTGCATTCCCAACTCAGCAAGAGGCCTACCTTTCTGTCTCACTGTCTCAGCTTTCAACATGTCATCCTCACTAAGTTTAATTATTTCTAACTTTTGTTGTTTTTGTGGGGACTTTTTTTTTTTTGTAGATGGGGTATTGCTATGTTGCCTAGGCTGTTCTCAAACTCCTGGACTCAAGTGATCCCTCCTGCCTCAGCTTCCTGAATAGCTGAGATTACAGGTGCATGCCACATTGCCCACCTTATTTCTAACTTTTGATTTGAAGTGAGAGATGTGTGACTCTTCCTTTCACTTGAATACTTAGAGGCCATTATAGGGTTATTAACTGGCCTAATTTCAATATTGTTGTGTCTCAGGGAATAGTGAAGCCCAAGGAGAGGAAGAGGGACGAGAGAATGGCCGGTCAGTGGAGCAGTCAGAACACACAACATAAAGCTTTCTGTCTTATGTGGGTGCAGTTCATGGCACCTCAAAACAATTAGAGTAGTAACATCAAAGATCACAGATCATCATACATAATAGCAATTTAAATAGAGAATTATCAGGATGTGACACAGAGACATGAAGTAAGCACATGCTGTTGCAAAAATGGCACCAACAGACTTGCTCAATGCAGGGTTGCCAGAAACCTTCAATTTGTTAAAAAATACATCTGTGAAGCGCAATAAAGCAAGGTATGCCTGTATTTATCCCTCATCGCACTCATTACAGCTAACTGTAATAACTTTTTATTTAATTTGTGTCTTCTCAGCATAAAACCTTTTTGAGAGGCAGGGACTGGTATCTTATCTCTTAATTCATCAGCTTCTAATACAGGTTAGCAGTAGATACTTAAATAAATATTGAATGACTTGTGTTTAAATTTTATGTAAATTTTGTACTTTCTTTAAATCCTATTTAATTCTATTATGGCTGTATTTAGTCCAGATAATCTCTGGTATAGCATAAGATTATGGCATTTTAGAATTGAGGAAATGGGCTAAATGTATTTATCTTATCTGCTTAGTGGCTGCAGGATTGCTCTTCAGTTTGCTAGTTATTTAAGCTTTTTATATATACAAATCAAGCCCTGGGTGAAGTATAATGCTAACAGTGGTACCTTAGTGACTTAGATTAGTATTTCCTTGGAGAAGCCTTCCCTGAAACCCCCTCACAAAAGATAAACACACTCTAAGATTTCTTGTCATATGCTTCCATAGCATTAGCATAGCCTTCTGTACTTGTCTTTTGCCGTTTTCGTATTTTTACCTTAGTAGTTCAATCATTTGTCTCTCATTGCTACATTGTAATAAGCTCACTAAAGGCCCAGGAACATGGTTTACTCACCATTGTATGTGGTGACTATCTGATACATCTGGGTGGTCATTCAAATATTTGTAAGTATGTTTTAAAAATATAGCTTTCACTGGGTATGGTGGCTCACACCTATAATTCCAGCACTGTGGGAGGCTGAGGTGAGAGGATCACTTGAGGCCATGAGTTTGGGAGCAGCCTGGCCAACATAGTGAGACCCTGTCTCTACAAAAAATAAATTACTCGGGCATGGTGGCACCTGTAGTTCCAACTGGAGTATTGCTTGAGACCAGGAGTTGGATGTTACAGTGAGCTGTGACAGTGCCACTTGTACTCCAGCCTGGGTGACCTTGTCTTTAAAAAAAATGAATATAAAATAAAAGTATAGTTTTGTAAACTGAACAGATTCTTACTTAACTGAAACCTTGACAGAAGTAATATAAAATACTTGCTATAATTAAAGAGTTTCAAGGTATAAAATAAGTTTTCAACCAATAATTTGACACATTTTACAATTTGGATCTTAATCTCCTTTTTTGTTAATATAGACTGCTACCTGTGAAAGTAATTTTAAATATTTTACATGTGAAACATTAGTTATATTTTGCAAGAAAAATGTTCTTTGCTATTTTTGTTCTGATTTTTTAAAAAATTGACTATAAATAAAACTTGTAGATCTAAATTTATGATAATTTTTTGAGATGTTTGAAACCTGTTACTTAACAAACCATACAGTGGCACTATTAAGTTTTATTTTAATAAACTTCATTTTTTTATTTTTCAGCTATTATTCATGGACTATCCAGTCTAACCGCTTACCAATTGAGAACTGTATACATATGTCAGTTTTTGACAAGAATTGCAGCAGGAAAAACCCTTGGTAAATACCTGTTTTTATCTTATATTGGCAATATTTCAATCTATGTCTAAATGTAAAAGAATGAATGAGCAGAAACAGATGAGAGCTTTTTTTTTTTTTTGGAGAGTTTGCCCACGTCTTTCTTACACTTGATCCTGCTTAAACAGAGTTTTAAGTTCCTCTGTCCGCTATGAATTTCAGATACAGTAGAATGGGTGTGGGGCCCAGAAATTTATATTTCTAAGTTCCTAGGTGATTCTGATGCTGCTGGAAGGGAACCACATTTTGTGAACTTTATCTTTAAATTTTATTCACTTTAAATTTTATTATATGGTAACTTCGTGGTGACTCCTATCATACTCTGTTTTTTTTTTTACTGGCAGCTATGATACTTGAAACCTTTTATGTGAACTTGAGGTTAGGACTTATTTATATAAGTAAATATAATTTATAGCTATAATCTCTCTCCCTTGTCCCCATAGTTCATTTTAGATTATAATGGGCAAGCCTGATTCAGTTTATCAGAATTTGGCTGATATTTACAACATGGTCATTTAAAGGGCTGTTTGATACAAATAATTACTTAATTATATTGGTTTTTATAATTTACAAAATGTTTTCCTAGCAATCCTGAGTGGTGGGCAGTACTTACATGAAACTGCTTACTTACAAACATATTGTATTACATAAAATCCCACTGTATTAGTACCACTATCAAGGCCCTTATCAATCTAGCTCTGGCTCTTATATCCTGCTTTGTTTAGGAGGTGAGCTTAGGTCTGGAGTTGGTTCCAGGGCCATAAGTGGATAGATGTAGAGGCAGAATGGATGTAGAAGAGACAGGATTATAGGTAGCTCTGGGCCTGTTGCTGAAGAAGACAGGCTGATGTGGACACCATTGGAAAATTCCAGGCCATGTGGACCATAAGATAATGTTGTTGTTAACAGGGTTGTTTTGTAAATTAAATGTGACAAAATACTCTAAAGTTCCCAGCAGTGCTTCACATATAGCAGTTGCTCAGTATATCTTAGTTTCTTCTCTCCAGAAAAAGGGGTGGGGTGGGGGGGAGAATCCAGAATTTGTGTGTGACCCCATGATGGTTTCATCTTGAAATTCACTAGGATCCCCTTTTGGGCATATCCTACATATGATAGATAGGCCAGGGTTGACTATCAAGCATCAGTATATTTCACTATAATGGGTGCAAATGAGGTATCATTTAAAATTTCATTTTAATTTATGTATTGGATTTTCAGCTATACATAACACTTCTGCATTTTTTTAGTGGTTGCTCTATAATAGCACTGCTTAATAAAGATAGCCACTTGTGTAATTTAAAATTTTCTGATAGCTACATTAAGAAAAGTAAAGAAGTATGTAGAATTAATTTTAATAATATTTAACCCAGTACTTTAAAAATTTGTTAAGTAATCAGTATAAAAATGTTGGTGAGATATTTTATCTTTTTTTGGAGTAAGTGTTTGAGATCTTACAGTGCATCTCAATTTGGACTAGCCACATTTTAGCTGCTCAATAATTATATATTGCTAGTGGCTACCATTTTGGCTTTAATCTGCTACCCCATATAGCTTTAAAATACAGATTTCTTGAAAGGGAAGTGTTTGTTTATGGGAGGCTCTCTTCTCTCTTAGGACCTTCTCTGTCGAGATCTGTGAGACTCTGGGAGATTTCCCTGCCTTTCTTCCCCAGCCTACTATACTGCCCTGGAACTCAATAGATGTCCTATGGAGAAAAATCAGTCATGTGTTTGTACTTCCTCTACCTTCCAATCCACCAAGTTAGCCCCAGAAACCGTCAGAAGCTTTTCTAATTTCTCTTTCTCCTAGTAAGCTCTCCCTGCCTGTAGTATATTGGAAACTCAGCCTTATCCAGAATTAGCAAATAGGTCCAGGGAAGAAAACAGCTGTAAATAATCAGCTCATCTCAGAAGGGATTCTTTTTCTCTCTGGAATTTTAGTTCATCTCATTCTCATTGCTTCTATAGATATCCCTGTCTTTAGCAACATGATTTTGCAGTTTATCCAACTTTTTTTTTTAGTTGTAGTGGACTGTTTGTCTGCTGCAGCATTCTGCATCCTATGTGGAAATGAATGTCTAAACTGTAAATTTTTTGAAGCTAAGATCTAACGTAGATATTTTTCTATATCTCACATTTATAAGAAGGAAGACAGATTAGTGAGAAGGGTTAGGTAATGGTTCTTTCAGTCAAGAAAGACTTATTAGGAAAGGTAAGTATCAAAATGAGTTTTTGAAAGAAAGAAAGCAGATGAAAAATGAGGAAGAAAGATTAGGCAATGTACCTTTGCATTTTCATTCCACTAGTTTATGCCATGTAGCCTAGCCATAGCAGCCATATTGCTATTCCTGAAATACTTTTTTTTGGAGACACAGTAAGTGGTTTTTAAGGGTCCTGGCATCTGCTTCTACCACTTGCTAGCTGTGTGACTTCTCTAGGTCTCAGATCCTACTTTATGAAACAAGATTAGCATACTGCCTGACACTCGGTGTTAATTATTGGTGTAACTATCTTTTGTACACCTCTGCTTTATCTTCTGCTACTCCATCTTCCTGAAATGTTCTTCCCATCCTTGTCCTTTTCACTTGGTTATCTTTGTCCTTAATGCCCCACTTCAGACGACTTCTCTATCATAAAGGATTCTTCTTCTAGTATCTCTATTTTGAGTTAGTAAGCTATTCCTCAAATACACGAGACTCTGCTAGAGAGTTTAATCAGTCTCTGGTGAGTGGGCGCAGGCATCAATATTTTTTAAAAGCACCTCAGATGATTCTGAGGTATAGCCAGCATTGAGAACCACTGGCATAATACACAATTCTAGTAAAGTACCAGTTATATTGGTTTGTCTACACGTGTCCCTCCATAGCTAGTATGCGAGCTCCACCAAGTCAGGAACTGTTTCTTCTTTGTTTGTATCCTAAGTACCTGGCACAGGGTCTGGAATATAAAGAGACTTAGTATATGAATCAATATATATTTTTATATCTAAAAGTGGAAAAACAATTAGGATTGGACAATAGAAAATAAAGTAAAAGTACTTGAAACTGGCTATATTTAAACTTCATGCTCACTTTAGTTTTTCATTTTTTTGTTTTTGTTTTTTTTTGAGACAGAGTCTTACTCTGTTGCCTAGGCTACAGTGCCAAGGCGTTAGCCTAGCTCACAGCAGCCTGAAAGTGATCCTCCTGCCTCAGCTTCCCGAGGAGTAGCTGGGACCACAGGCACATGTCACCACATCTGGCTAATTTTTTCTATTTTTTAGTAGCGACGGGGTCTTACTCTTGCTCGGGCTGGTCTTAAACTCCTGACTTCAAGCGATCCTCCTACCTTAGCTTCCCAAAGTGCTGGGATTACAGGTGTGAGCCACCGTGCCTAGCTCACTTTAGTTTTTCAAGTAAATAAAAGGATGTGCTATTTAAAATCCTTTTCAGTATACATATTTGTTGCATAGTTGCTGTGAAACTACAACTGTTCTGGGAAATAGAGGGGTTTCAGGGAATATATTTAATACTAAGTGGCTCCTGTCCCCCAAAATTTGAAAAATAATTATTACACATCGTAGAGTAAAAGAGGGTTTTTTGGTTTTTTTTGCCTTCAAAACACTTAAAATGCTAATAGGGTTGTTGAGGTAAGTATAAGTCTAAAATATTATAAAGCATAAAAAAATAGGAATATATACAAGAGATTTAGGTAAAGGTAATTTCTTAGTTACCTAGCTGGAGTAAGGAAGGCATTCAAGAAAGAGGTGGAATTTGCACTATGCCAGAAAGGATTGCTAGATTTTGTCAGAGAATATAAAAATGATATGCTGATAAAACATGAGCATTATTTGGAAAATAAACTGTAGGTTACCTGGATAGCAGAACTCTTGATTTCTATGCTCTACTTCCTAAACTTGCTCCTCACCCAGGCTTCCCATGTTGATAAGTATCAGCACCATTTATCCAGTTAAAACCTGAGAGGCCTCTGTTTTTCCTCACACTCTACATGCAATCCATTAGCAAGTCCTGTTCTGCATTCAAAATAGGTTTCGAATCAGGGATCTACTTAACCTCTTCCGTCTTTCAGATGACACATATCTATCTTGTCCACTGTTCTAGCAAAGTGACCATCTTTCTGCCCTTTGAACACCAAAACTCTCCTCCTCAGGACCTTACTGCTTGCCGTTTCCTCTGGGATGTGTTTCTTCCAGACCTCTGTGTGATTGTTCTTCACATTATGCTGTTCTTAGCTCCACTGTCATGTCCTCAAAGAGGCCTTTCCATGCTATGGTATGTGAAACAGCTTTTCCTCCCCACCACCATTCGTGATCCCCAGTGCACTTTTTCTTCTTTCTAGCCCTTATTACTCTGAAATTGTATTATTTGCTGATTTATTACTTGTCTCTCCCATTAGCATGTAAGCATCATAAGAATGGGGACTTTGTCTCATCCACTGAGATAGATACTCTCAGTTTTTAGGTGAGTGGCTATACACAGTGAGCGATCAATAAATGCTAAATGCTCATTGAATGAATTGTAGATTATAGGTGCAAGGCATGTAAGATATACATAGTGAACATTCTTTTTTTTTTTTTCTTTTGAGACAGAGTCTCACTCTGTTGCCCGGGCTAGAGTACCGTGGCGTCAGCTTATGTCTCGCAGCAACCTCAAACTCCTGGCCTCAAGCAATCCTTCTGCCTCAGCCTCCTGAGTAGCTGGGACTATAGGCATGCGGCACCATGCCCAGATAATTTTTTTTCTATATATTTTTAGTTGTCCAGCTAATTTTTTTTTATTTTCAGTAGAAACGGGGTCTCACTCTTGCTCAGGCTGGTCTCAGACTCTTGAGTTCAAAGGATCCTCCCGTGTCGGCCTCCCAGAGTGCTAGGATTACAGGCATGAGCCACTGCGTCCAGCCCATAGTGAACATTGTTGAGTGCCAGATTGAGTTGTTTCTAATTTGCTCATTAGTTATGAGCTGTTGTGAGTCTTTGCTCAGAATATCTTCATCAAAATTGTTTTGGGAAAGCTTAACAGTGTCTCATTAAATAATATCTCATTAAATAGTCATAAAATCCCGTGAGATAGTATTTATTGTCACCATTTTACAGGTGAGAAAACTGAGGTTCTATCTTGAAGTTTGTGATAGTGCAGTTAGACTCACAAACCATTTAAGAATTCTGTTACTGTGACACCTGATGTAAAATACAGTTTAATTTAGTCCTTAAAATCAATATTTTAGTAAAGAAAAGCTTCAAATGTTTTATAATCTTGTCAAGCTTGTTTCCAGTTGAAATTTATCTTGAGCAAATTAACTTAGAAAATCAAATCACTTCTCTAAACTGGTATATATGAGAACAGTGCTGGGCACATAGTTTATACTTAGTAAATATTTAAAAGAATGCATTTTTAAAAAAACGACAAAGTAAGGTTCCATTTAGCTTTCTAAGTTACTTATTTTTGTTCTGTTTTAAAAGATGCACAGTTTGAAAATGATGAACGAATTACACCCTTGGAATCAGCCCTGATGATTTGGGATTCAATTGAAAAGGAACATGACAAACTTCATGAAGAAATACAGAATGTAATTAAAATTCAGGTATGAGTATTACTTTGTGCTTATAATTATTACTTTGCTAGAAAATAAAACCATCTAACATCCAAAATAAATTAAGAGGAACCTAGTGGAAGTTGGACAGTAGTAAAATTCAATATAATCTTTTTCTCTAGAAATTTGACCTTTGGTTTATAGTCTTGACATGAGCACTAGGGGCTGAAACTTAATGTTTCATACTTAGATGTATATTGCCCCCTTGTTGCGAGAAATATATTGCATCTATTTAAAGATCAAGCAACCTTCAAAAACCCAGGGTGTGTGCTCTCCCAATTTCTATTTAAAGATTATAAATATGAAAAAATAATATTTTTAATTAGTAAGTTTTGTATTTTTATGATCAAGAATATGTAAAATTTTAACCAGGTAGAGAGAATTTTTGGTAGACTATTTAAGAGTGAGAAGCCAAAAATGTCATTCAAAGATGTAATAGCAGGGAAAATGTTTTGCTGCCAGCAGTCAAAGCATATATTAGTTTATGTAACTTTCTTAGTTAAATAAACTCAGAAAGTTAAATAAACTCATTTATTTAGAATTTTAAAACATTTTTCATGGGTTAGATGGGAGAGAAAACCCAGGTGGTTCCCCATCTTCCCAAGAATTAATGTGACTTTCAAGTAGAATTAGGACCTGAAGAGAAGAGAATGAGCAGACAAATGACTGCTTCTTTTAAGAATTCAACCCAGGGCAAAAAGATTTGCCATGTTATCCTCATTTTGGGGGGCTCTAGAGGAAGCAGGCCATTGTTAGTATACTACTATAAAGTTGAATAGATAAAAATAAAGTTTATAGCAAACATTTAATATATCACTTACTATTTGCCAGGCACTGTTCTAAGCACTTTCACATATAACTCTTTAATTCTTACAACAATCCTATGAAATAGGTACTATGTTTATACCATTTTACATATAAGGAAACTGAGGCACCAAGTGGTTAAGTAGCTTGCCAAGTTTACATAGCTACCCAGATGGTAATTGTAGTCCCATATTGTACCACATACACTATCAGAAAGCCAGTATGTGAAATCATTCAAAAGCACCTAGCTTCTAGGTTTCTATTAGTGATTTTCCGGGGACCCTAACTAGCAGATTTTATATATCCTAATCATCATAAACACCATCTACCTCCTCTATCATTTCCCTTTTTACTCACAATTAATATTTAGGTGGGTCCTAAATGTACGTAGTATAGCTTCTAATTTATTTTTTAATGCCTGCTATTAATTTGGCCCAAATTAGAGATAGAATGCTGAACGTTTATTAGTAAATATGTGTAAATATGCATAGGACCAATGAAAAATTTTCATGTCTTTTCAAGTCATAGTTACTTCATTTTTAACAAAGTATTTTATATTATTTATCAAATCAAAATTATTAAATTATAAAAATGTTTTAAATGAGATATTTTAGATTTATCCTAGTTATTTCAATAATTAAACAGTTATTAGATATTTTAAAAAGCAGTCTAAGGTATGTATGTGTCACCTTCTCTTTTAGGCTATAGCTGTGTGTATGGAAAATGGCAATTTTAAGGAAGCAGAAGAAGTCTTTGAAAGAATATTTGGTGACCCAAATTCTTACACGGTAATTGTTTAAATTAAAACCATAGAATTTTAGCACTGTTTATATGGAATGAGGGAAATTGAAAGAAAATTGGAGGAGAAAAGGAATGCTTTATCTTGTAAACAGTATACTGAGCAAAAGAAATAATAGTGTAAATCACATACGTGATTTAAAATTTTCTATTAGCCATATTAAAGTAGAAGGAACAGATGAAACTAATTTTAATAACATTTTATTTAACCCAATATGGTTGTCTCTCACTGTTCTTGGGGGATTGGTTTCAGGACACCCAAGGATACCAAAACCTGTGGATGCTCAAGTCCCTTACCTAAAATGGCATAGTATTTGCATATAACGTGCACATCCTCCTATATATTTTAAATCATCTCTAGATTACTTATAATACCTAATGCAAGGCAAATGCTGTGTAAATAATTATACTGTACTGTTCAGGGAATAATGACAAGGGAAAAAGTCTTACATGTTCATTACAGATGCTTATTTTTATTTTTGTTTTTTTAAGTGTTTTTCATCTGCCGTTGGTTAAATACACAGATGCAGAACCCCCTGATACAAGACTGACTATATGTTAAAAAAAATTTATTTTAACATTAAATGAATATAAAAAATTGAGATATTTTATATTCTCTTTTTGTGCTAAGTTTTCAAAATCTAGTGTATTTTATACTTGTGGAACATCCAAATTCAGATTATCCTCATTTCAAGGGCTCAGTAGCCACATGTAGCTACTAGCCACCACATTGGGCAGGTATAGAAGAAAATATTACAACTTGGCTTATTTTTCTGAATGGTTTCTTATGTGATCATTGTTAGTTTTTGTGTGCGTGGAATGTTAAAGTCAGTGGATCTTACCTTTTTAAATATTAAAAACAAAGTGTTACTGGAGTGAATTAAGCTTATTCAAAGAAAGAAAAGATGTTTTTTTACATTTTTTAATGAATTTTTTTTAAGAGATGGGATCTTGCTATATTGCCCAGGCTGGCCTCAAACTCCTGGGCTTAAAGGATCCTTCCACCTCAGCGTCTCAAGTAGGACTCTTTTTTTTTTTTTGAGGTAGGGTCTCACTCTGTTGCCAGGGCTACAATGCAGTGGCATCATCATAGCTCACTGCAGCCTCAAACTCCTGGGCTCTTTCACTCTGTTCCAGGCTTTAAAACAACAAACAAAAAAACTCACAGTCTCAAGCAATCTTCCTGCCTCAGCCTCCCAAGTCGACTACAGGTGTACATCACTGTGTCTGGCTAATTTTTTCTATTTTTTGTAGAGAATGGGGTCTTGCTATGTTGCTAAGGTTGGTCTTGAAACTCCTGGCCTCAAGTGATCCTCCCACCTCAGTCTCTCAAAGTGCTAAGATTTACAGGCATGAGCCACTGCACCCAGCCAGGGTAGGATTTTTTAATGAACGTTTTATTGAACAATAGTATACCCCTAGAAGAGTACATGCCACAAGTATGTAAATAAGTGTATTTTCAGTAAAGGACCATACCTGTGACACAGGCCTCTAGATCAAGAAACAGAACTTCACCAACACCCTCCAGTCACTTGAAAAAGTGGTTACCTTTTCAAGGGTAACCACAATCCTGACTTGTACTTCCCAAGACTGGTTTTACTTGGTTCTGAATTTATATAATGGAATTATAGCAAGTTTATGTTTGTAAGATTGATTCATGTTGTTGCTTTTAACAATAGTTTGTTCATTCTCATTGTTTTCATTGTATGAATATACAATAATTTATCCATTCTGTTGGTGGACATTTCAGTTATTTCCAATTTTGGACTGTATCATCCCTTTTTTCAAAGATGCAGTTGTACTCAGAAGAAGTACATCCTTTTACATGTCTTTTGTAGAACAAATGTATGCATTTCTATTGGATATGTACTTAGGAATAGAATTGATGAGGCATAGGATATGCACACATTCAGTTTTAGTAGATACTGCCAAATAGTTTTCCGAAGTAGTTATGTCAATACCTCTAGTAGTGTGGGAGAGTTCCAGTGGCTCCACAGACCTTCTGTCTGTGGTTTTCATTTTAGCCTTTCTGGCAAATATGTAGTGCTGTCACATTGAGTTTTAATTTCTATTTTCCTAGTGACTAGTGAGTTTGAGCTCCCTTTGATATGCTAGTAGATAGGGTTGGAGGGTGACTGCCAGGAACGTGGCCAGTGTTCCCTGCAAAAAACCGGGTCCCTTTGGTAGAGTTGCAAGGGATAAGAAAATAATAGAGAGAAATGGAAAATGGAAGAAATAAAAGAATAAACTGAGACAAAGATATAGTTTTGTAAGTTTATAAAGATTATAGGCAAAGCGGGGAGCTCAGGGGGCTTAGACCTCTCCGTGGGTCTCAAAAAGCCCCGAATGAGGTCTTACATGGTAACTTATAGGAAATAGTGAACAATTGTCAGGGGTAACAGATTTACATAACAGCAGGTAGTTCCTCTCAGGTTAACAGATTTTCAAAAGGCTTTTCCAGAAGGCTTCTACAGATTCTTTAACTAATTCTATTTACGTGAGCAAACGGTTACAAAGTCTTTCAAAGGTTAATTTCTAAATTCTAAGGTAAGTTTATCATTTAAACAGAGGGGTTAAATAGAGATATGTAGGCTCCATGTTTATTAGGTTATTGTGAATAGAGACAGGTAGTCTAGAGTGGTTTAAACAAAAGCTTTGCTTTTAGCCATTCAGGAAGCTGTCGTTTCTGGGAAGCTGTTTGTTCCGGAGGGCACTCCATTGTCAGCTCTCAGCCTATAGTTTTTAACAGATTCACTTGTGCTTTACAAAGCAAATCCAATTCTTTAGGTCTGAGAAACGGGGCGCCTCATGGGATACAGCCGCTACTGCCTTTCAGAGACGCCCTTCCGAGTATAACAGCATTCGAAATACAAACCAACACAACGCATTCACATATTCCTTCAGGGCAAAGCTCTGAAAAACTCCTAAGACAAATCCTGTCCCCAAACACGTTTAATACTAATTCATGGAGCGACAGGTGACCACCTTAATCCAATAAGGGATTGGGCCTGGTTGAGAGTAGGTTGCAATTTTGGTAAGGCTTTGTCTATCTCTAATTTGACTGTCTTCCTAGGGTATAACCCTCGAGAAATTTCAGCTGGTAACCTGATATGTATATTAGGTTTGCTGCCCCTATATTTTTTCCTTAGCACTATGAAACTACTGAAAACTCCACTCTCTTTGTACCTCAAAGAAGAGCAAAACTTATGGCCAGTAAATGTTAAGAGGTTAAGAGAAAGTGCTTAACCTCACTAGTATTAGTCATCAGGGCAATACCAAGTTTTTATTTACACACACACACACACACACACACACACATATACACACACTTCTAGGGTAAACACATACATACATACGTACATACACACATATATTTCTTTAATGGACTGTAGTAG
This sequence comes from Propithecus coquereli, assembly GCF_000956105.1. Classification (NCBI taxonomy): domain Eukaryota; kingdom Metazoa; phylum Chordata; class Mammalia; order Primates; family Indriidae; genus Propithecus; species Propithecus coquereli. The sequence continues at coordinate 10,074,209 of NW_012154173.1, read as the reverse complement.
ACATGGACCAAGTAATAATATTGAAACACCATTTCCCACCCCTCAGATTGGCATCAGATAGAATGTCTTAGAATATTAACCATTGGGTCAAAAAGTCAAATGATTGGACTGCTTTAGACTGCCTGCTATAACTTCCTCTCAGGAATGTAAATTGGTACTTAAACTTTGAAGAGCATTTTAAGAAAATCTATAAGCATGCCTTCTATCCAACAATTCTACTTCTAGATAATACCCTAGAATAGGTGTTTTCCCTTTTACTGCATATTTTAAAATCCACGAAACTTTAAAGAGAAAAACAAAAAACCCAAGTCTCACTGAGACAATAGGTCTGGCATTGAGCCTGAGAATCTTTTTAAAGTTACGTAGCTTTTATTGTGCAGCCAGCATTCAAAGAACTACTGTACAAGAAAAACTTGTACTGTGCACAAGAAGATATGTAGAAAAATGTTTAAGAACATTACAGTAATAGCAAATAGCCTAAGTCCTTCAACAGACTGGAAGGATGGATGAATAAGTGATATTTTTGATCAATGTAATACTATACAACAGTGAAAATAACTAGTTCTACAAATGTCAAATCAGCATGGGTAATCATAGTTAGTAAAATACAGCAAGTTCCATAAGAAAACACATATTATGACACCATTTGTATAAAGTTAAAACCATGCTAAGCAATACTATATATTATTTGTGAATAAATACGTATATAGTGCAAGTAAAGGAATTCATGGGAATGGCATATTCTAAATTCAGAGTAATGGTTAACTGAGAGGGAAGGGGATACAATCAGATCATGGTAGTAAATGGGCTTTACCTATATTGATAACCTTTTTTTATTTCTTTTACTGGGTAGTGGACACTCAGGTTCATAACATTCTTTTTATTTTGTGTATGTCTGAAATACAAAATATTTTAAAAAATCGTGAGGGGCCAAAAAAGTCAGAAAAAAATACATTGGTGGGCCATTTAAAATAGAATTTTAAAAATCTCTTAATTGTATCTCTTTGAGTATATAAAGTGTGTTTTTCTTTTTTTTAAGAAATGGTGTCTTACTCTGTCACCCTGGGTAGGGTACAGTGGCGTCATCATAGCTCACTGTAATCTCAAATTCCTGGGCTCAAGTGATCCTCTTTCCTCAGTCTCCCGAGTAGCTGGGACTATAGGCGCATGCCAGGACACCCAGCTAATTTTTCTATTTTTAGTAGAAACATGGTCTTGCTCTTGATCTTGAACTCAGGCTAGTATTGAACTCCTGAGCTCAAGTGATCCTCCTGTCTGGGCCTCCCAGAGTGTTAGGATTACAGGCGTGAGCCACTGTGCCCAGCCCAATTTTTTCAATTATGACAAATTATGTAATATATGACAGAATTTCTTGTGTTTGTAATTTTATTTGTGTGATTTATGTTAATATATTTCTTAATATATATTGCATTTTCTTTAGCCTTTGAAAAGAAAATTGCTTATGATAATCTCTCAGAAAGACACATTCCATTCCTTTTTTCAACACTTGAGCTTCAACCACATGATGGAAAAAATTAAGACTTACGTGAATGACGTGCTAAATGAAAAGTCATCAACCTTTCTAATGAAGGTATACATATTATTTTGGATTGACTCTAAAACAGACTTAAGAGAAATTGTTACAGTAAAGGACAATACTTGAAATAGAAATCCTTAAAAACTAATCAGAATTTTGTCTAGTTTTGTAATACAATATGGTAAAATGTTACAATTAGGGAACCTAATTAAAGGGCTTATGGGTGATTTTTGTAGCATTTTTGCAACTTTTCAAAATTAGAGTTGGGGAAATTTTTCAAAATACAAAGTTGAGGGGAAAACTTATCAGAATGAATTAAGAAAAAGAAGTAAGAAAACGCAAAATTTAGTTTTAATTTAAGTAAATTTTAAA
>NW_012154173.1:10067539-10071785 GCF_000956105.1 Propithecus coquereli | reverse complement strand
TGATTGATTTGAGGTAGTTTTATTTCAAAATATCTGGAAGTTTTAATTGAATTTTTTTTAAGTAGCCTTTTATCTTAAAATTGCCTGGAGAGCATTGTATCTGTCAAATATATTTACAAGCAAAGAACCTCTCCCTAATGCTTATAAACCAAGCAGGTGGCTAAAGTAGCTGCTGGTGGTGTCATAATTATTAATGAAAATAACAACATAGTGTCCTTTATTGGTCTGTGAGCAGATACTTTGGCTATGACTATCAAAGAATTAGAAGGCTTAATTTAATGCTATTTGTTTAAAATGGCTTAATGCATTTCTTCCTATCTCCCCACCCCTTCCACACACACCCTTTTTTAAGGCAGCAGCAAAAGTAGTGGAAAGTAAAAGAACAAGGATAGTAACTTCTCAAGATAAACCTAATGGTAATGATACTGAAATGGAAACTGAAGCTAATTCGTATACAAGAAAAAGGTTTGTAAATTCATTTATTAATATATTCTTTGTCTTATGAATGTTCTGTCTTTATGTAAAAGTGATGCCAGTGAACCTATATTATTAAAAATAACTTGAGTAGTGGGTATCTCACTGATGATTAATGTTGGGATATTTGGAGTACTATAGAGTAATTTTATGACCTATGCAAATTATATATGCTAAGCAAAAGTAGTGAGAAAACGTTATAGTTTAAATAATGTGGGTAATTTCATTTGCCACTCTCACTGAGGGTGTGCTCAGGAATGAGGATGAGGTTGTAAACCTGAATGGTCTGTGCCCCTTAATTGTTCTCAGATTCCACATGCCCTCATTAAATGCCTCATTCTGTTTCACTGTACTAAGAGTTAATTCTAGTTTTTAAGATAGTGATAATTCATGTATCTTCTCTAAGGGTAAGCTGACCGGATTTGCTCCAGTGCTGGAAGGAAATAGGTTGTGTTGGTCCTGTATACTGAGAGACATTAGTTCAGTCTCCAAAATAATTTTTTTCTTTAGGGATTTTTCAAGAGTGATCTTTACCTTTTGCTTTAGAAACTAACCCTATTAAGGAAGATATAACTCTCATTATAAAGATCTTCTTTTCTATTGAATCCATGGTCTGTTCCCTGTTATTCCACTCTTAAACTAAAGCCAGATAGTCAAATCCCTGTGATCTCTGGATAGATGTATTTGGCAATGGTTGTAATGTTATTGTTTCTTCTTGGGACCATGACTTGAGTGCTGCAAGGACCCCATCTTAGCTACTTACTTAGAGGTGGGGATTGGGGTCCAACTTGGATTGAAGCTCAGTAGTCCCTCCCATTGTTCCTGCCTTTAAGTGCGTGACCTCCTCCCTGGTATATCTCCCCCAAAGGCTGTACCCAAAGTCTTATTTTTTTCTAAAAGCCAGTTCAAGAAGCAGAGATTCAATTTTTATGGGCTCATTTTGTTTAGGAAATCAAAGTTTAATGATACTAAGGCCCCTACTACATTCTGATGGCCAAACCATACTGCTCAGTGTAATACTACTACAAGATAAAAACTTATACCATGGTTCTGCAGATAATGAGCACATTTCCTATGTACTCTCCTTGTGTCATACCACCCGCTTATTTGAAATGCTCTCCTAGACACAGACACAGTGCAATCAGTGTGTGTAAACAGAACTCTCATATTCTCATCTGCCACTCTGCACCCTGAAACTTTCCTTCTGGACTTCACATAACCAGTTGTCTCTATAAGTATTAAGAATCCCATCTCAGAAATGGTTCTCCAATCCATTCTTATTTCTATCCTAGATTATTACGTAGCTTTGTACCACACAAATCAGTCCTTGACATAACTTCCAGAGTTAGCTTCCACAAAAATAAATCTGTTTAGATGACTTTCCAACTTAAAAACTTCTTGGCTCCTGTTTCCTACTAAATGAATCAGAATATATTGGCACGGCTTACAAAGCCTTACATAGCTGTGTTCTATTTTTTTTCATATAAAATCTCATCCCTAAGCATTAACCCCTTCCTGCCCACATTCATGGTACTTTCTAGCAACACAGAAATGTAAGTTTTCACACCTCTAACCTTGCTTAGTTCCTTCTATTTTGAATTCTCGTCTTCTTACTCTCTCCAAAGCAAGCTCTTATTTGCCATTCAAAGTCTATCTCGTAGATCACCTATATGAAGTCCTGCCTGGCTCTCTGATCAGAGTTGTCACTTGTGTGCTCTCATAGCATCAAGTCATACTTCTCTAAAAGGCCTTATCTTAGATAGTAACTTATCTGTTCACCTGTCTGTATCTCTCACTAGATTAGAATTCTTTGAAGGTTCTTAATTAGCTTTGAAACATCTTAATTAGCTTGGTAGCCATATGCTTTGTTCATTACCATGCATACATTAGAATTTTTAGTGCAATAGTTATAGGAAGCCAAGCCAAAACTAGAGCCACGGTAAAGATCTAGAATCAAGCAAATATGAAAACCATCCTGGAAGCAGAACTGGGGCAAGTAAAACATGAAATCACCAGTATCAGGACGGCAACCAATAGGATGCAAGTGAAGTAAGCATAGAATCAGAAATGTGATTGTTTTGCCAGAATGGTATAAAATTAAAAAAAGGGGGGAGGAGGGAATGTGATTGTGAGGGTCAGACAAATGCTAGAAAAATTGAAACCCTCAGGTTATCAAAACTAGACAAAATAAATAATGAGTTCTGATAGAGCTTCTATAATTGTCCCTCAGTATCCTAGGGGGATTAGTCCAGAAATGTGCTATTTGCATATAACTTGTACCTCTTCCCATGTGCTTTAAATCATCTCTAGATTACTTATAATACCTAATACAATGCTGAAGGAACTGAGATGGACTGCTTCGCAAAGATGTTAGTGTTGAGCAGGACATTGAAGGATGGTTAAGCTTGTTATAGATGGATGGAAGAGCAAATACTGTTTTCACTGGTACTAGTCACTAGTACCAGTGAAAGGGTGGAGGTGTAAGTGGTCATGCTGTGTTTGTGGGAGCTGTTGTAACTACAGCAAAGGGGAATTTATTCAATTCCAAGAAGTTCCATTGGAGACTATGGGGAAGACAATAAATTAAAATTGAACTCACCAAATTGTATACATTAAACATGTGTGTATCAGTTATACCTCAGTAAAGCCGTTTAAAAAAAAAAAGACTTGAATTCATGGGAATAAAGAGCCATGGAAGAGTTTTTGAAAGAGAGTTATTATGAATGCTTGACTACAGCATTAACTATGCTTAACTTATATTTGGAGAAGCTTGATTTAATATCTCTTGTAAGCACATCTGTGCAAAAATTAGCCATGTTGTAATGCACTATGTTTCAGAGTTTCTTTCCAAAGATATTTTTTATAAATTAAGATATGACTTGACTATGTGGAGAGTACTATCCTTAAGAAAAGTTTGTTTACATTCTTACAAATTTTTTCTTCTTTTAAAGTGTTAGTGACAAACAGTCTGCGGTAACTGAATCCTCAGGGGGTACAGTATCCTTATTGAGGTGAAGTAAATTGACATTTTTCTTCTCTTTCAAATCTTTGATTGAAGCAATTCATGCAGACCTAAATATGTTATAATAACTACCACGCAAATGATATGATTTAAAGAATATTGCAGGGTCCTACTTAATAATAGGTGTTCGAGACCCTGACATATCTTGAATTTTAAAGTGCAGAAATCTGCTTGTGGGACTCTGGGTTGTTTCACATTGTTTCTACAAGGCCGTTATTGGAGTACACGCATAGGGAATACATAAGCTTAAAGCGGATGTTTACTAAACTCTTACTTTATCATAGAAACAAAATTATATTGCTGGGGCAGGAAGGGAATGAAGATTACATTTCCAATGAATGTCCCAAATTCCAATTTATTAAGTTATTTGAAAAACCATATTTGATCTATTAGAAATGCTGTGACAGACAGTATAATACGTCCAAAAAGCAGATATTCTGCATGAGTAATTTCGAAGATAAAGCAGTTGGGACCACAAGTGGAACAGTGGGAGGGGGTAGCTGACTTGGTGTGGAGGAGGTCACTGGACTTGAGGAATTGAGAGGCCAGGATGTTGTATGAATTGTCCACGATAATACTGAAATAATTAATTTATAGCAGCACTTAGGTGTAGAGACAGATCTGTGAATGATGGAAAGTGTTTGGAAGGATAGTAAATGGCTGGGAAGCATAATAGAAGGTGATATACCTCAGTGGCATGAATCCTCAAGGGCCGAGGTTTCTGTGGAAGCAGGATTCTGAAAGTGGCAT
>NW_012154173.1:10059257-10061349 GCF_000956105.1 Propithecus coquereli | reverse complement strand
TGCATGCATAAGAATGTCTACTCTTTTTTGCTTAAAAGGAAATTTGATTAAATATAATATTCTTTGGAAATATTTTGTTGTCACAACTTTGCAAACATTGCTCCATTTTCTGATTTCGAATGCTGGTGTAGGGAAGTCTGACATTAACCTGACCTTTCCCTCCTTTGTATAAGTTACTTTTTCTTTGTACATACTCAGATTTTTCTAATATGTACATGTAATGCTGTAAATCCCTCCTTAATTACTGCTTTAGTTGTATCCTACACTTTTTATGTTGGATTTCAGTTGAAAATATTTTTTCATTTCCCTTGAGACTTTTTAATTGACCTATGGGCTATTTAGAAGTTATTCATTTAATTTCTAAATATCTTTTTGTTGTTGATTTTCAGTTTCTGTTTCAGTGTAAGAATATACTTTGTGTAATTTTTTTTAACTTAAGATTGGTTTGTAGCCCACAGGATGGTCTATCTTGGTGACTGTGGATGTGTACTTAAGAAGAATTTGAATTCTGCTATTGTTGAAAATGTTTCAATTAGGTCAAGTTGCTAATAGTACTGATCAGATGTTCTATATCCTTACTCATTTCCTGTCTACTTGTCTGCCAATTACTGAGGGAGAAGTGATAAAATCTCCAACTATGATTTTTTTTTTTTTTTTTTGAGACTGTTCTCTCTGTTCCCCAGGCTAGAGTGCCATGGTGTCAGCCTAGCTCACAGCAACCTCAAACTCCTGGGCTCAAGCGACACTCCTGCCTCAGCTTCCCAAGTAGCTGGGACTACAGGCATGCACCACCATGCCTGGCTAATTTTTTCTATGTTTTTTTAGTAAAGACAAGGTCTCGCTCAGGCTGATCTTGAACTCCTGAGCTCAAGCGATCCTCCCACCTCGGCCTCCCAGAGTGCTAGGATTACAGGCATGAGCTACCACGTCCAGCCTCCAATTATGATTTTGAATTTGTCTATTAATATATTAATACATTTATCTATGTTAATTTATTAGTTCCCTTTTGCTTTTTTAGTCCTTTAGCACCTGTTTAAATAATTCTCTCAGTATTAAAATCTCTTTGTTCATGGCTAATTTGGTTTCCGTTTTCTTGACTGGAGCCTACGTAGTACATATATCAAATTTCCATATATGTTTATGTCTCTTGGTCTACTCCTGCAACAATACCATATTTTCTCAATTACTATAGTTTTATAATAATAGTAATATGTTGTAGGGCAGTCTTATTCTTCATCAAGAGTATCTTAAGTGTTCTCAGTATTTTGGTCTTCCATTGTGTTAGGGAAAAAAACGTGACCATAGAGGATTATAGGCAGTAAACCTGCCATTCCACAGGCGCCAAAGGTAGACTACAAGACTTGATGACTCAGTGTAAGACAGTTTATTACAGCATAACAAACAGCATGGCACTGGTATGGTTGTGCTGGTTCCCCTACCCTAGGTGCTATGGACAATACAGTGGGCCCAGATAGATGTTTTGAAGGCAGCTTAGGAACTCAGAGCCAAGGGCCTAGCACTTCCTGAGTAAGCTGCGGAACATTGTAGCAAAGAGCAACCAAATCACTGCCATGCCCCAGGAGAGAGCAGGTCTGTGGTGATCATGCTGTGGTTTCCTTGACTTATTTAGTTGCCTGACAAGCTGTAGAAACTACACTCACTACACAGTATCAGGAGATGAATAAGCCTTGTACATGCAGCAAGGTGGCCATGATGGATAACCTCTCCTAACATAGAATTTTAGAATAATCTTAAGTTATACAAAAATCCCTGTTGAAATTTTTATTTGAAACTGCATTGTAACAATAGATCATTTTGGAGAGAACTGACACTATCATATTAAGTCTTTCTATGCATGAACAAAGTATATTTCTCTAACATATTTTTATATATAGCCATCCCTCCATGTCCATGGGATGGATATATACAGCTGTCAGTATACATGGGGTATTGGTTTTTTTTTTTTATTTCAGCATATTATGGGGGCACAGATGTTTAGGTTACGTATGTTGCCCTTGCCCCCCACCTCCCCCCTCAGGTCCAAGTTTCAAGCGTGTCCATCTCTCGGATGGTGCGCATTGCACTCTTTGTA
>NW_012154173.1:10056678-10059207 GCF_000956105.1 Propithecus coquereli | reverse complement strand
AAGCACAAAGAAGTTAAACGTCTTGACTCATAGAGTTAATAAGTTGGTGATTGATTAGGTATTCTAAAGTTAGGTATTCTAACTGTCTAGCTTAGAGTTCTTTTACTATGGTAGTACACTCTTCTACCTTAACTGTATTTGGTTACTTCAAATACAGTCATGTGCTGCATGACGTTTTAGTAATTCATTAATAGTCAGTGATGCCGTATGTATGACACCAGCTCTATAAGAATATAATGGAGCATATATAGAAATCTGATATATGGCGCTTGATATGGCCATTGCAGATCAAGTAGGGGAAATGATTGCTATTCACTAATGGTGCTGGGACACCATTACTGGTTTTCCATATTAAAAAAATAAATGTACATATACCACCTGTGCAGTCTATGATGTTCACAATGAAATCACCTAACAATACATTTCTCAGAACATATCCTTGTCATTAAGCAATGCAGGACTATGGTTACTTTTCTGAAACATAAATACAGTTGATTCTCATTATTCATAGTAGTTAGGTTCTGAAAAGTCTGAGAGCATTGAATTAGCAAATAAATACTAAATCATTACTCCTAGAGGAAATTCAGGGTTAAGTTCCTGTGAGCCTCTGGTCACAGCATTTTTGTGAACTGATCAATACATAACCTTGTTTTATGTGTGTTTCTGTTTAAAGACAGTTTATTTAATATTCATGGTTGACTCTTTAATATTGAATCACTGCCAACAGCACTGTATAGCTCAGGCCTGAATGAAGCTTATGTAACACATGTATTTTCTCTGTAAAAATACCACCTCTTGCACTTAGGAACACTAGACAGCACTTCAGTGCTACATGTGGGGGCCATTCTGAACAGTAAAATTGCTAACAAAAAGTACAAAAATGCAAAAAATTTGACACTAAATAAACCATGAAAAAGACACATGTTTTTAGTATGAGAGCTGAAAACAAGGCAGAGTGTTTCCTTGTTTCATCTCAGCTGTGGATGTGTGCATCTGGCAACTTAAAATTCTTCATTGCTTTTCATATGCCCATCAGTGACCCCTCAAAGTGCTATATTGATTTTGGAGTTGGACAAATTTTGGTGAGTAGATGAATTTGCATACAGAATCCATGAATTATTAGAATTGACTGTATGTAGAATCTGTATACTCTTTATTGCATTTAAACTTTGTTATTTTATAAAAGGCATTGCTAGATTTAAAAAAAAAATACCCAAAAAAGAAGAAAAGCTTCTTAAAGAGCAGTCCATAATTAATGTCAATTATAATTTTATTACAAGTTCTATTTTAGGTATATATTCATTTAACAAGTGTTAAATTGTTATTGGCCCCGCATTAGTATCCTAGGTACAGTACAGATGCAGGGATTTTAAACTAAAAAGTTTAAACTTTTTAGATCCAAACCTAAATACTTTTAGATCAAAACAAAAATAATAGGTATAATAAAATTAGTTTTATTTTATACTCATAAGGTACCAACTTGATGCCAGGCACATAGTAGGTCTGCAGTAAATATTACTGAATAGATTTATTCATAACTGATGACTGATGACATGTGCACTATTAGCTAATATTTGTAAATACAGTTCTAAAACATTTGTATTCATAGGTATTGTTATCACTCTCATTTTAAAGATGAGAAAACTGAAGCTCTTAAGTTATTTGCCTAATGTTGTTGGAATTCCAAAATTGGTTTTCTATATCTATTGCTGCAAGACAGCTGGGAATCATAATTCTAAACTAGAATAATGTGAGTATTTTTCTGGACTTTTAATTTCATAGTACAAAATTCAAAGAAAAGGAAACATCAACTTGTTTATGTTCTACATAGTGTATCAGTAGTTCAACTTTGATGAAGACCATACATAACCTCATTGCAGAGCAGCTTGACATTGACTGTAGTTATTGAGCCTATAAAGTCATCTGAGTTTTAGCACATTTAACTTTTTGTTAGATGTCAGTAATATGTACAGTTTTAAAAAATTCAGTTGACCTAAATGGCACCCAGTGTCCTGTCTTTATAATTAGATGATATTAGTTTTGTTTGTGCTAAAGCTTTATTTCAAAATTTTTTTTCCAAAAACAGATTTTTATTTTGTAAAATTGACATGTGCTTGGGGGAAAATCAAGTAATTCAGAAAAATCGAAAGTATAAACCAAATCACCCAAATTCCTTCTATGCAGAAAAACTCACTAGCTTTCAGCGAAATTATGATTAATATTAGAGTTAAAAGTTTTTTATATGTAAACTTATTTAATCCTCAAAACAATCTTAGGAGATCAGTGCTTTCTTATCATCCTCATTTTACAGATGAGGAAGCTGAGACAAAAAGAAGTAAGATGCCTTCAGTCACATAGTATGTGAACAGAACGAGGATTAGAAATCAGACATCTGCATTCCGGAGCCCATTGCTAAATGGACTGCCTCAATAGAAGAATGGATAGATTCAAAGCAAATAAAATAAAAATTTAGAAAAATGTGATCATGTTACATATATTACTTGAAAATATATTTAAAATGGAAAATGT
>NW_012154173.1:10055043-10056628 GCF_000956105.1 Propithecus coquereli | reverse complement strand
AATGGCTGGGAAGCATAATAGAAGGTGATATACCTCAGTGGCATGAATCCTCAAGGGCCGAGGTTTCTGTGGAAGCAGGATTCTGAAAGTGGCATTCATTGGGAAATGAAAACTACCACCTTTGGGTTTGGGTCCTTTGGTTTTTGGATGGTGGAAGATTAAATCAGTCTCTTCTTGAAAAGGCCACAAAAGAGAGAAATGTCCTTGGGGGAGAGCTAGATTTTACACAAGGCAAAGAGGTAGAGGAACTGAAGAATGGCATCCAGAAAGCACAATAGGAAGTTTTGGGAGGAAGGGAGGGAAGGAGGAAGGGAGCGAGAGAGAGAAGAGAAGAGGGAAAGGACTAGCTGGTGGCATAGAATACTTGTAGGAATAAAAGAATAGCTAAAAGAGCCTATATTTTAGGTAGAGATAATTGATGTAGCTTCCTAAGCCTAGGAAAACTGCTTTTTGAGTCCTGGTTTTCTACTTAATAAAATTAGAATAACACCAGCTTTGCGGTGTTGTCAAAATTATGCCATATCCTGTAATTCCGAACAGCCTTACCTTTCAAAAAAGTTCTTTTTGGAAGCTATAAAGGTTAAATCAAGTGTTCTCTGCCATCATATAAAGGAATTTTCAAATTTCTCTTTGAGGAAATGAACTTAGAAGCCACAGGAGAGAATGAAAGTTAATACTTTGTAATTTGAAGGTTTTTTTCTCTTGATCTGTCTAATTGGAAGGCCAAGACAGTCTTGATTTCTGAGTAGATGACATGGAGAAAATAAGAGATGGGAGAGAAGGAAGTCTGACAAAAGAAATTTTAAGAGGCCAAAGGTTAAAATGGGGTATTAGCAAGAAGAACACCAAAAGAAGTGGGCCAAAATATTATAGAACATCCTAGAACAGATTTAAGACAAATCATCTAACTTGTTTTCATAGCTTTACTAATCTTTCTGGAACCAATCACAAGCTTTCATGTTTTATTTAGGTCTCACAAGAATCTCTTCTTATCTAAGTTGAAACATGGAAGCCAGCAACAAGACCTTAATAAGAAAGAAGAAAGAGTGGGAACTCTTCAAAGTGAGTACTCATATTACAATTTTAGAAGTGGAGAGGTGATATGTCTTCAAAGAATACAACTGTTGACCTTACCACTACAACACAAAAACACACACTTCAGAAAACTGAAGCACAGGCCTGTAATCCTAGCACTCTGGGAGGCCGAGGAAGGAGGATCACTTGAGCTCAGGAGTTTGAGACCAGGCTGAGCAAGAGTGAGACCCCGTCTCTACTAAAAATAGAAAAAAAAATTAGCCGGGCAAATAAAAATAAAAACAAAAATTAGCCAGGTGTGGTAGCAAGCACTGTAGTCCCAGCTACTCAGGAAGCTGAGGCAGGAGGATCACTTGAGCCCAGGAGTTTGAGGTTGCTGTGAGCTAGGCTGACGCCATGGCACTCTAGCCCAGGCAACAGAGCAAAACTGTCTCAAAAAAAAAAAAGGAAGACTTAAGCACAAAGAAGTTAAACGTCTTGACTCATAGAGTTAATAAGTTGGTGATTGATTAGGTATTCTAAAGTTAGGTATTCTAACTGTCTAGCTTAG
>NW_012154173.1:10049066-10051821 GCF_000956105.1 Propithecus coquereli | reverse complement strand
TGCTCTTTATAGAGACGGGATCTCGTTCTTGCTCAGGCTGGTCTCGAACTCCTGGCGTCAAGCAATCCTCCTGCCTCCGCCTCCCAGAATGCTAGAATTACAGGTGTAAGCCACCACGCCTTGCCCCTATACACTTTAAATCATCTCAAGATTACTTATAGTCCCTAATACAATGTAAATGCTATATAGTTGTTACACTCCATTTTTTAATTTGTATTGTTTTTATTGTTGTATTTTTAATTTTTTTTCCCAACTATGTTGACCTGCAGTTGATTGAATCCACAGAGGTGGAACCCATAGATACAGAACCTACGAACACAGAGGACTGACTATATATATATAAGAAGCTTACATTTATATGAATTTTTATAAGTTTCTTTTTTTTTGAGACAGAGTCTCACTTTGTTGCCCAGGCTAGAGTGAGTGCCGTGGCGTCAGCCTAGCTCACAGCAACCTCAAACTCCTGGGCTCAAGCGACGCTTCTGCCTAAGCCTCCTGAGTAGCTGGGACTACAGGCATGCGCCACCATGCCCGGCTAATTTTTTCTATATATTTTTAGTTGTCCGATTAATTTCTTTCTATTTTTTTAGTAAAGACGGGGTCTTGCTCTTGCTCGGGCTGGTCTCGAACTCCTGAGCTCAAACGATCTGCCCGCCTCGGCCTCCCAGAGTGCTAGGATTACAGACGTGAGCCACCGCGCCCAGCTATAAGCTTCTTATGACATGTTTTATATATTATAGTGAAGCTTTATAATTTACTACATACAGATCTTACACCACTTTTGCTAGTTATCTCAAAGAATGTCATGTTTTGTTGCTATTGCAAATAGTATCTTTAAATTGTTTTAATTAAATATTTTAACTGTTTGCTGCTAATGTATAAAAATCTCATTGCTTTTTTGTGTATTAATCTTATATTCAACCATCTTCCTGAACCCTTTTACTTCTATTTGAGGTTCTTTGAGGTTTTCTATCTGAACAATTATCTTTCAATAATTACAGTTTTGTTTCTTTTCAGTTATAATAATATATACATTTATTTCTTGTCTTACCAAATTGACTATGAATAAGAAAGAAGAAGTGAAGAAAGGGTTATACTTCTTAATATTGTGTCAAGTACTCCTTAAATATTAAGAAAATTTAACAACGATCCTGTATGATAAATATTTTTCCTTTCTGTAACAGATAATGAAAAGATAGGCTCAGGGAGGTAAGATATCTTGTTTAAAGACATAATAAGAGTCAAGACTGAAACCACTCCCCCTCTGATTTTCAGAGACTGATCTTTGCACTATACTTTGCTGCTTCCATATTTGAAGGAAAAATTTAAACATGTAGAGTTCTTTTTCTTAGAATAGCTAAAAAATAGATAGGAATTTCATGATAATTTTTAAAAATAATTTCTACTTTTATGTGAAACAATTTTTGATGATGTTACTTCTACTTTCAGGTGAAAGAAAAATAGAAGAGAGAAGAGCCACTGAAAGCATGAGAAGACATGTTTCAAAAAGTCAAGCAGTAACTCCTAAGAAACAACGATCTAGGAAAAAACAGGTATTTGTTCTTTATTGTATTTGAATAATACTTATGAACATTAAAGTTATAACTTGAATAACTGTGGTTATTTCACATTATTTTCATTCAACCCTAAAAAGTCTTGAATATAAAATATTTCCTCTTTGCCATCTTTGATTTTGCTATCTTAGATTCATTGATTAATCAGCCTATTCAGTTTTCTAAGAAAATACCCACATTTTTAAAATAGTCTTAAGTTGGGTATTGATACTGACAGCTATTTAAAATTGTTATGATACCATCATAAATAAAGTCAATTCATCAGAGATAAGGTGGGACTTAAATCCACATTATAAACTTTTATATTTAAATCTTTCTAACAGAAATCCAATTTAAATAAGATTCTTCTGTACTTCGATCATAAAATTTTATCAAGGGAAGTCAGTTTTAGGGCTTAATTCATTTATTTCCCCTCTCAGTGAGTGTAGTCCTGTGTCATCTGTCAAGAGTCTGAAACCATTATTTAATTTTTATGTGATTTTCTAGTTGTTTACAGCAGGTAGATAAATGTGGTCCATATTACTCTATTGTGGCCAGAACATTTGGAAATTTAAGGTGGGTTTTTTGCTATTTTTTGTTCTTTAAAGAGACAAGGTCTTGCTCTTTCACCCAGGCTAGAGTGTGGAATACAGTGGTGTGATCATAGCTTACTATAACCTTAAACTCCTGGGCTCAAGTGATCCTCCTTGCTCAGACTCCAAAGTAGCTAGGACGAATTTTTTAATTTTTTGTAGACATGGTGTCTTGCTGTGTTGCCCAGGCTGGTCTTGAGCTCCTGGCCTCAAACCATTCTCCTGCCTCAGCTTCCAAAATGCTGGGATTGCAGGCATGAGCCACTGTGCCCAGACTTTTTTTTTTTTTAATGACAAGCAAATTTGCAAATGGCTCATATTGAGGTGTTGCAGCTAGGATCAAGTTGCAGGTTAGTAGGGATATCTCCTGTGACTCAAGTTTAAGGTTATTTTGGGCTTTATTTCTCCCCCTATGGCAAGCAACTCCTACTTTTGATTTGCTTCCTGCAAATATTACTTTTCTTTGTGATACCTTTTTTAGTCTTTTGTTTTTTTCTTCTTTTTCTTTTTTTTTTAATTATTGTTATTTTTTTTTTTTTTTTTAGAGACAGGGTCTCACTGTTGCTCAGGCTGGTCTTGAACTCCTAAGCTCAAGTGATCCTCCCACTT
>NW_012154173.1:10028922-10037134 GCF_000956105.1 Propithecus coquereli | reverse complement strand
AATTAATTTATGTTAGTTGTGTTTTAAAAATCTGTTTTCGAGAAGATTTGAGTTTTATATGTGTATATGATACTTCCCCAACATAGGTAGAACTGGGTTCTCACCGAGTTCATTAATGGAGTACTAAACATTCATATATTCTATTTGATAGATATGGAGGATTAATAAATACCAATCTATTAACAGTTGAAGAAAAGCATCTAAAGAGACAATGTGGGCTTAAAGTCAGACAGATTGGGTTGGCGTGTACCTGTCACTTTCTGGCTGTCTGATTTTGGCAAGCTGAGCTTATATAAAATGAACAGTAATAGTAATGACCCTCAAAAATATTATAACGATAAATGTAAGATCTTATAAAAATCTAAGAAATGTATAGAGAAATCTTCCATCCTTAAGAAACTGTAAGCATTGTCTTGATAAAAAACAGTTGCATTTATAGTAGGTATGTTCTTAAATAATTGTTTCTATAAATAACTGCTTTACTTTTTATTAAAAGGCATGGCTTTGGGAGGAAGACAAGAATTTGAGATCTGGCGTGAGGAAATATGGAGAGGGAAACTGGACTAAAATACTGTTACATTATAAATTCAACAATCGCACAAGTGTCATGTTAAAAGACAGGTGGAGGACTATGAAGAAACTAAAACTGATTTGCTCAGACAGTGAAGACTGAATGTGTTTGTAAAGCTTGATAAAGGGACAGTTAAATATTTTGATCACTGCGTTTTGTTTGAAACTTGCCAGTCATTAATGTGTCTTAACATTTTTGTTTAAAGCATTACAGTATTTTTCTGTGACAGTCAGTATGAGGGTTTGTGCTATAAGAGTGAAATTACCTGCCATCATTGTATTCTTTAAGAATCTTTTTATTTTGATAAAATAAATTTGTTGAACCTTGTCACATTCAATATCCCTATCCCCAAATCCTGTTCCAGTAAAGAAATTAAAACCTGGTAAGAGAAAAAAATAATATTTCTCTTAACCTATTCTGTGTCTGTACACTGACCTTAACCCTGTAACACACATAAAAATGAATTTTCAAAATCATTGTATAATAGTCCTTTGATATGAGATAATGACTTGATTTATGGCCTTACTGTACCACTTGATTACTAAGATATTTACTAACAGAATGATAAATTTGTACAAAATTATACAAAGTAATGTATAAATATAGCATACTTAAGTTTTCCTTTTAATAGTTTCATATAAAGGAAAAAACTAGAAAATAGTAATACCCATAGGACAAAATTTGTCCTATTAACGAGAAGAGCTTTGTGTCTCATTCAGGAATAATTTGACTTTTGTTTGCAGTGTTAACTTTGACAAAGATGGTGTTGAATAAAGTTACTTTAGAACCTGATGCCATAAATACCAGGTTCTCTGATACCTTCATTTAATATATGAATACTGGGGCTAAATACTATTCTGTAAATGCTTAAATTGGTATTAACCATGATCATCTTGACATCCACAGTAAATAATAAAGTTTTATGTACCATACGTACTAGACAATTTTGAGCTTTCACCAACATTTTATTTTTTAGATTAAACTAACAATTATTTAGCATTTTGAGTTATATGTGCTTTATTTAACAAGTGAGTGAAAATATTGAAGTGTTTGCATAAAAACTGAAATGGTAGTATTTTGTAATCTCTGTTCCATTTCCTATTAAAGTTTTATACATTACTTTTCTCATTGTTCCTGAATTTATGTTGCCCTATATATATAGTAAACAGAGACATGGATAATTATTATACTCTATGTTTCTTGAGTCTGGCCTGTTACACCACAACATACTGTCACTGTTTTTATTGCAGACATTTCGATGATTAGTGCCAAAGCTGGCATCATTAGTCAATATAGACTTATAAGTCAACTTCCTCATTTCAAACACATAAATCACCAAATTTAAGTTGCCATTAATTGTGAGATGTTATTTCATGCACCACTAAAAAAAAAAATCATTATCATTTATATTTCAGTGTGGTGCTTTCTCACTTAGAATTTTACTCTACTGATTAAAACTATTTTAGATTTATTTAAACATAAGATTTTTTTAATGATTTTTTTGGGGTAGAGATGGAGTCTTGCTATGTTGATCACGCTGGTCTCAAACTCCTGGTATCAAGTCAGTCCTCGCACCTCAGCCTCCCAGAGTGCTAGGATTACAGGCGTGAACCACACCTGTCCCATTCTTTTTTCCTTCGCTTTGCAGTTTGGGAAGTTTCTATTAACATACCTTCAAGTTCACTGATTTTTTTCCTCACCTGTTTCTAGTCATCTTATGAACCCATCAAAGGCATTGTTTGTTTCTGTTACTATTTTGTAGATTTCTAGCATTTCCTTTTGATTTTTTTCCTCAGGGTTTTTGTCTCTGCTTACATTTACTCATCTGCTCTTTCCTATGGTCCACATTTTCCATTAGAGCTCTTGGCATATTGATTAGTCATTTCAGATTCCAAGTCTGACAATTCCAAAATCTCTGCCATATCTTAGTGTGGTTCTGATGCTTGCTTTGGCCCTTCTGACTGTTTTTTGCCTTTTAACATGCTTGTAATTTTTTTGTTGATAGCTGGACAGGATGTATCAAGTAAAAGGAACTGAAGTAAATGGGCCTTTAGCATTAGGTTTTATGTTTATTTGGCTGGGAGTTAGACTGTGTTTATTATTTGCTATAGCTGTAGGTGTCACAGGCTAAAAGTTCCTCTACTGTCCTTGTTTTTGTCTCTCTTGTTGTCTTGAGTTTCCCTAGAGACTGCTTCGTAGTAAGGGTCCGAGGTACCTCTTTCAGGTGCAACCCCCAGAATCCTGATTGATGTGGTGGTAAGGTAGGGGGAAGGGAAGCATTCTGTAGTCCTTTGTATAGGTCTCATTCTTTTAGTGAGCCTGTGTCCTGGGCTGCGATGTTCGTAAGTGCTTCTCCATCTGCTGCTCCTACCACCACCACCCCTTGGGTGAGACAGGAAGGCTAGAGGGGCCGGAATTGGGTATTTCCACAGGTCAGTTAGGCTCTTGTAAAGCTCTGGTGTTACCTTCTGGCAAAATTAGTTTCCCTTGAGGACAGGCTTTTGTTAAGGAGAACAGAATGTTCTGGGAGTATTTTGAGATGGGGAATATTTCAAAATGGCTACTTTTCTCCTCCCCTTGTTGGAAACAGGAGGGGATTTTTGTCTAATCTTCCCCCTGAGACCTGGTGGGGCTCCTGGAGATAAAACTCAGAAAAGTGGCCTGGCATGGTGGCTCACACCTGTAATCCCAGCACTTTGGGAGGCTAAGATAGGAGGATCACTAGAGGCCAGGAGTTTGAGAACAGCCTGGGCAACAGAGTGAGACCCCATCTCTACAAAAAATTAAAAAATTAGCCAGGTGTGGTGGTGTGCATTTGTAATTCCAGCTACTCTGAAGGCTGAACCAAGAGGATCTCTTCATCCCAGAAGGTAAAGTTACAATGATCTGTGGTCATGCCACTGCACTCTAGCCTGGGTCACCGAGCGAGACCCTGTCTCACACACACACACAAAAGAGATCTCAGAAAAGTTTGTGGGCCTTGTTAAGACTGGGCCCCTGGAGTTTTTAACTCTTAAGTTTATCCACACTTAGCCTCCATCAGTTCATGAATCCTAGTTAATTGCTCCTACCAGTACCGTGGCTCTAGCTGCAAGCTTCTGCTCCTAGTAATTCCTGTGATTCTGTGTGACTGCCTGTCTCTCTAGTTTTCAGGGTAACAGTTTGCCTTGTGACATTAATTCACTAATGGATCTAAGAAGAGTTAATGATTTTCAGTTTGTTCAGCTATTTTCTTGTCGAGACTGGACTGATTTTCAAACTCTTCACATGCCGCACCAGAAACCAGAAGTCTGCCTCATACATACAATTGATCTTTCCCTGTAGTTCAGGCAGCAACTCCAAGTGAGATTGTATGTGCTATTTGTAGATACATGGCAAGTTTTTCTCTCTCTTTTCTTTTCTATTAAAAACAAAATGTAGGATATCAACCATATAATCTGTAGTATAGGTGATATCATTTATCACTTTCCATGCCAAAAAAGAATTCTGTGGCTATCACAAGTATCTGGTTTTATTTTTTAGTTTTCCATGGTTGGCTTTTTGGTGGAATGCTTGTTTAGAAGATGAGTGACTGACTTTATTTTATTTTGTATTAGGCCTTTGTTTCTTTAAAAAATTTTTTATTGCAGTAGTCCATGTCCAAATAGACAGTTTTCTCTTTGCCACATTTGTTTGTTAAACAGACAAAGGTATTTCTGCCCACCTTATCACAATTTAAAGAACCTTCCTTTTATAAGTGTGTTCCATTCAAGAAGAAAAGTAAATGCCTTTGAATGAGGGCTTTTCCTCCATAAAGAGTATATAATGAGAATTACTATAACAGTATTTTCTTTTGCTATAAATGGTATCATTTTAAAGGTCTTATAGAGCATATTTTTCCTCAAAAAAGTCATTAAACTGGATATGCAGTTTTCAGATATAAATTATATAAACAAACTCTCTGGCCTTAGGAAAGAAAAAGATTGCTACATTTTAACTTGTTATGGGATTTTTGTATCTTTTTGGGCTACTGGCATGGCTAGTGTTTTATGCTTTTTTTTATTGATTTAATTTTTTATTTTTCAAGAAAAGCAAAGGAGAAAAGATAATGAGACAGAGGACATGGGTTTTATGTCCAGAAATTTATCGTCTTAAACTCTTTTTTAGTTGTGTGTCATTATGAATGGACTCTACTACAATCAGTTAAATGTATAAAATGGAGAAATTAAGAGTTTTAAGCAAAGCAGTATACTTTTGAAATTGTACTGCTCTTATGTTCTCTTTCTGATCTGACACTGACAGGCCAATTGTGTTGCTCATTCAACTTCATCTAGAGAAAATAAAAGTCGTACCAGTGATTACTATGCCTCTTTAAGCTCTACACTTTTAAAGATTACAGTGTTAATTATTTGCCATATGATTGTTTATTCCCTATGATGCCTTTTGGGGGGGGACGGAGTTTGGAGTTTTTGTTGTTTTTTTTTTTTGTAGCTGGGACTACAGGCTCACACCATAACACCTGGCTAATTTTTCTAGTTTTAGTAGAAACAGGGTCTTGTCATTGCTCAGGCTGGTGTTGAACTAATAATAAGCTCAAGCAATCCTCCTGCCTTGGCCTTCCAGAGTGCTGGGATTATAGACATGAGCCACCTCACCCAGCCCCATATAATCTTTTTTTTTTTTTTTTTTGAGACAGAGTCTCACTTTGTTGCCCGGGCTAGAGTGAGTGCCATGGCGTCAGCCTAGCTCACAGCAACCTCAAACTCCTGGGCTCAAGCAATCCTTCTGCCTCAGCCTCCCGAGTACCTGGGACTACAGGCATGCACCACCATGCCTGGCTAATTTTTTCTATATATTTTTAGCTGTCCAATTAATTTCTTTCTATTTTTGGTAGAGACGGGGTCTCGCTCTTGCTCAGGCTGGTCTTGAACTCCTGAGCTCAAACAATCCACCCGCCTCGGCCTCCCAGAGTGCTAGGATTACAGGCGTGAGCCACCGCGCCCGGCCCCGTATAATCTTTTTAAGACTCTTTTATAGATGAAATTGAGCAAAAACTGAAAACATTCAGATCAAACAAAATAATCAAGGCATAATCAATCATGGAGTAACAACGTATCAAGCTAAAGTTGCTCTTTTTCAATAGAATAAAAAATGAAATACTTAACACTAAACCCTGTGGTTGTTCAGTTAATCTTTTCTGAGAAAATTAACAACGTTCTTCTAGATTAGGGGTCAACAAAATTTTTCTATAAAGGGCCAGATTGTGAATATTTTAGTCCTTGTGTGATGTAAACAGTTTCTGTTACCTAGTCTTTTTCTGTTTTGTTTTTTTTTTTAATGACTTTTAAAATGTAAAAATGATCTTTAGCCCCTGGGCTGTAGAAGAACAGCCTTGGGCTAGATTTTGGCAGTAGCTTGCTGACTTCTGATGTAGGTAATCCACTGGAAAACATTGTTTAAACTTACTGTACTCAGGAACTTAAATAGGATTTGAACAGAGAATATTAATTTCTTGAGAGAAAGAGGTTTTTGTATATCATATATCTTGCTCTCTATTAAAAATAATAGAACTTAGATAAAAGCAATAAAACAGTGCTGTATATATATGGTATTTGTATAAACCAAAGACTACTTTTTTAGAGCTGAATAAATGTGTGACAACTTAAAACAACAGAAATTCTTAACTTGGGAACCATGAAATTGATAGGCTTTTTAAGGGGAGTCTACCGGGTCTCCAAAATTTTATGTAAAATTTTAAGATAACTACACTTTCTGGGGAGTGGATCCATAGCTTTTGTCACATTCTCAAAGATTTATATGACCCCAAAGATTAATAACTTACTGTTAAAAGTACTTTTAATCAGTCATCCCGTAAATTCAAAATTTACATCTCTTTTGGTTTTGTGTCAGTTAATGACAAGCAGTGTAGTGCGGCTTTGTAGGAGTGGAGGCCGGGTCGGTCAGTAATAAACAGATGGTCAGTAAGAGGATGTCAGTGGTTGTCTAAAAATGAGTAGCCATGCACTCATAGGCAGTACAATTGCTGATAGGTGTACCACAGATAAGCAGTAGCAAATGCAGGCATAGAAGAGACCAGATATTTTGGGTTCAAGCCACAAGAGCAGAGGAATCAGGTTTAAGGCAGCTGAAACAAACTTCTTACAAGGGATTTGGTTGTGGTCACTGCCAGTTATTATGGAATTAAGTCATACACAAGACAGTTCTCATCTCGTTTGTCTTCTTCAGACCTTGAATTTCTTCTAATATTGCATCAGACAACTGGATTTTTTTTCTTATAGTAAAATACATATAACATAAAATTTACCACCTTAATCATTTTTAAAGGTACAGTTTGGTGGCAGTAAACACTTTCATATTGTGCTACCACCACCATCTGTCCACAGAATTCTTCATCTTGTAAAACTACAACTCTGCAGCTGTAGTTTTACAAGAGAGACAGGGTTTTGCTCTGTCACCCAGGCTAAAGTGCATTGGTGCAGTCATAGCTCACTGTAGCCTCAAACTCCTGGACTCAAAGCGATTCTCCTGCCTCAGCTAATTTTTTAAATTTTTTTTTAGAGATAGGGTCTCAATATGTGCCCAGGCTGTCTCAAGCTCCTGGCTCTCCCAAAGTGCTGGGATTGGTTATAGGCATGAGCCACTGTGTCCAGCTTCTACTTTCTATCTCTGTGAATTTGACTATTCTAGGCACCTCATGTCAGTAAAATCGTACATTATTTGTCCTTTTATGTCTAACATATTTTACATAGCATAATGTCCTCAAGATTCATCCCTGTTGCAGTATGTGTCAGAATTGTCTTCCTTTTTAAGGCTAAATAATATTCTATTGTGTGTATATACCACATTTTGTTTATCCATTCCTCCATTGACAAGACACTTGGGTGGCTTCCACATTTTAGCTATTGGGAATGATTCTGCTGTGAACGTGGGCATACAAATATCTCTAAGGCTCTGTTTTCAATTCTTTTGGACATATACCCAAAAGTGGAATTGCTGGATCATATGGTAGTTCTATTTTTAATTTTTCAAGGAGCTCTGCCACACTATTTTCCATAGTGGCCACATCATTTTCATTCCCACCAATAGTGTACACAGGTTCCAATTTTTCTATATCTTTATCAACACTTTTTGTCTTCTGTTTTTTTAATAGCAGCCATCCAAATGAGTATAAGGTGATGAACTAGATTTTTAAGGAAAATGTGAAAGTCTACCAGAGAATTTTTTATAGTCTAGACACAGTAAATAATCACTGAGATGGTCAAATTACTTCTTTAGTATGCCAACAGAAGGAATTAGTTGGTCACCTATAGCAAAATGCCAAGTTATCAGTAATTTTTCTGTATATAGTGTTAAATTTGATTAAAGAGAATTTTTAGCCATTTTCTCCCAACATAAAATTGTATGTTTTTCGGCTGGACAAGGTACCTCATGCTTGTAATCTTAACACACTGGGAGGCCAAGGCAGGAGGATCACTTGAGTTCAGGTGTTCAAGACCAACCTGAGCAAAACCTAGACCCCGTCTCTACTAAAAATAGAAAAATTAGCCAGGCATGGTGTGCGCCTGCAGTTCCAGCTACTCGAGAGTCTGAGGCAGGAGGATCGCTTGAGCCCAGGAGTTTGAGGTTGCTGTGAGCTAGGCT
>NW_012154173.1:10016180-10026324 GCF_000956105.1 Propithecus coquereli | reverse complement strand
GCAGTTGTAAGAAATATAGAGATTCCTTGTACACTTGGCCCAATTTCCCCCAATTTTAATACTTTGCAAAACTCTATCACTACCAGGATATTGATACAATTCATCCATCTTATTTCCCCAATTTTGTACTCTGCATTTAGTTCTAAATAGTTTTATCACTTGTGTTTTTATATCCACCACCACAGGCAAGATGCTGAACAGGTCCAACACCACAAGCTTCCCTCTCATTGCTCTTTTATAACCACATTCACCTCCCTCCTGCATCCTTCCCGTAACCCCTAGTAACCACTAATCTATCCTCTATAAAATTTAGTGATTTAAAAATGTTAAGAGAGTGACATCACCAAAAATAACACAGTAGGGAGTTCCAAAAATCTTCTCTCTCTAATGAAGCAACTAATAAGCTGACAAAAACCTAGAATCAACTTTTTGGAACTCTGGTATCTAATAAAAACAACCAGGGGAATGCTTAACGAAGGAAGAGGCTATTAAATTTTGGTAAACGGATTTTGGTGTTTTTACTTACCCACCTACCATTTTTCATTGACGGCTCGGCAGCAACTGTGTGTGGCCTGCTTTCCTGGTGCAGCCTGATGGTGCCAGAGGGGGCAATACGTATCTTGTTCTCACAGAAATGTAGGTGTTTTGACCTGTCTGGCAGTTCCTTGAGGTTCACCTCAGAGATTTGCCTTCGTTTTGCCTTCTCTAGACTGCACTAACCTCACAAGCAGTGTTTGTCAAAAGTATTTAAAGACACCATCTGCAGCTACCTGGGGCCAGGGATAGCAGATGGGCATGCAGCAAATAGTCCCAAAAGCCTGGGAAGGAAAGTCTGGGGAGGAAGATTGTTAAGGCTCTGAAGGGCTCTCATGGGTACTGGGAAGACTGGACGTGCGCACGCATGCCTAGGACTGGACACGTTTTCAGAAAAGACCTAGGCTTGACCTCTAACTGGTCTTTAGGTTCCATGTAAGGAGGAGGTGAAGGGTAAGGCAGAGTTGTGGGTGACCTGGCTAAGAACCAATCTGCAAAGCCTGGAAGAGTATCTTTTGTTCTTATGGACTTGTGACATTGAAGGAAATGAAATGTTGTATGTATTCTTTGCCATCTTTTCTTTCACTCTACAGATGTTTGTACCATTCAAATTGTATGTAGCTGTAGTTTATTTCCACACCATAATGCATTATATGATCGTATCATTTATTATGCTATTGGTGAGCATTTGAGTTGTAAAAATAAAGTTGTGAAAATAAATGAGAACAGAGACTGTTTATTCTGAGCTTGCTATAGCAAGAGAATCAGCCACAATCTCTTGTGTTTGGCAGAGACTCAAAGGCAGACATGTTTATAGTGGGAAAACTTTATGGTGAATTAAAGACCGGGGGAAGGCTCCAGTCATGCTCTGGTTGGAGGGTGTTGGCATGAGAAAGAGGCTGACCAACAAGGGGCAAGCATCTTATGTGATTGTTTAGGGGAATATATTTGGCTTTCCCTGATTGGTCCCGAATTGGAAGTGGGGACAAAACATTAAAATGTAAGCAGTTGTTGACTAAGTCCTGACCATTCTGAGCGGATCGCCACAGAGATTGTGGTTTGACTTCCAGGACTAGTTGCTGCAGAGGTTGTGGGTCAGGGTTCTATTGTCACATGGGGTCTGCCCATTGTTCACTTATATAGGAATAATATTAACCATGCATGACAAGTTAGATATGAATACCCTAATCCTTAGAGCAACCATTTTTTAAAAAAATACAGATAAATAAAAATAAAATATAGTCAATAGAGAAATTAAAATGGGATACTAAAATTATTCAAAATAATCCAAAAATGAGGGAAGCAAAAACAAAACCACAAGGACAAATAGAAAAAAGAAGACGGTACATCTAAATCCAACCACATCAATAATTGCATTAAATGTTAATGTTCTAAGCCAGGGGATAGGCAAACTTTTTCTGTAAAGAGCCACAGTAAATATTTTAGGCCCCGTGGGCCATACAGTCTCTGTGTACTCTGCCTGGAATTAGCCATAGATGATATATAAATGAGTGGGTATGGCTGTGTTTCAGTAAAACTATATTTACAAAAACAGCATGTTAGGCTTAGCCTGCAGGCTATAGTTTGCTGACCCCTGCTGTTGAGTTCTAGATTTTGTTTCCTTCTGTAAAATTTGTTGGACTTCATTCTGGCAGGCCGTTACTCCTAAATCTGGGAACTTCTTTTAATTCTCTCTTTTTTCCCCCCAGGTTTGGAAGTTTCCAAGTTTGGAACCACTTTTAAACTAAATTAACAGGTTGCTTTTTCACAACCAGCGTGGTAATGAGAATTCAGGCTTCAAACGCACAGGATAGCTGACTGGAGACAACCTCTTAGGCCCGATACAATGTTCCCACAGTTCCTTGAGGAGAAGGAGGGTTTGGATTAATGTATGTTTTAATCTTCCCCTATGAATATAGTCTTTCCGTGTCCTCATTCAATTATTCCCACCTCAGTCTGGCCTTGGGCTTTGACTTCTGGCCCCCTTGATGAGGAAGAGAGGACAATAGAGGAAGTATGGAGTGTAAAAGGGCCCCCGTTCCTCCGAGGCTAAAATTCAGACCTCTTCGAAGAGACCCTGCCTAATGCTGGAACACAGCCCGTTGGTGGGGAAGAAAGTGGCCCGAGGGTGCAGCCGGAGCCGATCTGGAATAGCGGCACACCATGCTGGCGGGTGTGGGTGGGTGGGCGGTGCCCGGGGCAGAGCGGGAACTCATGCACGTGGCTCCCTGGCAGGATGGCAGTGAGAGAGAACCAGAACCGGAAGGGAATGGTCTTCCTGTCACCACTCCAGAGCCCTCTTGGTCAATAAAGCTGAACAGTTATTGTGTCGAGACATGTTTACAGAGTCCTGCCCGTGTCTAGCTATCACAAAGCAGGCAAAGAAGGGTAGATTTGGAGCTGAGAGCCGTTAAATGGATTACCAGCCCGTAAGGTGCTTTCAGTTTTTCCAACTTACCCCTCCCACACCCACACCCCCCTTCATATGTTAAAATACTTTTAATATTAAAGTAAGTCTTCATTTAAATCTACCCTGTGTTGAAAGGGCGAAAATAGAAGACAATTTGAGTAAAGAAATGTGATGTTTTATATGATCTGCAACTCTCAAAGGAAGAGTAATAATTTTTCAGGGTTTTTATGTTATTTACAAGAGATAATTATTTAAAGAGAAAATTTTTTTTCCTTTCTACGTGAGTCCTTGAGGAGCTCACATCCATCTTACCCTTTGTAAATTTGTGTAGTGCTTTGCTTTGCATGGAGCATCTCATGTAATTCTTACAAAGCCCTGATGCGTAAGCAGAACAGCATCACGAATTGCATGTCACAGATGAGGAATCAAATTTCAGTTATTTTGACTTGCCCAAAATCGACTTGGCAAGTGACAGAACTTTTATTTATTTGGTTATAGTCCACAGTTAAAACTTTTCATTATTCAGGCGGACTTCTCTTCCCTTTTATCCTATACATGTTGATGTGCTCACTATAAGAAATTCCAGGTCAGTGATCTCAACACCAGTGGAGCTCTGCAGTGGCACAGGACAGTAGAATGTACGGGACTTCCTCAAAATGCACCTATAATTGAACTGTATTTTTCACTGAAGTGTGTTTTTTCATTATTTCAGAGATGCTTGTTCCTCTGTCTGGTTAGTGATCAATCAGTTGGCAGTGGCATCAAATAAGTTTCCGTCTCGCTAATCCCAAACCTTTCTACCACTACCAAGTGGCTAAAACAGCAACAACTTTGATGAGCTGTTCTTCAAAGGAATTATATGGCGAGTAATTTTGAAAAAAAATTAGCTCTGTGTTATAAACTTGGAATTTGGAATAGGAAGAAGGTCGAACATGTGTTAACACTTAACTACATCTCAGGGGACTCTGAATTGTGGTTAAGTGCTACATGCGTACAAAGCACAGCGGGAGCACAGAGGCAAAATGTGCCTCCGTAGGCTTCCCTGGACACCCCTTTTTAAAAGCTCTGTCTTTCCAGATCATTCTTTGTATCCTAACATTTAAAAGAAAAAAAGAGGATACAGAATGGCATTGAACGAAAGAAGGGCTTCTGCTCCTCTCCATCCTACTTTTTAGAGATATCACCCTTAACAGTTTTTAGTTTTACACGTTCTGGTGGCCCTGCTCATCGTCATTTTAAGTGCCATGCTTATGCTGCCAT
The DNA here is from genome assembly GCF_000956105.1 of Propithecus coquereli. NCBI lineage: Eukaryota > Metazoa > Chordata > Mammalia > Primates > Indriidae > Propithecus > Propithecus coquereli. The sequence continues at coordinate 10,022,120 of NW_012154173.1, read as the reverse complement.
TTCGCTGGTCACTGAACCTTGGCCGAAACCTATCACAGGAACTCCCTGGTGTGGAGATGCCCGTCTCTCCCCGCCTGCTCCCCTGGAGCTTTGTTCAGTTTCATTCTTTTGCTTACCTAACCTTCTATTTTTCTTCTTTCTTTTTTTTCCCTTGAGACAGGGTCTTGCTCTGTCACCCCGGGTAGAGAGGGTAGAGCACAGTGGTGTCATCATAGCTCACTGCAACCTCAAACTCCTGGACTCAAGCGATCCTCCTGCGTCAGCCTCCCAAGTAGCTGGGACTACAGGCATGTGCCACCACACCTGGCTAATTTTTTCTATACTTTTAGTTGTCTGGCTAATTTCTTTCTATTTTTAGTAGAGACGGGGTCTCGCTCTTGCTGAGGCTGGTCTTGAACTCCTGAGCTCAAGCAATCCTCCCACCTTGGCCTCCCAGAGTGCTAGGATTACAGGCGTGAGCCACCACGCCTGGCCATCCAAGAGCTTTTAATTCTCTAAATGTTCCCTTTTTAGGGCATCCTGTTGTTCTTTCATGATTGGTATCATTTCATCTCTTCTGATCCTGGCATTGTTTATTTCCTCTAAGTTTTGTTATATTGCTTCTTTGTTTCTCTTTCATTTTGGTTTCTCTCTTTCTTGTTGGAGGTTTCCCTCCAATGACTAGTTGTCCTATGCTGTCCATTTATATTTATGCGCGGGAATGAAAAAGCTAACTGAAGCCCTGGGAGCACTGATAGGGCACGTCAAATGCTATGGACTGCATGTTCGTGTCCTCCTGATTCATATGTTGAAGCCCTTATCCCCAGTGTGATGGTATTTGGAGATGGGCCTTTGGGAGGTAATTAGTTCATGAGGGTAGAGCCCTCATGATGAGATTAATGCCCTTATAAGAAGAGACACGTGCATTCTATCTCACTCTCTTTAGCTCTCCTCTCTCCTCTCTTGCTCTCTCTCTCTCTCTCTCTCTCTCTCTCTCTGCTATGTGAAGACAGCACAAAGACATCCATCTGCAAACCAAGAAGAGAGCCCTCACCAGACATCAGATCTACTGATGCCTTGATCTTAGACTTCCCAGCCTCCAGAACTATGAGAAATAAATATTTGTTGTTTAACCTGTCCAGTCTGTGGTATTTTTGTTATAGTAACATGAACTAAGAGATCAGGGTAAAGGTGAGCCCGTGTAGTGATCAGACATAGTCCTGGTTCTTTCACTGGGGGACCCTCAGTTATCAACACCTGTAGTCATTTCTCTTGATAATCCATTTCCTCTGAGAGGAATCTAACAGACTTTTGTGTGGGGGTGAGAGAGGGAGTGAAGGAGGGTCATAGACATCCCTGGTTGCAGCATTCTCAGAGCACACGGAAAAGGGAACTGGGGTCGCCAGTCAGAATGGAGACTCAGCCTCCATTTTCTGTCCTCACGACTGGCATTTCCAATCTGGAGACCCCTCCACAAACCTTCTATCGGGCTGTTGACTTGCCGCAGCATGGGGCGGGGAATCTAAGTTACTAACTTCTTATACCAACAATCAGCCATCCCATTAAAGGAAATACCCAGAACCTTTAGTTCCTGAGTCTTTCTAGGGAACTATAAATGACCTTGCTTACTCAAATTCACCCCTGCAGGCGTCTGGCTTTCTTCTCCCTTTTTACACAGCTTCTGCTTTTCAGGTCCTGAAATTTTATGGCCATCTCTTTTCTGTTTTTTCTCTCTTGACCTCCTTATCATTATATATGGGGTTTTTTTCTGGGGGCGGGGAGGGGGCTTTCTAAAATCTCTTAACTGTAAGTTTATTGGGAATTGGGACATAAATGTATGTGTTTAACCTGCCATCTTTAACTGAAAAAAAGGTCATATTTAGGACCTTTTAATAAAGCTTCTCAGTCCTTTTGTACCTCCGAAAATCTGTGTCTTGCCTTCACATTCTATTAGCAATGGCTGCTATAGAATGCTAGTTTCACATTCATTTTCCCTCCAGGCTTGGAGGCTTTATTCTACTAGACTTTAAGCATCCACTGATGCTGATGAGAAGACTGCTGTCTGCTCAGGGGACACCTGTTCCTGTATAAGTAATCTGTTTTTCTTTCTCTGAAAGGGTTTATGGTCTTTTCTTTATCCTTGGTTTTCGATTTCACAGATACATCTCTAGGGGTGAGAATTTTTTTATTCATTTTTTGGGTGCTCAGTGGGACCTCCCCACCCCAGGAAGAATGGCTCTCTGATTCCACCTTCTTCTTGTTCACAGAATAAAGTCCCTTTAGTCTGGTTCATCCATCAGTAGATTCTCATTTGCTTTTTATCTTCAGAAAAATTCTTCAAAACCTCTGGGCTGATTCTGTCCACCTCATTTCTCATGTATGTTGTGGACTTACTCTCGTTTGTGAATCCTGTAACCTCAGTGGGATTTGAGGGAGGAGCGAAGGTAAACGTGTCTCTCTCCACCACCTTGACCTAGACGTTTCACTTCTCCTTCACGATGCCCATCGTCGGATTGCTTGGACCTCAGGATGCCAAGTTCCCCAGGTCTTTGCTTTCTAAGCCAACTCGTGGTTGTTTATATGAACCTTTACTAGAATATTCTTACAGGGCAGAAACCAGTTTTACTAACATCATTATTTGTGCATACCTAGAAAAGACAGCTAATTAAAATTTTTATGCCAGAATAGAACCAAGCAAGTTAAATTATTGCCATTGCTATTTATGCCCAATTATAGCACTCTTGAATAAGAACAACCAAAGCAATACTCTGTGATTATAGTTCACCTTATTTCTTTTTCTACTTTTTTTCTTTCTCTTTTTTTCCACTTTTCTCTTCTAAATGGTCATTATCCCCAATTTCTTTCCCCTTCTTTCCTGGTAGGTATATTTATTTTTGTTCAAATTACTTTCCATGTGCACTTTTGAAAATCAGCCTGTTAGGTGATTCTAGAGTCTGTAAATCATCATAAAGTGCCTGCAGAAAGGACCCTAAAACGAAGTTACGCATTAAAAAAGAATGCCAAGAGGTCTTAAATACTTTGATCTTTAACTTTGAAAATAAAAACTTTTGGTTCTTCATTAATCACTTGGACTACGTGATTCAATTCTGAACCGTTTCCTTGGGCTTTGCTAAAATTAATAACAAGCTTTTCAAAATCATTATGGAATAGTTAAGGGCTTCCAGCCTATGAAATTTTCTCAAGAACAGAAATAACAAAAATATAACTTCAATATGAAAGTGATTAGTGGCCATGTACCAAAAATTAAATGCATAAGGTAAAAAACTGATTTTAAACAACTCAATTATGTTAAATGTTATAACACATATTGGAACCATAAATGCATCATAGCTTTAGTGCTGTTAGTAGTCACTGTAACTATCTCTATCAATTCTGAAGGATTTTTTGCTTTTGGTGAAATTGTCTTCATTCTGTGACTGGTCCAGAAAATTTGGGTTATTTTCTAGTCAAACAAGTAAAGAGCTTTTAAATGTGAACAGAAAGTTTATTTACTGGTATAAAAATTTTAAGTAACATTGGAAATTACCCAGACATACGTTAAAAAAATCTTGCTTTATAAATCTTAGAAATAGCCTTAAAATGTTAATACTGAACTTATAAAGTTGCTAGCCTTGGTGAGACTCAAATTTCGTATTATTAATTTCCAAAGAATTTAATTTTCCGCAAAACCAACTCTGACAGTTGAGTGAAAATATGGTCAGAAATATTTCTACTCTCAGTATTAATTATGGGAACTTTTCCATGCCTTTTAAGTTTGCTGATGTCATTCTGTCTTTGCACAACAAAGACCAAGAAATATGTATTTTAGTCAATCACTTGTTAGTGAATACTGTGTCATACAATTGAAATCAAAGGAATTTCATATAGTTTAAATCTGAAGACTCAGTTCTCCAAAGAAAATATCCTGAATTTAAAATTTACTTCAAAAACAAAATGGAAGAGTTTTTCCAGCACAGTCTTTGGCACAGTCCGGCTTCTCATGGAAGCGGACTCCTGGATAAGGAGCCCAGATCTGCCTCTGTGGCTGACCCTGAAAGGATTTGTCACCCAGGGGCTTTAAACATGCCACTTTCCCTCTAGTTCATTGATTTTCCAATTATCAAATAAGGACACTAACATTTCTCTTTCTGAGTGTGAGATCATAGCATTTATAATGAAATCCTCGCTTTCTATAATCCATACCTCTGGCTTTCACCCCAAACATTAGAAAATGTTTGCTGTAAAAAAAAGTAGTCGGCTTACGTCAACTACATTGAAGTTGGATTCTGAAAGATTATTTTATTCAGCTTCAGGCTTTAAGCCTTGGAAATAATCATAGATGCAAATGGTGGTAGAATTTCCATAATGGAAACAATTGTTTCATTCATTGGAGCCAAAATTTCTCTTCATGAAAATGACAACATTTAAAGGAACTCCTATTGACCCGGAATGAGCATTTTGATCTTTTTTAATTAAACAAAGAAAATTTCTTCTGTAAAAACAATAGTTTTAGCATGGCTGGTTTTTCATTACAAAATGCTTACTGAAATTTTAAACAACTTGCCCTGTGTAAAATTATTTGTGACAATTTGCTTTAAATTATTATTTTAGAATTTACGGATTATATGGAAAATATATGTGTGGGAGTGTACATATACCTGTATACTTTTTTTTTTTTAGAGATGAGGTCTTGCTCTGTCACCTAGGTTGGAGTACAGTGGTGTCATCATAGCTCACTGCAACCTCAAACTCCTGGGCTCAAACAATCCTCCTGCCTCAGTCCCTCGAGTAGCTGGGACTAACAGGCATGCACCACCATGCCTGGCTAATTTTTGAAATTTTGTTTTGTAGAGATTGGGTCTCACTATGTCACTTAGGCTAGTCTTGAACTCCTGGCCTTAAGCAATCCTCCCACCTCAGCCTCCCAAAGTGCTTAGGATTACAAGCATGAGCCACGGTGCCCAGCCCATATATCTGTATACATTTTTTAAAGTGAGAACCTTTCAAAGGATTATAGAATAGAAAGAAAGACTGCAAGATTCAAAGCATGGATACCCTTAAATAACGACTTCCTCACCAATAAATGGACCACATTTGCTAAACATTTCAGTTTAGCAAACAGACATATTCTGTGTCTCATGGGCCACCTGTTGAATGAGAGGACTCCAGATGGAAGATCAAAGACAAAACCACAGGAACTTTTAGGGTAGATCCTCAACTTAGTAAAAATAAAGGTACAGTGCCCCTTGAGAACTGGCCCCTAAATTTCCTTCCTCTACTTCAGAGTATGACAATGACATGTATTCAGGGACTTTGGCCAACAAATTTTTGAAGGTTTAGGAAGCATTGAACAAGACTTGACAATATTTATCATGTTTACAAATGCACTTTGAAACATGTACATCACACCCTATATAAAAATAAAGCTGTGAACAGCTGGACAAGAACATTGGTCTACTTTCCGAACTTTTTTCCAAGTTCCTTGACATCGTGGATTGCCAATTGCTTGCCAATGGAGAGTTTGATTTCTGAAACGATATTTTGAAAATGTTAGTTACACTAAAAGCAAACTGAAGAAAATTCTAATTTACAGAATTACATATTGACGTTTTAAAATATATATATTGATCACATACAGAGGTTTAAAGTGCATTACAAATTAATTTTTTAAAAAAGGATCACAAACAGAGTTTCCCTTCTTTAGGCTCCTGTCAAAGCAAGTTACCAATTAATCCCATCTCAGGACACCCTCGTGTTAGGAGAGTAGTTTGGGGTTACTGTGTTTGCTGTTCCCTCTTGATCTGAATATAAATACTACATAAATGAAAGCGGCTTTTTCATGTATATTTAAATTAGGAGGATCTGAACCAAATGACCTCTTTTAATCCTTTCCAACTCTTTGATTCCATCATAAAAAAATGGGAGAAGTGGAAAGAGCAAAGCCAGATTATTAAAATTATT
>NW_012154173.1:10006341-10015185 GCF_000956105.1 Propithecus coquereli | reverse complement strand
AAAATCTATCTTCCAAGAGTCTAATTCAGTTGGTGTGAAGTGGGGCTTGGGAATCTGCATATTTTAAATCTCCATCCCAAGAGGTTCTGATTCTAGTGGTCTTCAGAACACTGCTTTGGAGCGACCAAGTTTTTGGTGGTCATTTAGAAGCTTGGTAAACCCCAATAACAAAACTGACCCATTTATTGCTGGTGTATGTCCTCTGAGTTCCACAGGGGACACTGGCGTCCTGGACTCTGGGATTGCCGGACAGATGGCTCCTCACTTACTATTTTGACCCTTTGATATTTTACATACCGGCCAGCTGTCTGGGACATGGATAGGACAGATGTCTCGGAGTGAGGAACAAGCAAAGTGCTTCAGCCAGTTTCTCCCCCTTACCCGTCAGAGTCCAGGCCGTCTCCGGAACAACGAAGGCTCGCGGCGTTCATAGCTGGCGGCTGGCAGTCTACACACACTGTGTATCCCTCCCGGAGATACTGCATCCATCGGGTCAAAGGTCGGTTTTCCAGAGCACAGTGAGGAGTCAGGGACTCTGTCTTGAACTCCATACAGTAACTAGAGCAAAGGAAGCGACAATCGCACATGCTGTAGTTAGAGGTGGACCAAAGCTGTGCAAAGTCTCAGGAAGCCTGCCGTCTCCAAGGGCGCGTGGCAGACGGGAGCAGGTAGCCAGTGCATCGTCACAACTTCCGCGCCAATCACGGAGCGCCTTTAAAGTTTCTCGTTTGCTGAGCCATGATGACGTATGACTGACAGCCACAAAGAACCTTTTTGTTCTTTTTCAATCCACGATTGAACTATATGGTCAACACAAATTTGCAGAAGCTTGGACATCCTGTATCCTGTCTAATCGAACCATTAAATTGTGTATGGGAGTCCACGTTTTAGTAGAAAACTAGCCCCTGGTGTTTTAAAGAATTATATAAATTGAATACACACTTGCTTCAACCTGACGACTCTTAAATGTGAGCCCAGAAGGGCCAATCCTTGACACGCAGCGTAGCGCCCGTGCTGTTCTGCCCCACAGAGGTTCCCAGGGGCCTTCCCTAGACTCCCCATCCAGCTCACCTGCATGATCGGGGTAATGAGGATGAGTTTTGGCATGAAGTCAAGCATCAAAGAGATATTGGACATCTAAGATGAAAGCAGAAATGGGAAGCTGAGACATGTTTTTCTGTGACGGAGATTAGTGTCACCTTACACTGAGCTGTAGAAATGCTAACACTATATGTGACTAGACTCTGAAGGCCCCAGGGGAGAACGCTCGAATGTTTTAGAATCTTGTACTTCAAAGCAACACAATTTTCCAATTTTTCAAGGAAACAAAACATAGTAAAAACCCTGAGTGCTGTAGAAGAAACTTGCATTTTCAGTTTAATGGGCTAATTCCTTATCCATAGAATTAAGAGTTGTAATAGGTTAAATGGAAACTGTTTGGAGAGTCTGCTGCAAAGATCTTTAACAATGGCAGTAACTAAAGATAACTAGTACTTTTAGTTATTGAGGTAGGAAATTCTACAATGCAGCCTCAATCAACTTCAATCAGACGGTGTGACCCAGACATCTCTTCAATGCTATTTTCGCATCAAATGCTCATACCAATCCCATGTGGTAGGTATTAATAAATAGTCTCATTATTTAAGAAGAAAAAACTGAGGTGGAACAACTTATCCAAGGCCTCATGGCTGGTGAGAGGCAGTGTGGGGATCTGAACGCGCAGCCATCTGGTGTCCCTTATCTCGTCAGGAGAGTGGACTTCAGTGAACATGGAGGGGCCTCCATCCTGTGCCATTAGGTTTCGATAAGAAATTCCCTGAGGCCACCTTCAAATTCACCAAGCAGAGGTGGTGCTTGAGTCTACGGATGCATAAAGACTATAAGACGAGCATCCTTAGCATGATTGAAAAAATAATATCATCTCATTTTTATGCAGTTTGTTTTTTCTTGGAGCTCTGACCTCAGAGGCAAATAAATCTTTATAGCCCCACAAAAACAGCGAGAGGACAAGTACTTTCCCAACTCTGTGCTCAAGAATCAAGTTTTATCCAAAGTCAAAGAACAAGTAACAGAAGAAAACATAATCAAACCAAGTTGATCCTATTGGATAGACTAGACTACACAACTGAAAAAACATAAAAAAAAAATTACCCGGCATCCTCTGTGTGTGTGGCCCACTGTGGAGATGCAGCTGGTCTCGTTCTCTCCTTGTTGAATGCAGAGGTAGTTATAAAGGCAGGTACTAGAGAAGGGAGAATTACGTTGAATGCATGTTGCCAAAGTACTCAGAGGGTTTCCCAGCCTTGGTTTCCTATCTGCCTAAAGGTCCCCTTCTAAATCTACAGGTCTATGGCAGTGAAACAACGCTAAATGTTAGCATCCCCAGAACCAAACTCCATGAAGATTTGTGTGCCTGTAGGTGGATAGAGAGGGGAACTGCAGGCCTTTGACGAACACATTTGTCTGCAGTACAAAAAAAAAACTGTGTGAGAGGAAGGAGAAGGAAAACCAGGAAGAAATAAAAAGATAGGGGCATTGGAGGTGGGGGGCGGGGGGCAAGTGAGGTAATAGGGGCCATGCAGAGAAAAGGATGTTTTTATAATGAAAGGAAGAGAAATAAAGAAGAAAAGAGAAAGATAAGAATAAAGTAAAAGAATAGAAAGGAAAGAGAAGGAAGAAAGGAGAGAAAGACAAAAGACAGAAAGGGGGATGGAAGGAGAGAAAACAAATGACTGGAGAGAGAGAGGAAATGAGGAAGAAGAGCAGTAGCACAGGAGCAAGGAAGTGTGAGTCCTCCCCAAGTCTCCGCCCCCTGGATAACACCTGGCCTGAGTGCCCAGTGCCAGGAGGCAGAGCCTTCCCTGCACAAGTTCACAGAAAGTCGACAGTGGTCACCTTCTTCTCCCTCTCATGCTCCCAACCTGACCCTAACTCTGATACTCTGGGTTGGAGTAAAAAAAAGGAGCCAGGAATCCTTCCTCCAGCCTCTGCTGTCTTTAATGTTATTTTGTTGCTGTGTCTTCTTCCTATCTCATCACTAAGTCTGGGAGGCGTTTGCTGCTATATAGCAGCACCTAGAGGTAACTTCTTGACTCCAGTCTGCTGTCAACTCGAGGGAGGCAGGGCTATGCCTTGTTAATCACTATACATTTCACACATTTACACGCCCAATAAAAATCTGTGCAGTGAATGAACGGGCCAAGGACGGAATGAATGAGGTCACGGCCTGCCACCAAAATGCACAGGTCCTACTTCCCTATGGTCTTCTGTTCCTATACTGAGCCTGGTGGCTGAGATGGCTCAACGGTCCTTCCTACCTTTTGTTTTACAAACTGGATGATCCCAGGAAGGATAGATACAAGATGACATTGACTTATGAGATGCCAAAGTCATCATCAACACGAGCTCAGTGGCATGAGGGTAGAGGTTCCAAAATGGATATGAAATAGATGCTTCAAGCCTACAGGATGGTTTTACCTGACTCCATACTGTCCCAAGATGACAGGCCTTAATTTTTTTTAGATTTTCTTAATGAGGAGTCATTTTTATACTACTAGGGAATTTAAGACAAGAGCAGCCTCATACCAGGTAGTCACTTGCTCCCAAGAGTTGCAGGTACAGTTCTTGTCTCCTGTGGTTCGGTGCCTAATCTTTCCAATATGAAAATTATACACATCCAGACTGAACCCTAGAGCCCCAGCTTGTGTGGATCGTTCTTGTTGCACTGACATGTTTAATTGTTTTCCAAAGAGAGCACATCACACTTTCTAAACGCGACCATAGCTTTTGCATTTCTAAAACCCACACACAGAATTAAAAAGAACAAGTGAGTGCATGTATGTTAGGACCCTTCTCTGATTCTCTCAGATCTAATTATCAAAAACACAAACATCTAAGGGGTTTTTAGTTTTCCCACATATTGTTTTCCTGTCTGTTTTTCAGACACTTGTATTTATTCACTAAATGAAGAATAAATTTAGTGCTAAATCCATGCAGCATTATACAAGCCAGACTATCTCATTTTGAGGATATGTTTCTTTAGCTCAAAACATTTATGTAATCTCTTAATTTGTACCGCAACTGCATATATCATTACAAAAGGTCAAAGGTGAGGTACTTAAGGTACAGCTCAGAAAAAAAATGAGGTTAAGTAGTGGAAGGAAAATACAAATATACACCTCTAGTTTCTGATATAAACTTCTTATAAAACATTCCGTAATAATAAAATTAACAGCTAACAATTATGCACTTCTAAATTTCCAGGTGCAACTTTAAGTCACTTTTTATGTATTAATTCATTTGATTCTCACAGCCCTCTGAGATAGATTCCCCATTTCACAGATGAGAAAATCGTGGCACGGAGAGGTTATGTATTTAAGGCTCACATCTAAATATGGCAGAGCCAGGCAACATCTCCCAAACCATGCTCTTCAGTACCGCATTCAGCTGCCTCTGGGATGCAGATTACAAAGTTCCACTATTTTTTTTTTTTTTTGAGACAGAGTCAAAAAGGCTAGAGTGAGTGCCGTGGCGTCAGCCTAGCTCACAGCAACCTCAAACTCCTGGACTCAAGCAATCCTCCTGCCTCAGCCTCCTGAGTAGCTGGGACTACAGGCATGCGCCACCATGCCCGGCTAATTTTTTCTATATATTTTTAGTTGTCCGATTAATTTCTTTCTATTTTTAGTAGAGACGGTGTCTCGCTCTTGCTCAGGCTGGTCTCGAACTCCTGAGCTCAAACAATCCGCCCGCCTCGGCCTCCCAAAGTGCTGGGATTACAGGCATTAGCCACCGTGCCCGGCCTAAGTTCCACTATTTTATGTGGCACATTTCCCATGAATTATTTAAATTCTGCTTTATTTTCCCTTTCCGTCTCTAATCACTATCCTCTATGTGTAGTCACACGTAAGAAAGAAAAGGAGACATTTTTAGCCCACTGTACTCAGAGTCCCCTCAAGCCGGGCGTAGGGGGGAGTCAGGGTGGGGTGGGGGCGGGCACACAGTGGGTGGAGTAACCCCGTTTCCTGTGATGGCCCTTGTATTTTACTGCCTGCTCATTTGCAAAGTAATTTCACATCGTATGTTACCAATCCTCACAAAAACTTTGTAAAGTGGTATTATACCGATTTTATTCATCAGAAAACTGAGGCTTATAGAGGTTAGATGAAGGGAAAATAAATAAAACAACTAAGCAAGGGCCCCAACACAGAGGAGATCTTCCTTTTTTTTAAGACTTAACTGTCGTGTTCAGTTTCATGCTCCTGGGATTGCGGTGCATCATAAAAGCAAGCCAGTTACCCAGGGCCTGTCTCGGCCGCGTCGTCGGCTTGGTTTGGTGACACATTCTATCTCCAGGGCTCCTTCCCCCTCCCAGGAGACCAGGAGCCTTCAGTAAACAGACCAGAAGCCAGATCCCCTGGAGGTCCCCGAACCAGCATCACTTTTTACTACTGCCCACAAATTCGATTTTCATCACTTTAGAGTGGTAAATAATTTAGAAATTATTTTTGCCTTCAGCTCCACTTACGCTTTTGTGTGGAAGCACGTAACCAGGTGCCCTGGGACAAAGGCTCCCAATAAACGTTAGCTCCCCTTCCTTCCCCTTTCCTGGCCACAGTATTCAAACGTAGTACAGTCTCTGTTCTCGGGTGATTTGCCAACTTTCCTGGCGTTCTATCAGCTGCCATTGTCCGGTTTTACAACAACTTTCACTTCTAAGAGCGTGGCACTGCGCATACTTACTTTGAACATGAAAGTAAATCAAATTTGCTTTGAGAATTTCATAACGCCCTCTGACACAATGGGGCGTCACAAAAGCAGGCTTAGGGTCACTGGTCTATAGACAGTGCAGAAGAGAATAAAATGAAAAATTGACAATTAACACCTACCTGGAAGCATACAGTCTATAATGAGGTAAATTGATCTCCTTTTAGGAAGAAAACACACGTGAAGAACTACCAGTAATGTGCAACAAATTCGATAATGTGACTTTTTTGATTTGATTTTTTATGATTAAAATATAATCACAATATACAAGGGCTGTCGGGAAAGTATCCAGACACGTCATATGTTCTTGTTATATTAACAATGGCTGAATACTTTCCAGCAGCCCTCGTACATTAAATGCAACAGGAAAAAGGAATGGGCTACTTGATCATTAATTAGAGAGCTTTAGGGATCATGTTTCATTCACCGGCTTCACAGGGCCCTTACATTTCTACTTTGTTACAAGAATCTGTAATCACGATTTTAGCTCTAATGATGACATTTAACAGCAAAACAATATTGGAGGGGAGATTCCCACAGGACTTAGAGCCATGAGGTCCAGATTTAGGTTCCAGTGGGCCTTCACACGTGACGTGCCGTCACCTCTCAGAACTCCAAAGTCCTCATGTGTAAACCAAGGATAAGGACCTGGTCCCACCTCTGTGGTAGGCAGAGAAACGGCCCCTCACAGATGTCCATGTCCTAATCCCCAGAGCCTAATGTGCCCTTTCTAGCCGCCAAACATGGCAAATAAGCAGACCGGCTGCTTTTCCTGACAGGTCGGCTCTAGCTTTTAAGAGCCACCAAAAAAAAAAAGAAATCAATAATGCCATACAGCATCTTCCTCCCTGAGTTGTTCCTGTTGCGTTTCTGCCAAGAGCATGAGCTGAACGCGACTCTATTCTATGACTGCTTCTGTGAGCTGCCACGTCCCAAGCTCCACGTGATTTCCCTGTGAGCAGAACATGACCGCGTGTCAGTGAGCAGGTTCCATCCCACCCGCCATTCGCCGGTCCACTACTGGAACAATCTTTTCAAACCACACATCTGATTACATCGGCCCCTGCAGAACACACCTCAGTGAATTTCCAGGGCTCTTAAGATAAAGACCAGAATCCTAAACAGGGTGTCTCTGTGCTCCCCTCACGCTGGCCTTCCTTCGGATTCTCGTCTGGGCCTGTGCCTCCCCTGTGTTATATAAACAGCCCCTCGCTGCAATGCTGAGACCCCTGAGCTCAAAAGCCTGCCGGCACCAAACTCAAATTGTTACACCTCCAGCTGTTTTAAAAATAACCAAACAAGCAGATTTTTAGCCATTTAGGGCCTGCCTGTTTTGCACACCCATGAAACTATACCCAGCATTTGCTGCCCGTTGATAGGCTAGAGCCTTGTTATAAGACCCCAAGCTGCTACTGTCCCTCAGAGTGGACCCAGAGACTCCCCACTGTGCTGCTGGATGATGTCACCTTGACACTTAAAACCCCTCTCCAATCCCCCAATCCCTCAGGAGTTCCTGAGCGCCCTCCCCTTCTGGATGGTTCCCCCAGTCCCTGGACCACCATAAGCCCTGGACAGCCTTGTGGCTATGAGGACCTCCCCTCTCATGCAGCCCTGTCCTCGCCCAATAAAGCTTGCTGTGTTACTGCCTCTTCCCTTGATCAGCCCTCAAAGCCCCTACGCCCTACCATTAGGTCTGACCATCAGGTCTGGCCACACTGGTCTGTCCAATGAGCAGCTCTACATATCTCAGCCCCATCTCCAGGGAGGCCCCCGCCCCTTCCTCCCCCAAGACCAAGGGGAATCACCTCGTTACACCTGCTCAGAGCTCATGCACCTCTCACTACCAGTTGCACCAATTACCGCAGCTGTGAATTTCTGGGATTAATTTCCTGGTATTATCTGATTGTCGCACTTCCTCCCACTGGGCTGTGACCTGCATGGCAGCAGGCATCAACTGTTGTCACCATTGCTACCCTGGCACCCAGCCCAGCACCTGGCATCAAGCAGACTCTCAATAAATATTTGCGTGTGGAATAGAAGAAGGAACGAAATGACTTGATGAGGACCGTGTTGACATGAAATTGTTTATGTTCCTATGAAAACGTACGGTCTTCGCTATCCTGAGAAGTCAGTGTTTTGCCCTGTTGGATTCAATTCAGATCAACACATCAGCTTTTTTGTTTGTTTCTTTGGAAGCTTCATCTGGCTCCCAGTTCACTGGCCACTCTACAACCAGAATGATCTTTTCAAATCTCAAATCTGATCATGTCAGCCCAAATCCAGTCAGCTTGAGGGGAGAGGTGGGCGTTTAACAGATCACTTTTATCATTGTTTAGAAATTTACCATTTTCTTCTATTTTCACACGTGCGAGTGTGCATGATTAAACAGGAATTGCAGCGGCAGATGAATAGAGTTATCTCTACTGAACACTTACTGCCCTGTGTGAAATATCAGATAGCATCCTATCTGAAGCCCTTAGCACCAGCTGGACTGAGTTCACTAAAACCTACACGCATGTGGTTTGTTTCCGTACCGAGTCCATGCACCATCAGTCTATAAAACACACTGAGGGAAGCGGGGAGAGGGAGGCATTTGTGCAGCTGGACATAATCCCTTTATTAAGCATTTCCTGAGCTTCCTATCTACTGTGGGCAGACTGGCCCATCCCACTCCCTGCAGCGCATGGAACTTTCCCCACACAGCACATGGATGCCGTGGCCAAAAAGCCATCAAAGACAAAAGCAGCAACCGTGAGGTGTCAGTACCGAAGGCACGCCCGCAGTCCTGGCCCTGCAGCGTGGAGTACTCCAGGCAGCCGGCTCGCTCTTCCAGGGGCGGGCAGGGCGCCCCGCCGTTCTGCGGCTCCTGCTGCACCGAGCGCCTCCGCACGCGGGTGGTGGGCTTGCACTGGTCCGCACAGCCACTCCAGGGGCTCCACTCCCCCACGAAGCACGGGCGAGCTGCAAAACAGCACAACAGGACGCTCACCTGAGTAAACCCAGCCAGCCTGCCGGGCCGCTCCCGCCAACACAAACAGTCCAGGTTGGGCCCAGTAACCTGCGCCTGGATCTAGCCTG
>NW_012154173.1:10001644-10003191 GCF_000956105.1 Propithecus coquereli | reverse complement strand
GGTTTCCTCTTCAGGGAGTCCTTTTCTGGCCAGCTTTTCTTAGTTGTTTCCCAGCTCCACTATACACACAATGGTTTCCCCTCTGGCCTTGGTGTTCCTTGCCTTGTAGCATCTCCGTCATTTATCACTACATATTTGTTTTGTTTATTGTTGTTGTCCCCAAGGATCACGATAGTTTTTCATTTCATGCCTAGTACTTGGCACGTGGCAAGTGCTCAGCAAATATCTGTTGAATGAATGAATGAGTGAAATGGCATTGGGCAAATTCCTCCTCCTCTCTAAATAATGTTCTGACTCTGATCTGCTCGTATCATTAGTTAGAAGCCAACGCACTGATGGAGGCTCCAGGGAGGGAGGGACAGGGGCAAATCAGAAACACCCGTAGCCAAAACCACAGGAATTCTGAGCCTAGCCCAGAGTCGTCTGGGCTCTTCTGGCAACGGTGGGCCCAAAGGGGCGGTCCGAAGGGGTCCGTTGGAGGGAGCATCACTTTCTGTACCTTAAGGTTAGGTAGATCCCAGCTTCTCCCAGCAGCCACAAGTCCTCCAAATCCTTCCTAATCCATTCCTATCTCCTGCCAGTACCACATCTTGAAAGTATGAATAACAAGCCTCTTTAATTTTACTATCTGTGGCGTGAAGTGGCATTTCCTTTACTTGATCCAAATTTCTCTCACTCAAGAATTTCAGAATATTGTGGAAAAAATATCTGTGCTTATCTTTTCTGTGTCACTCATGGTCTTACTGTTTTAGAAGGTCCCCTTTCCTCCCAGCCAGACTTTTCAGATTCATGTCTCCAGATTTGGGACCCATCTGTCTAGATAGTTGGCATCTCACGATTGCCACTGGGCTTTCTCTCGACCCGTTCACAGCTTGGTGAATGTGGCAGCCAGAACAAGATACCCTATTCTCAGGCTGTAGGTACCAAAGGGTCACTTAAAAAAATGTTTTTCAAACGTTTTTCTTGGTGATGTCAAATACAAACACACACACACACACACACACACACACACACACACAGAGAGCAACAAATTGAGCTGATAGAGCCATTCGTTTTATAAATATAGCTTGGATTATTTCTTGTTCAGCATAAGGCCTTACTCTTGTTTTCACGTAGCAGTGTCTCCTCAGTTAATCGCAGAGACTTAAGCACTCTCCTTTGTAATCTAGCCCTGCCTGCTTGGCTTTTTGCCACCTAAAAGTTTAAGGCCACCCACGAGCAAGTGCTTTCTCCCTCACGTTGCTAAGTTCAAATAGTCTTCATCATTTCTCAGGAAATATTCTTCTCACACCTTACCCACAGCAGTATCCACATACACACAGCTGTTGTTTCGTGATATTCTATAGATGAAAAATAAAACCCCCAACACACACACACACACGCACACACACACACCTCATGGTGACACAATTTTAAGTATGTGTCATCCCTCTCTCTCTTTCCACATGTATATTCTTTTCTGTGGAACCATGTAGAAGCTTCTCTGAAAGTCAAAGGAGACTATATTTCCCAAATGCCAACTGCCCCTGCAGAAAGCTCAAATAAAA
>NW_012154173.1:9997375-10000274 GCF_000956105.1 Propithecus coquereli | reverse complement strand
TCGTCTCTGCTCACAACGTTTTTATTATAACAGTAATACACTCTCATTGTAGAGAACATAAGGAAAACACGAAGCATAAAAAAGAAAATGTATTTCGCCCACCAATAATCCCATCACCCAGCCAGGTCAGTTCTTATTGGCAAAGGTGTCTCTGTAAGAAACATGGCTTGGGGCTACACACAGGGACCCCTACACTTTAGGCTTCTCCTGTTTGCTCTGTTCTCATTCTCCATGACTCACAGGCTCATAAACTGTGAGCGTGGGAGTTTAGCGATGACCAGCCAGAGCCCAGAGAGGTAAAGAGCGCTCATGGCCACGCAGGAAGGGGCAGCACAGGACAAGAATGCGGCATGGAGTCTTGTTCTTTCT
Organism: Propithecus coquereli; assembly: GCF_000956105.1. Classification (NCBI taxonomy): domain Eukaryota; kingdom Metazoa; phylum Chordata; class Mammalia; order Primates; family Indriidae; genus Propithecus; species Propithecus coquereli. The sequence goes on along the minus strand of NW_012154173.1, from coordinate 9,999,905 downwards.
ATCAGACTATGGGTCTCCACGTCCTTGGTCGGCTCAGAGCTGAGTGTGCTACGCTGCTCCCAATACGTCTTAGGATTCACCTGATGGGCAAGCCAAGCCAAATCTGGAGACGGAATTAAAAAATGCAATTTCCTCACCATGATTGTAAAATCAACGTGGTTTCACATTTAACTTTCCCATTGAAAGTTCTAATGAGTCTTTTATAATAAAAGGACTGTAATGAGTTTTTAAATTGAATGCTTTCCGGATTTGAAATTAAATATGAGAAAAAGAAAGAACAAGAAGACAAAAGGTGTGTCTCTGAACTAAACACCAAGCTTTTTCTTCACAAAGTGTGACCCACTTTCCCTATCATCCTCACACTTTGAAGTTCAGAGTGTTTTTGACAAGAAAGCACTCTGGCTTCTCTGAGCACTTGATTTGGACTTCTGACAGTTTGTGCTTGAAAACACACTGTAGTTCAAGGCTTGTGGTTTTTGGAGGACATGTTATTTGGTGACACACAGTCACCTCTGACATGAAAAGGGCCACACACAACATAATTCAAAAATTTTAATACTGTTTTAAAACATGTTTTCATTCATCATCTAAAAACCCACAGGTATCACATGTCAACTACCTAAAGCAGCAAGAATGAGCCACGTCAGAGTTCATTTCCAATATCCGCCGTGCATACATCTTTTGGAAAATCAAGAACAGGTCACTTCCTGCTCTTGTCATCTCTTGTTGACCTTTCCCTTTTTATTTTCATTATTTCATGATTTCATGGGCCCATTGAACCAGAAGGCATTTAAAGAGATCCCCTAGGCTGTGAGCTCTTTAAGAAGGACTACTTCCATCCTTAATTCTTTCAATACCTCTCTTCCTCCCCAAAACCTCTTCATCCCTGAGTCTAGCTAGTCCTGCCAGGATGTGCTGAACTTGAGCAACACTCAATAATACATGCAAAAGAATGCACTTTCTTCAAAGATTAACATTTGGACATCACCATAAAATAAAATTTTGCCAAGGCATTAACTCAGAATATGGCCTTGGGTCAGAGTCTGTCCATATGGTAAAAGATGGCCCTGGGAGAGTTTTCTAACTGAATTAGCCTCCCAGAGTTTCTTCATCATTTGTGTTGTACGCCCAGTATTTGTTTATTTTATTTGGTTTGGTCCCACAGTTGAAGTCCTCAAAATCGCAGAATCATTGCATCAATTGTTGTTCCTATTGGTTAAGATTTGTCCTGGGCAAATGCTATTTCCTGTTTTTCCAATCCATGACTTTAAAAGCCCCAGAAAGAGAATTGGAAAGTTCTAGGGTCCAGGACAACATCTGATGGCCTCATTGTAAGACAAAATAAAAACACTCGCATAGAATTATGTGAATAAAAAGGTGTTCCACAAAATATTTTGTATTGGCAGAGTAATCTGGGGTATTTATTCCTATTCTGTACCAAAGATTCTATTCCTGACTAGCTCGTGAACTTTTGATTATTTGGATCTCAAGCCATCGTAAATCACGAGATCTTTGGTCTCGGAAGTTAAGGGAAGTACAGAACTTCTGGTAGATTTATTACCACAAGCCATATATTACAGCTACATGACACAAATTTCCTTCTGAACTATCCCATAGTATTCATCCACCTCTTTTAGGGGAAGGATGAATTTAATGGATGCCAGGGACCTCGGCAAGCTCACTCTTTTCTTTTTTTTCTTCTTTGTTTAAACACAGCCTAATATTTGGGTGGAGCAGCCCGAGAGACATGGATTGAATGTAAGTAATTTACTTGGGGAGGCAATCCCGTGAAGCACCATGAGGAAGCAGAGAAGAGACAGAGAAGCAGACAGAGCTGGGCGCAGTGGCGCATGCCTGTAATCCCAGCCACTCTGGAGGCTGAGGTGGGAGGACGGCTTGAGGTCAGGAGTTCAAGGCCAGCCTGAGTGATACAGCAAGGCCCCCTGTATCTAAATAAATACATTGAAAATTTTTTTAAAAGAGAAGCAGACATAGAAGAGAACAGAGACATAAAGTCGACATCTAAGTTCCTGCTGTAGGCCTGGTGGGCACCTCCGGCTCTCAGCTCACTGGAGAGTGAGATAATGGATATAGACCCAGAGTGTAAGGAATTATCAAGTCCCTCCTGATTTACTAATGATCCCCCTTTCTCAAGAGCTTTCTGGTTATCAGATATCTCTGTCACAGCCAGAGGAGAATGGCCAAGAACAAAACATTTATATATTTTCGTAACGAATCTGCACATAGGAGTAGGATACATTGTCACATGTCTTAACAGGGACAGCCAGTCACATCCAAGTATAATTACCTTAAGAGATGCATCACTAGTATTTTATTTTTAATAGATGATTTAAACTCCCTCATTTCATTTATATTTCATTTGACATCCAAACTGCCTGCCGTGACTACAAGGTCCCATGTGACCTGGCCTCTGCCTGACCCTGGGCTCTCAGCTGCAGTGGCCCCCTCCAAGTTCCAGCCATACGGACCTCTTCGCCCCTTAACACACCAAGCTTTCCCTCGGTGGGAC
>NW_012154173.1:9988094-9993150 GCF_000956105.1 Propithecus coquereli | reverse complement strand
TGCAAAGGCAATATATGTAACCAAAATATTTGTACCCCCCTGATATTCTGAAATTTAAAAAAAAGGAAAATAAATTTTAAAAAATTGCCATTACAAAAAAGAAAGAAAGGGAATACAGTGCACGTACCTTTTGTTGGGTGTCCCCTCTCTGCGGCAGGGTTGGGGGAAGCTTCTTACAAAACATGTTAATAACCTTTCATCAGGTCAGGTCAGGTGAGATTTTTGCCACCAAAGGAGTTATGAAAAAAAACTTTCAAACTTTAGCACTTTTTGGATTTGAGGATTGTCAGTAAGGGATTGTGGACCTGACCTGCCTTTCCTACAGAATTGTTGCGAGGATTAAAGGAGACAAAGTACGTAAGTACCTGGTGAATGGCAGGAGTTCAATAAAAGATATTTATGATTTAATATTAACAAATACAAATTATAGCAACATGTTGTCATAAAATTATGTAAATATTTAATCAAATAGAATGTTCGCCGGTGTCCACTGGTGCCATGAGCTGACCATGATTTGCTATCTAAGTGCCTACTCCTCGCCAGGCAACGCTCTGCGCTTTCCAGGTATTCTCTCCTTCCACCAACTCCATGGTCCCTCGTGGTGGCTTTAGCACTCCCCTTTTGTGAATGAGCTAGCTACTCTAGGCCCCGTGAGGTTCTCCGAACTCACAAAGCCCATAGGTGGCGGGGTAAAGGTTGAATGCAGGATTCTGGCTTTAGGGGCAAAATTGAGGCATTCGGATTACTCCTGGGGGAAAAAATCACAAGCAGATATTTGGAGAGTAGACTCTGTGAAAAGGGAAGGCTGTGTTCTAGGACTTTCCCCCAACCAGTTCCCAGCTGCCGGGTCAGCTCTGAGCCTGGCAGGCGGCAGCGTGTCAGTGGCGCTTGTCCAGGGCTCAGCAGGCCGGGCTCTCGGCTCTGGGCCCTTCGCTGTCACCCTCAGCCCTGACATATGGGCAGGCTCAGTCTCACCCGTGGCCAGCTTCCAATTGTCTCTATTTTCTTCCTCCCTTCACGAGAAACTCCGGGCACAGAGAATTTACCAAGGAGGAGCATTTTTCCGGCTCACGACTGCTTCTGTCTAGGCCTGCAAGGTCTCCTGTTGGCTCTGGGGAAGGCATTTAGGGCTCCTGAATATGCTACTTTTAAAATTCTATCCAACACCATCTCCTTTTCTGCCACTCACAGCTCTTCTCCCAGGCACACACTTGCAGTGATTTCTAGTTCCTCATGATTTGGTGAGACCACCTCTTCTCTTCTACGCTCACGCTCTAAATCCCAATTATTTCTACCTCCTAGACTGAAAATATTTCTTTTTCTTTCTTTTTTTTTTTCTTTTGAGACAGAGTCTCACTCTGTTGCCCCATGTAGAGTGCAGTGGTGTCAGCCTAGCTCACAGCAACCTCAAACTCCTGGGCTGGGGCAATTCTCCTGCCTCAGCCTCCCAAGTAGCTGGGACTACAGGCACGCCACCAAGCCTGGCTAAATTTTTTCTATTTTTAGTAAGGGACCGGGTCTCGCTCTTGCTCAGGCTGGTTTTGAACTCCTGAGCTCAAGTGATCCTCCCGCATCAGCCTCCCAGAGTGTTAGGATTACAGGCGTCACCCCTAGCCAAGGGATTTCTTTTTGACCAAATAAAGACTTTGAGGGTTTTGCAACTCCTTGTTAGCACTGCTAGGCCTCACCAGAAAGCAAGTTCTTCTCACGACACGCCCTGTCTTTCCCCATCCCTCAGATATGCCTGAGTCTCCAGATCTAGCTGCCTGCACCATCTGTCCCGGTCACCATTTTAGCTCAGGGCCCAGCACAGGGCCTGGCACGAGCAGGCCGCCATCCACAGTGACTGCTAGATTTCGACCTCAGGCCTCCCGCCTAGAGCCCACCTCTCCCTCCTCCTAGAAAGCCTCTTCCTGATTCCCCAGGCCCAGGCGAGCTCTTTACTTCCTCTGGGAAGTCTTCCTTAAATTCCATGGGTCTTTAAGTGTTCCCTCCCAGATCACCTATTTTGCTGCTAAGCACGTTGCACGTAGTTTTGCACGTGTTGCCCAGCTAGACTAGGAACTCCTAGAAAGCAGGAGTCATCTTTCTGTCCCTGTGCTTACCACAGATCTGGACACATTATCTGGGTCACGTGAATCCTGTAATTACCTTCAAAATGTAGGCAAGCCCCTCACGGGAGAGCGATTCTGTCACAGTGAGAGCTTTGCCTGGGTTCTCCAGGTAAATGAGGCCCACAGTTTCAGATGCTGTGAGGAGGGGCGGGAGACACCTGCCTCAGGGGCGCTGCATTTCCTAAAGGGCAGACTCTTCCATCTTACCCTTACCGTGGCCACGGAGCAGGAAAGCGAAAGAAGCTTATCAAAAGGAACATCAATATTCATAGGTAAATCATTAGCTTTCAACCAGGGTCAAAAAATCTTTAAGCTTGTCAACTGTGTTCCGTCAGCACCAGGTCTGTGCTACCGGGGCCTCTGCCACCAGCACAGGGGCAGGCAGGTTGCTTCTCCCCAGGGAATGACACGGCCCAGAGACGCTGAGGATCCTACACACCAGTATCCTTGAGTGCCAACCCCAACATCTGCGCGGCTCTGGGGATGATGTGATTAACGGGGTGCAGGGCTACTTTTATTTATTTCCAGAGCTGGCTTCTCTCAGGCACACCTTGTTCCACAGGACTATACTCACCATTTCTTCCTTTATCTTTTAATTCAATTAAAACAACATTTATTGAGCCCTTCACAGGGGCAAGGAACCATGAGATACTGTGGGAAACTTAAAGAGGAACAAAACTGACCCTAAAGGAAAATGAGCAAGATTAAAACATAATTTTTTTCAGATAAAAATCCTTATCATGCTGTATAGATAAAACTGAATTCCAAGAACACATCGCACACCTCGTATGAGGAAAGGCTGTGCTACGTGTTGGGGTCCAGAGGTGAGGACAACCTTGGTCCCTTAAGAACTTGCTCTCCAGAAGACAGTATCCTCCCAGAGCAAGCCCCTGGCACCAAGCAGGATGGTTACACATTCCTGCCCTCATCACCCCTCACAGGGCCCAAAGACCGCTGAGGGTTAGCAGAAGGAAAGTGGTGGGGCCGGGCCTGGGTCGTGCCCCTGTAACCTCAGTGCCATCTCTCCACCCCGGAGCTGGCCCCCCCAGCTGGAGTTCCTGAGTCGCAGAGTTCATCGAAGAGGTGGCCCCACACCCTTACAGGAGATCAGAGGCCCCTTCCCTCCAGGCTCTGGTGAGGAGGGTGCTTTGGAGCCGTCTGTCTGGATGGAGAGCACGGGGAGACCTCCTGATGGTAGAGGTTGGGGAACCCCCAATGCAGAGTGTAGGGTTCGGCTGGTGGAGGGGACAGGGGGACCCTGGGATGAATGGAGCTTGGTGTACCTGTTCGGCGGTGGCTGTGATGGGTGGGGATAGAAGGCTGGACACGCCAGGATGCAAGGCGCTGGGGGATGCCTGGCTCTGGGGCTGCGGTCCTTGGCACAGCGCCCGCCCTGTGCCCGTCGGCTGCAGGCAAACGGCCGGCGCCCCACCCTCGGCCTGGCCACCCACCTGGGCATGCCCTGTCGTAGTCGAAGCAGCAGTCCCCGGTGAGGCGACAGGCTTGGTCGCAGAAGCACGTCCCGTAGACCCTGTCCAGCCTCCAGCCGCGGGCGAAGCAGGCGGGGTCCCGGCCGGGGCAGCAGCGCCCAGCCTCTGCGCAGCCCGCCAGGGCCCCGGGCCCCAGCCGCGCCAGCGCGCACAGCGCCATCCACAGGGCCCTCATGGCCAGCGCTCCGGCGGCGCCTGCGACGCGACAGGTCCTTGGGGCAAGTGCTGCGCTCCTCCGAGAGCCGCGGCCCCCGAGCTGCCCGAGCGGCCGGCGCGGCACAGCCCGGCCCTGCCCGGCGCCCGGCCCCCGCCCTCGCGCGGCCCCTCCCCGGCCTTGGCGGCGCGCCCGTCGGCCCGGGCGGCGGTGCGGCTGCCCCTGCCCAGGTGGGGAGGGCACCGCAGCCTCCCCGGGACGCTCCCGCCGTCGGCGGTCCGGGCGCCGCCCCGTCGCCGCTGCCAGCCCGCCCGCGCCCCCGCCCCAGCCCCGGGGGACCTCGGGGCCCGGGGAGGGGAGCGGAAAAGCAGGTGTTCGGGACGGGGGAGGGCGCAGCCTGGAGCCAGGCCGGAGCGGCCACATTTCCTGGCTCCAAGCTCTGCTTCCTAACCTCTGGGGACACGTTAGCGAGCGGGCATTTTCACTCTAAAGACATGCGACGAAGAGCGCCCGATGTGCCCCAGACGAAAGGGTGTCACCAGCGCCCTGAGCGCGGGCCGCCCTGCCTTCGCCCAGCAAAGTCCGCTCTGCATTTTTTCCCGCTCGCCACGCCTCGGAGCCGCGCCGGCCACAGAGAAGCAGGGAGATAAGACCAAAGAAGCATGCTTTCCTTCTGCCGCATTTTTGTAGTGGGATTTTTCTGCCCAAGGAAAATGCCACTTTGCTCCACTTAAGAGGCAATTAGTGAATATGAAGGAAAGAATAAATAAGATATAAATGGTGCTCCGCTTTCTGTTAAAGCCTATTTCCGAAAAGAAACCCTGTTTGTTGATATTTTAGAAATAACTTCCACTTTAATAAGTGCGTGCCTAACTTTTTATATACGCCCCCTCCCCCGGTGTATTACATTTTGTGCGCCTCACTCCTTTTGTTCACCAATATTTATCCTGGAAGTTTTATTTCTTTTATGTTCCTAAATCATTTACGCTAATATGGTTTTTGTGAGAAACCAGGAATATAACGTTTTCTGTATGTGTGAACCTAAGAAATCAAATTAATTTCAGAGTCTAACTTCTTTTCTCAACAAGGACGTCTCATAGATTAATTTTCTTTATTCATCAGAGAGAAAGTAACAAAAGTAAAAATGAAAAACCTTTACTACAAAAATAGTAAAACAACACAGTAATCAAGCATAAAAAAAACACATTGGGAAATGAAAAAGATTTAATACATTATAAGAATTGTACCTTATAAACTCTAATCACAGATAAAAAGTTTGACCAATGCAGAGTGTAATA
>NW_012154173.1:9974362-9976801 GCF_000956105.1 Propithecus coquereli | reverse complement strand
TGGTGGCGCATGCCTGTAGTCCCAGATACTCAGGAGGCTGAGGCAGGAGGATCGCTTGAGCCCAGGAGTTTGAGGTTGCTGTGAGCTAGGCTGACGCCACGGCACTCTAGCCCACGTGATAGAGTGAGACTCTGTCTAAAAAAAAAAAAAAAAGACATTAACTGGACTAGTTCCTGAAATGCTAGCAAGACAAAGAAGTGGACTGCCTCATTAAATAGATAGAATTTTACACATCATGTTAGCCCAGGAAAAAAAAAAAGAAGACACGAATGAAAAAGATAATGATGCTTTTTTTCTGAGTGGCAGATTTCCAGGTGAGTTGTTTTCTTCTTTTACACATTTCTGTATTATCCAAATTTTCGGCAACAAATATATATTTTGTAATTAAGGAAGGAAAACCTTTTAAAACGGAAATGTGTTCACACCCCAGATGGCAGTGGCCTCTGAAGCCAGGGATAACATCCTCTAGGTGGAATAATGCTCCCGTTCTTCTAACAGACATTATGAAATGGCATCGTGATAGCCTTGAGAGGGCTGCAAGGAGGAGCTGGACACACTCTGCCCTCGAGGGGCACAGAGTGCATGGAGAGAGGCTTGGTCGCTCTGCCGGTGTGTATTTGGGGCCTACCCTGCAAAGTCCACAGCTTCTCAGAAAGCCTCATTTCCCAGAGGCAGAAAAACATGTTGTTTACAAGTGTGGGCTCTGGATCCAGATTACCTGGGTTCAAATCTCGCCGCATCACTTATCACTGGTGTGACTTTGGACAAGTTACCTAACCTCTCTCTCTGTGCCTCTCTTACTTTGTCCATAAAATGAGACCAAAATGAGGAATAACTTCAGCGGGTTGTGAAATCCAACTAAGTGAAAAGCTGTGAAGCCCCTGGCAGAGGGGAAATGCTGAGTAAGCGTTAACAACTTCACCCTCCTTCACTGCACACCGAGGGCTGCAGCCAAATTCTGCTAAGTCAAGTCGTTTTGAATACTGGCTCCAGGCCCTGCTCACTTTTTCTGCAAAGTCAAAGGCAGGGGAAGCCACAAGGGTGTCTCTGTTCTGGCTCTTGTAAAGCCACAACTTTCTAAATCCTCATAGACTGTGACATCCTTCCTTTGGGTGAGTTTTGGAGCCCATATTTTCAAGCACGGTGCCACTTTCCTCACCAGACATAACGTCATCAGATTTTGGCCAGTTTGTTCGCTAGACACTCGGGAAATCTAGGAGAAGACACTGGCCTATACAGGCTGCTCAGTATTTGTCCTGCTCCACTTGGTCAATTTTTACCCTTTCTTTAATTGCTCATCAATGATCTAAGGTAACCTACTGTTTGCACAGAATGCAAACTTGAGGAACCCCACTGGGAAGTTAGAGACTCGGGTGTTATGCACCCGATAATCAAGTCTCCCAAGAAGTGTTTCCAGGCCAGAGTGGCTTTGATCTGTTCCCCTACTCTACTTGTCCCCATCCATGGTCAGGCACGGCCAATGGAGAATTTTCCACCCTTTTCTTCATGGAGATGGAGATGTGATACATCTTTGGTGTTGAAACCCAAGCCATGATCATAATGAGATTTTCTGAGATAATTCGTTTCAGGACAGATTTCTTGGGCAGTTTAGTAACTGTATAGAGGCAATAACAATCATATTTTTACATGAGTTAAAAAAAAACCCAAAAACAAAACTTTCTACTTAGAAAAAGAAATGCCATCTCATTTCTTAGCCACACCCAAAAAAAAATGCATTTGTCAAGATGAAAAAACCAGAAGGAACAGAAGTAAAAGCGTGTTTAGCTATACTGAACTCAGTTACATTTTTCATTCACTTGAATATAATATCAGCCAAAAGAGGCTTTGGGCAGCAACAATAGGTAATATAACATTGGGTAAGAAGGAGAACAGATTCTAAGAGGCAGAATGATTCTCTATTCAGAGAGTAACTAGGGGCTCTGAGATGCTGAACCAACTTGATTTATCTAGAAACAAATTATAGCCATGAATTGGCACAAATGGATGCTGATGGCATCTTGAAATCAGATCTCAGCTCTGCTCATTCGTGTTAACTTGAGTAATGAGAACCTTCAGAAAGTCTCAGCTGCTGTATCTGTAAAACGCTAATACAGGTCAACAACATCTTTCCCCAAACCCTGGAGGCAGATGAGTTTTACAATTCAGGATGAGTTAGAGCCCACTCTTCGAAGTGAAGTATCACAAGAATGGAAAAGCAAGCCCCACATGTACTCACCATCAAATTGGCACTAACAAATTGGATCAACATTTAGGTGCTCACATGGAAGTAATATTCATCAGGTGCTGGGAGGGAGGTGGAGAGGAAGGGTAAATTCATAACTGATGGGTGCGGAGCACACTGTCTGGGGGAAGGGCACACTTGTAGCTCTGGCTTGGGCGATGCAAAGGCAATATATGTAACCAAAATATTTGTACCCC
>NW_012154173.1:9959782-9963057 GCF_000956105.1 Propithecus coquereli | reverse complement strand
AAAGTAAAAGACAAGGGCAGTTTTCACAGTGTGCAAAATAGGGGAAACCACAAAGTTAAGAAAAAAAGGAGGAAGAAAACTACAAATAAATGATTACGACTTTAATGGCCAACATAAAAAGGAGCTTGTCTCTGGTAAGTAACATTAAAAGAAACTCACAATCTCAAGTTAAAGCTTGTACTGTCTTGAAGACATCATGATAAACCCCCTCTAGCATGCCCTAGCAAAGGAAGCAGTTTCTGCAGGAACGAGCACAGAGACCCTGACATTTAAAAAAAAAAACGGAGTTCACATCCTTACTGGAAACTGGATGCAGCCGAATGTAACAATTAGTCGCTTTGTTTTCCATGCCTTGTAGATGTTTGGCGAACAGAAATCCTCCTAGTGACCGTGTGGATGAATATAGGAATGTAGCTTAAAGACACTCTTTCTTCTGAAGTGTTGTCTTTGGAAGCTGTCCAAGACTGGTAAAATCACAGAGTGAAACGGAGGCCTACCTGTTCATCAGATTGCACAGCACAGCAATTGTAAAGGACATCCACATACACGATCTCATTCAATCCCGCATAACTGTAAGGAAAATATTAACACCGCCATTTTGCAGATACCAGAGAGATTAGACATGCAACTAATTAGTGACAGAAAGGAATTAAAACTGAAATTATTCTTTCCAAAACACTACAGGGTTCTTCCCATTACTTAAAACCTGTGACAGGGTTGGGGGAAGATGGTTAATGGAAAGTAAAACAAGTAAGATTAAGAACCAGACTAAATTCTATAGTGTAGGTGGGACTCAGAATACGAATAATTTCCAAAAAGGTTTGGATACACTTAAATGTAAGTTTTACATTTTTATCCATGTAAGATGGATAGGGAGTTATTAAAGCCATCCAGGATGCTATGAGGGCTGTAGGGGTAATCTTTCGGGATTGACAAACAGAGCAGTCGTTACATGGTATGGGGGCATTTGTCAGAGGCAGAATACTGCATGGATATCTACAATATAATTTGCTGGATATCAGACACCCTCGATTGTAAGATGTACCACTACTTTATGCACTACTAAGACAGAAAAAAATCACTGGCAATTAAACTATGATGCATATCTATACACAGATTGTAGGATGGATTTCAGTTTCAGAGATGTTTAAATTTGGAAACATATATCCTAGAATCAATGAATAATGGAAAGAGATAACACTTTCATCATTTTGCATTTTATAATACGCTTTTTGGATAATCCTATGAGATCGATGTTGTTAGTTTGCCTGCTTTGTTGAAAGGGAGGTTCTAGAGGACCTACATGAACTGAGGGAGCAATGTTCCCGAGTGCTCTCTGCAGAGCTAGTGCTGCTCTTTTGGTTGCAGTTCTTCTCTTCCTGAAGGTGAGATGCCATTCTAGGCTGAGGGTCAACGGGCCTTCCCTAAGGAGACTAAGATCTAAGGAGGAGCTAGCCACACGAACGGTCACTGCAGTGTGCGGTGATGAGTGTTATTATTAAAGGGAAGGGGGAGGAATGTCTGAGATACTGTCACTGGAGCTGGGCAGACAAGGAGGATTTCAAATTTGAGTTATAAAGATCAGGATTGGAGTTACTATTAGCCCCTTCACTTTCTCCCTGGAAAGTGCAGATTCAACCACCAGGAGACGCTCCAATAACTCTTGGGAAGGTCCTGCCTTGAAAGTCTGGTACCTATTCATTTAATAAAGCAAAAATGTGCAGGCATGTATCCAAAGATGCTTGTTGAAGGTGGTGTGCATAACGTACTTTGAGTAATTCCTCTCCTATGACCTTATAGCAAGCAGGCAAGGACACCACTACCAAGGTTTATGCTGCCATTTCTGTGCCTCTGACCTTATCAATTCAATGAATGTAAAGTGGATACAAAGGTGGTACAGTAAATTCATTGGTTGCCTATGCAACATCCATTCTTCTCTTCTTTTTCTAACAGACTTCAGATTTTCCTTTCCAGAGGAAGCACCCTTTCCCTCCATTATTAGACAGCACCCCTAGCTCTAGAGATGGGCTTTGAGGGTTAATTTCATCCTCAGTCTGTGGACCACTCAGGGATTGGTCCATTCAGAGCCCCAGGGATCAGGATGTTTGTTCAATAGATGACTTGGTTTTCCCTTTACACTTATCAGAGGAGAATGAGGATGCATGTGACCCTTGAGAAGCCAGTCTGAGACCTTAGCCAACCAGCCAGGGAAGACAGAACCAGGGGATCACAGAGCTTTGACTGAATGAGAGTCGAAGCCGGCTTCCCCCTTCTCAATCCTCTGCCCCATTAAATCCTCCTTATAACTTATGCCAGTTTTGGTTGCAATTTCTGTGGCTTAAAAAAAAGCACCCAACAGAGGAGATAAGGAAAGTGAAAAGAGCTCAGTTTTTAAGGAGAAAAGTAGATTTGAACTATGGTTCTATCACTTACCAGGTATGTCACATGAAATAAATTATTATAAACTCTTCAAGCCTCAGCTTCCTGAGCTGTAAAATGGAGACAAAAAAGAAAAGGATTTAATTATATAATTTGTGCATGTCTAGTACAGTTCCTGCTACATAAGAATGAGTTGGTAATTAGTGGTAATTATTATATTTGTGCCCTGGACTTTAATACAAAAGGCATGCTTTAATTATGAGTAATAAATTATTTTCCATGAACTATTGTGTCAGGCTGTATGGTGCAATTGAAAGAGCTCTGTACTGGGAGTCCAAAGACTGGGCTTCGATCCTGCCAATGAGTGGCCTTGGGCAGTTCATTTAGACTCTCTGGACCTCAATTTCCCCATAAAATTTGATGGTATGAGCAAAGGAAATCTCCAAGAACCCTGTTAGGTGAAAAATTGTAATATTCAATTTAAGTAGCAGTATAACCTACGACAGAGAGTCTTACATGATTTCTTTAACCCGAATGGGAGGCTGAGGAAGCGAATTTGCAAAGTCCAAGTCTATCCAAGTTGAGGTCAGACAGCTAATTTGGAGACAGACATTTGTGTTCACAGATTAATCACAAGTTCATCATAGATGCTTGCATGGACATGTAAAACATGGCAATTATTGAAGCAATGACACATGATTTAAAAAATGATTTTAGAATCAGGAGATGGGCATAACAGTTTTGTCTCCATAACTCACTAGCTGTATGACTGTAGGGAAAGTATTGGATTTCTCTGTGCTCAGAACCTCAGCTCTAAAAAGGACTTTGAAAAGCTCTATAAAGTCTCTGGCCAAAGTCTAACACTGATTCTATGAATATAATCCTCCAGTTCAGGA
>NW_012154173.1:9953318-9957967 GCF_000956105.1 Propithecus coquereli | reverse complement strand
TAAAACCACCAGGATCTTGTAAGGATCAAGTAAAATAGTATATGTGAAAGTGCTTTGTAAACACTTATTATTTCTTGGTCACTGTTGGTTTTTTTATATTTAAGTTTTTTGTGTTAAAATGTTAATCCTTCAAGAAGTAAACAGAAGCATGCCTCAAAGATTTCAGTGAACGTAAATGCAGGCTTTGTACATACTATCAGATTAAAAATATTATTTAAAAAAGTATGTCTCCTTTTAGCAAGCTTAAAAGGATAAAATTATTATCACAAACAAAAACTATTTTCTAACTTTGTGTAAGATGCTCTGCAAAGACAGCAGCACAGCCACAGTTACAAACCCTCTAGGAATTTGCATTTTTGTCAGATGCAGCAAAAGTTTAAATTCCATGCCCACATACCACACTGCACACATGTGCAACTGCCTAGATTATAACCACTGATAATCTTTACCCCAAATCCCTGCTTTTCCAGCCTTCCAAAAATCACAGAGGGTGCTTGGTCACAGCTTAGTAGTAGTCTGCATGTCCAACGGTTACCACGTCCTGGCTACTTGAAATATCAGACAAATTGGAAAGATTCACTGTGTACTGTTTCTTCTCCCCCTATAGAGAGCTGTTCCAGTCAACAGCCCATCTGCTGGCTGGCGCCGGGAACTAAGTCAATTGTCCTCTTTTCTTTCTTCCTCCTCTGAACTGCCTTGCACAGCTGTCCTCCTCAGACCTCTCTATTTCAAGCTCCACAATGTAATTAATTCCATCTCAGGAAACCTTTCTGTTACGTGTACATACACATTCACCTTCATTCCTGCCTTAGTTTACTAGGGCTGCCATAACAAAGTACCGTACACTGGGTGGCTTGAACAGAAATTTATTGCCTCACGGTTCTGGAGGTTGGGAGTTCGAGATCAAGATGTCAGTGGGCTGGTTCCTTCTGAGGGCTTCAAAGGAAGAATCTGTTCCATGCATCTCTCCTTGGCTCGTAGATCGCCGTCTTCATGTTCACATGGCATTCTTCTGTGTGTCTGTGTCCAAATTTTCCCTTTTTATGAGGACAACAGTCATATTGGATTAGAGCCCTCCTTAATTTTAACCTAACTAATTACATCTGCAACAACCTTATTTTTCCAAATAAGGTCACATTCTGAAATACCGAGGATTAAGATTTCAGCATATGGACTTGGGGGAACACAATTCAAACCATAGCAACTCCCCTTCTTTTTCCTTCTTCCTACTTGCGTAACTACCTCAAGACAATCTTTTATTCTCTTTCTGTCTTCTAGTCCTCCTCTACCTACTTCGTCAGCCTGTAAATTACTCCATGCATGATGGGAACACATAAGAATAGGCATGTCTAGGAAAAAGAAGGCCATGTGCTTTGGAATTTAACTGGACTTGGCCAGAGGTGTGAACAACCCCAAAACCACTCAGGAGGTGTGATTCTCTTTAGAAGGTCCTTCCTCGCCCTTCCTTATTTAAACCAGCTTGTCTTCTTGTCCTTAAGCACCGTCATTCAAGATAAATATTTCCTGTGCAGCATTTTCAATCACTAATATTCAAACAGTATTGTGCTCTGCTATATTTTCATTGTCAATGGATTGTATTTTAAATGTTATAAGATAAATTGGGGTAAAAGTCCTCATGAGAGGGTAAGTACCCTTTCTCCCCCCAACACACCCCCTCACCCCCACAGTCATTGCTACAATTCTTTCTGAATATTTATTGGGTACCAATTACATGCTGGGTGCTGTGGGAGATGTGAGAGATGCAAACATAAGTGAGTCATGATGTCTACTGTAAAGAGACACAGAACCCAGAGGGGCAGACAGACATAATTAATGCTCTAAGTCTCATACTGGTGGTATTTATTAATATAAGATGATACGGCAGCACAGAAGATGGAGGGATTAATTAAGCATCAGGAATCAGAAGTCATTGGCCCCCAGCCACCCAATAAAGGACAGCTTTCTCGGAGAATGCAAAATGTCTTAATAGGTTGAGTGATAAGAGAGAAAGGCTGGCCTGCAGAAGAGAAGGGCATCGTAGCACCTGGGGACGAGCCAGGAGGTGGATGGGAAGTGCAGGTGGGATATCAGCTGAGTCTGTGAGCAGCCTTCCATCCAGCCACGCCTAGGTCCACTGCCGTGGGTTAGTTTGAATTTGTTAAAGGTCCAGGTATGTTAAAGTGATAGATGCCATGTTTGACCTCAGAGATACACTCTTTGTCTAGTGGAAACGAATGAAGTATTTCTGAACTTGCTGAAAAAATTGCAATTCAAGCCTCTTCATCAACTTACAAGACTCATTATAATCATCCAACCAGTGAATTCTTGACACACTATTTCATCCACCCTACAGATGACTATTCTGAGCTGCAATGTGGCCAGCCATCTGTAGAAAGTTTTCATTTTCTCTTAGTAGTTAGTTTTGCATCATTTCTGCTTCCACCAATTCTCACAGTTTGCTTGGGACTGAATTATTTCAGCATTTGCCACATACTCACCGAGCTAACACCTAGACGCATGCACAGGTAGCTTTAGAATTACTGTTTTGAGGCCGGGCGAGGTGGCTCACACCTGTATTCCTAGCACTCTGGGAGATTGAGGCGGGAGGATCGTTTGAGGTCAGGAGTTTGAGATCAGCCTCAGCAAGAGCAAGACCCTGTCTCTGCTAAAAATAGAAAGAAATTAGCTGGACAACTAAAAATATATAGAAAAAATTAGTCGGACATGG
Source organism: Propithecus coquereli (assembly GCF_000956105.1). Lineage (NCBI taxonomy): Eukaryota > Metazoa > Chordata > Mammalia > Primates > Indriidae > Propithecus > Propithecus coquereli. The sequence goes on along the minus strand of NW_012154173.1, from coordinate 9,955,239 downwards.
TGGTGCATGCCTGTAGTCCCAGCTACTCGGGAGGCTGAGGCAGGAGGATTGCTTGAGCCCAGGAGTTTGAGGTTGCAGTGAGCTGGGCTGAAGCCACGGCACTCTACTGGGGACAACAGAGCGAGACTCTGTCTCCAGAAAAAAAGAATTATTGTTTTGAAGAATAGTCTCAGAATCCTGATTTTCACTTGAACAATTTGATTGTGTCATCAAAAGCCAGAAGGAACATGCTCTGTGTTTGTTGTCTATAACGCCAAGATCTGGCCAGGATCTTGTGCAGAGTCCTCCATTCCCACTGATTTCTCACTTGTACTTCTCATCAGCTCATAGGAGGTGAATGTATTCGTGAGCCATCTTGCTCCACCCGAATCCTATCCCCTGCTCTGGAATGGATTTCTGTCCCTAATATTGTGAAACAGAACCAAGCAATGTCAGAATGTTAGCGCTCAGAGAGTTAGAGACCATCTTGTCCATCTATACATACTTTCATAGTGAATAAACTGAGGCCAGAGAAGTTATAGGACTGATAAGATTACACAGAATCCAAACCAAAATCTAGGTCCCCAGACATTCAATTTTCACTTAGTATTTCCGATTTTGTTTTCATTTTATTTTTTAATAGAAAAATAATAATTGCACCTATTCATGAGGTACACAGTGATGGTTTGATACATGTGTTGCATAGTGATCAGATCAGGGTAATTAGCACATCCATCATCTCAAACATTTATCGTTGCTTTGTGTTAGAAACATTCAATATCCTCCTTCTAGCTATTTGAAACTATGTAATATATTATTATCAACTATAGTCATCCTACAGTGGTGTAGAACACTAGAACTTATTCCTCCTATCTATTTTTTTCTCTGTTCCTGCTCTCACCTCTCTCCATAAGAGCCATGCTAAAGATTTTGGTGCTTGTCTAAAAAGATAGGGGATCGACTGAAGGATTTGAAGCTGCGTGAGCCTGATCTGATTTACATGCATTTATAAAAATTCCCTAGTGACGAGAGGAGAATGAGTTGAAGGGAGCACTGTAACATATGCGTCTTCCAGTGTTTGCCCTGATCCCAGCCCCGAAGGGCCCCAACTGCCTCTGGAAGCCCACCCACCTTGACCGCAGCCCAGGGTCCTTGGATGGACTCTTGACCTCAGGGCAACCAACCAGCAGCTGTGACGGAATCTGCCCCAGTAGAGAAGAGCTGGTTACTACTCTCCCTCTCTCCAGAGATTCTGGTTGAGTCATCAAGGCTGAGAGCCCAAGAATCTGGATTTTTTAAAATGTCTCAACTGATTTCAATGCCAGTATTGGGAATTTGAATTAAGAGATACAGAAACAATTCTCAGCTGTGGTGGGTAATGGAACAGGGTTGATGCAATAGTAGGGCTTAAGACCATTTTGGCCCAAGTACCAAGTGAGTGATTAGATGTTGCTTGGGCAATAGAGAAACTGAAGAGGAAGGGCAGAGAGGGAGAGAGGCACACTTTCTGAGTTCCCAACTGCGCAAGACCTGCCGTACTTTATGTCATGTCCCCAAAACTTCTAAGAATACTGGATCTTTACAATAATCCCTCCCTCCTCCCTCCCTCTGTGTGTGCGTGTACTCTAATTCGGGGGGTTTCTGGTCCTTGCTATTGGCCTACCCATCAAGCTGGAGGAAATGTGTAGGCTCAGAATCTTTCCCTCCTCGTAACTCTCTCTTCTCTTTCATCCCCCGAAACCCCAACCCACACCTTTGTCAAGGTCTTCCCCTCTTCCAGGGAACTGATGATCTAATCCAAGCTATCCAAGTTAGGGTATTACTAATGCCTGATGAGGCTTTGGTGTGATATCTATGAGTAGGCACATTTTTATCTGAGAATTTCCCCAGAGTTCCTGTAACACAAAGAATAACGGGTTCTTGGAAAGTGTAGGGGCCAGAG
>NW_012154173.1:9920124-9951723 GCF_000956105.1 Propithecus coquereli | reverse complement strand
ATGCCAAATTTAAGAAAGGGCATTTTCCTCCTTTACTAATAACAGTAAATAACAATTGTATTTCGTTTTTGATGCACACAAAGCACTTTTACATTATAGCAGGTGAGCCTTCCCACAACTCTGTGAAGGAAACAGAGCACATATTGTATTAATTCCATTTGCAAAGATGGGAAACAGAGACTAAAAGTTAAGTGACCTGTGGCCCAAGGTAGCCAGCTGGGAACGAACTGAGTCACAGCTGTCTGGCCCACATCTGCGGTGCTTTTCCATGCGAGCACCACTCAGCTCCATTAGGAGAAAGACGTTCCTTTTCTGGAATTTTCACTGCTGTCACCCCAGCACCATGGTTGGTATGGTGCTAGAGGAAGTTGGAGACTCCGTAAAATAAATTGTCAACAAATTTTTAGTATTCATGTATAATCATTATTTATTAAAAATTTTAATGTATATTTTGTTTTGATCAACTGCCTCCTAAAAATATTTGATAACTCACTCCAGAATAAATTTTTTGACATTTACAATCTTAGAGACACAGGAAATCAAAACATTTATGTTTACATGAGTATTTTTATTGTAGAAAATTATGGTAGGGTGGTTACTAAAAACTTTCAAGCATAACGAGATAAGAGGATAAAATTGTATGGGAGAAATGGAATGGAAATACAAGTTCAAGGAAGCAAAGGAGCATTGCAAAAAGTTTCCTGCCATTAAAGAAGAGCTTTTCCATGGATTACCAATGAATCACAAATGCATGTATTATCAATGGATGACAGTGGTTATAAAATAACTACAGTATTTGTAGTTCAGCGGGTGTATTTAAAAGAGTGATATAATAGCATTATTGTAATTGCCAATATTTACAATACAACAGAAATTGCATTTTTTGCATCAAAATTTTAAAAATTTAGATGTCGAATATTTTTAAGTGTGAGGGTACATATACACTATGTGTGGGAGCGTAAACAAATATTTTGACGACTATTGCATTAAAGATCTCATGGCCTCATGAGGAGGTGGAAGGAGCAGTGAAAGATGTTTTCTTAATAAACTATTTAGTAGGAGGGACAAACCGCCAATGAAATAATACAGGTCAACAGACAAACTGGATATGAGACTTCATTTTAGATTAGACTGGATCTGACTTTTTGAAAGTTACAAGTGACAGAAAAGCTATGGAAAAGGGGATTTGACAGAGTTCTTTTAAAACCAACAATGGAATAAAAACTGGGACTGTTTTGTGTTTGTAATTAACTAAAGTTTTGCCTGTTCAATTAACTGTTTATACAACATCTTTCTACCAAAAACAGGCCTTTCCTTTAATTAATTCAGCTGAGCAGTGTGAACGTGCTCAGGAGAACCATGATGGCTACCTGTAAATTAAGGCAGCCCCAGTCAGTCTGCGAGGCCCAGGAAAGGGAGCTGGCAGTGACGGTTTTTCGTAAGTTTATACAACTGTCAAGAAGGGATCCCATTGAATCTGTAAATCACTTTGCGTAGTATAGACATTTTAATAATGTTGATTCTGCCGATCCATGAGCGTGATGTGTTTTCCCATTTGTTTATGTCCTCTGTGATTTCCTTCTTCAGTGTTTTGTAGATCTCCCTGTAGAAGTCTTTCATCTCCTTGGTTAAATATATTCCTGGCTATTTTATTTTTTTTGTTGCTATTGTGAAAGGTATTGAGTCTTTTATTCGATTCTCAGCTTGACTGTTGTTGGCATATAGGAATGTGCAGATCTAGAAAAAATAACTCTACACTTCTTATGGACCAGAAAAGACCCCATATAGCCAAAGCAACCTAAAGCAAAAAGAACAAATCAGGAGGAATCAATTTATCAGACCTCAAGCTATCCTACAAGGCTGCAGTAACCAAAACAGCATGGTACTGACACAAGAACAGAGACATAGACCAATGGATCAGAACAGACAACGCAGATATAAAACCATCATATTGTCATCTGATCTTTGAAAAAGCAGACAAAAACATACATGGGGAAAAGAATCCCTATTCAATAAATGGTGCTGGGAAAATTGGATAGCCACATGTAGAAGACAGAAACAGGATCTCCACACCTCTCACCACTCACAAAAATTAACTCACAATGGATAACAAACTTAAACCTAAGACATGGAACTATAAGAATTCTAGAAGAAAATGTTGGAAAAACTCTTATAGATATCGGTGTAGGCAAAGAATTTATGAAGAAGACCCCAAAACCAATCACAGCAACAAGAAAAATAAATAAATGGGACCTGATCAAATTAAAATCTTCTGCACAGCCAAGGAAACAATCAGTAGAGCAAATAGACAACCACTAGAATGGGAGAAAATATTTGCATTCTATACATTCGATAAAGAGCTGATAACCAAAATACATGAAGAGCTCAAAGAAATCAGCAAGAAAAAAAATCAAACAACCCCATGAAAAAGTGGTCAAAAGACATGAACAGAAACTTTTCAAATGAAGATAGACTAATGGCCACCAAACATAAGAAAAAATGCTCAACATCTCTAATCATCAGGGAAATGCAAATCAAAACCACAGTGAGATACCACTTATCTCCAGTGAGAATGGCTTTTATCAAAAAGTCCCAAAACAACAGATGCTGGCATAGATTCATAGAGAAAGGAACACTTATACTCCATTGGTAGGACTACAAACTGGTACAACCTCTATGGAAAGCAGTATGGAGAACTAAAAGTAGACCTAGCATTTGATCCAGCAATCCACTACTGGGTATTTACCCAAAGGAAAAAAGACATTTTATGAAAGAAAGACACTTGTACTCAAACGGTTATAGCAGCACAATTCACAATTGCAAAGATGTGGAAACAACCCAAATGCCCATCAATACATGAGTGGATTAATAAAATGTGGTATATGTATACCATGAGTACTACTCAGCCATAAAAAAATGGCGATCTAGTATCTTTTGTAACAACCTGGATGGAGTCCATCCTTCTAAGTGAAGTATCATGAGAATGGAAAAACAAACACCACATGTATTCAATACTAAATTGGAACTAATCTATCAACACTAATGTGCACATAGTGCATTCCAACTCAGTGGAAATCAAGCACGCGGCGGGGGGAGGAGGGGGTGAGTAAATTCACACCTAACGGGTACAGTGCACACTATCTGTGTGATGGGCACACATTATTACTTTGACTCAAACTATACAAAAGTAGATTACGTAACCAAAACATTTTTACCCCTGTAATATTCTGAAATTAAAAAAAAAAGAAGGGATCCCAGTAGTAAGTGGCCCTGGTGGGGTTGGAGGGGAGGTCCTGAAACATGTCTCTTTATGAGTTAGCGGGAATTTTTTTTTTTTTTTTTGAGACAGAGTCTCACTCTGTTGCCTGGGCTAGAGAGCTGTGGTGTCAGCCTAGCTCACAGCAACCTCAGACTCCTGGGCTCAAGCGATCCTCCTGCCTCAGCCTCCCAGGTGGCTGGGACTACAGGCATGCACCACCATGCCCGGCTAATTTTTTCTATTTTTAGTTGTCCGGCTAATTTCTTTCTATTTATAGTAGAGATGGGGTCTCGCTCTTGCTCAGGCTGGTCTCGAACTCCTGAGCTCAAGCAATCCTCCCGCCTCGGCCTCTCAGAGTGCTAGGATTACAGTTGTGAGCCACCGTGCCCGGCCTAGCTGGAATTTTAAAAAATTTATTCACCTCTCCGTGGATAAATATATTCATTGCTATAATGAGCTGGGGTTAGTATAAATTTTATCCCTTTTTTAATGTAAGCACTGAGAAAATTTGTTCACAGAAATGATTATATGCAGATGGAAGGCGTTTTGTCATAGCAAAGTGCCTCAGCCCCTTGAACTTCGTTAGAGTAGTCTATCATCAAAATTATTTTCAGTCATCAGCTTACAACTCAAAAAGATCTTCCTTCAATTGTGTTGAGAGCACATATCTGGCAACCATCTGAGCTGCAAAAAATATGTGTTCCCTGATCATTAGAATCACTCACATTCTCAACACCAACACCAAAACCATCTGGCAAATTGTCCCCTTGTTAGGTACCCCAGAGGTTTGTCAGACGCAGGACAATGCAGGGTGGTAAGATTAGAGACAGGTGATACATTTCTTCTGTAAAATGGAAGAGGGACAATTACGAAAGGAGAGGTGGGAAATGAGTCTCATAACAATAAATTCTGTAGTGGATTTTATACTATTTTATCGTTGAGGAAATTAGGGACACAAAGGGTCAGACAGCTGGCCTGAAGACAGCCCGTGTAACTGGCCGAGCTTGACTTAAAATCCACACTGCTCTGATTCCCATATTCATGGTCTTAGTCGTTATGCCTTCCAGGAGCATATACATGAAAAGTGACCATTTGCGGCCCCTGGTTCCAGGTGGTGCCCTAAGAGTCACTCTCCTTTTACTGTCCTTGCCTTTCTGTGTCCTCTACACTCATCTCCTCTCCTTGATTCTCCTCTTTTTGGTCTTCCCATTGCTCTCTGGATGTACCAAAGTCTTAAGCCTTCTAAAGGCACCCACAAGCCTTGCATCCTTCCTCCCAGGGTTGCAAAGCTCTGCACACCCTGTCTCGTGGGAAGGATATTCAGGGTTTGGACCTGTTTTCTAATGTCACATTCTATTCCTGGACCATTTTTTTTCCCACTGAAGCCTGCTCAGAGTGATTAATATCAAATAGTAAGACAAGTTCTTCAATAATTAACACCCGGAAAGAAGCCAGCCAACTGGCATCGAAGCCAGACTCAGTGTAATCTGGTGTCATGAGCTGGACAAATAATGAAAAAAGGAACATGTAGTCACCACTGGAGTATTTTGGGTTGTAGTGGCATAATGAAAGCTGGACAGCAAGCAAAGAAAGATAGGACACAGGAAATTGGAAGCAGCATGGACTAACGACGTGGACTTGGGCAGCTAAACTGAAGTGACACATGAGTTGGAGATAGGACACAGTAGAAAATATTATGTGGTGGTGGCAGGCTTTAGATGGCTAAAACCTCAGATCTCACCGAGCTGTCACAGGTTCTATGCTGGCAGTTGAAAGGGGGCATTTGAAATAGGTACGTAATTGTTCTGTGGTCAGTTCTATTCCAGCAGGGCTGGCTGGACCCAGGGATGTGATAAGTGATGGCCTACTTGGTATGAAATGAGCAGGAAGCCCTACCCTCCCATCCTCTGTATTGACTGCCCAATCATGGTGCTTCAAATTTCCCCCACCTTTCTGGATTAAAGCACTGGAGGTGTCTACTATAATGTGTATCTTGAGAGCGTAATGGCAGACTCTAACAAGAGGGACACTCGTTTTCCTTTTGCTGATGGGAGCAATCTTCCCCTATCTGGTTAAGCTTTCCCTCTCCCTACAAACAAGCTGTTTCATGACACGTGCATTTCTGTCCAGCCACAGCAGCCCGGGCCATCCGTGCTATGACAGCTGTGACAGTGAGAGGGACCCCATGCCACCCTGCTCTGCCCCGGCGTAGAAAATGCAGGTTCACTCTGAAAAGCAATTTAAAGTCCAGAGTTTGCTACCAGTTTTGTTTTAGAGTTTTGCTTCTGAAAGAAAATATTTCCTTGAAGTTTTCTTACGTTTATTGAAATATCTAAGAGAATCCCTAGAGAATGTGCCTTCCATTTCAATGAAGTATTAAATGCCCTGAAAAATCACCCTCACTGGCAAGCAAGTGATTCACTTCAGCTTTTTTTTTTAATTGAAGTAAGATTCACATAGCATAAAATTAACTATTTTAATATGCATGATTCAGCCAACTGACATCAAAGCCAGACTCAATGCAATTTGGTTTCATTGAGCTGGACAGATAATGAAGAAAATTAGCAACATTTAGTCACCCCCAGGACATTCTGGGCTGTAGCGAAGTAATGAAAGCCGGACAACAGTGGTATTTAGTACATTCCCAATATTGCGCAACCGCCTCTATCTAGTTCCAAAACATTTTCATCACCCCAAAAGGAAACCCTGTACCTATTAAGCAAGTATTCCTGATTCTTCGCCCCTCCCCCAGCCCTTGTGTTCTGTCTCTGTGGATTTACACATCCTGGGTATTTCATATAAATAGGATCATATAGTGTGTGAGTTTTGTATCTGGCTTCTTTCACTTAGCATAATTTTTTCAAGGTTCACACAGATTGTAGTATGTATCAGTAGTTCATTCCTTTTTTTTGGCTGAATAGTATTCCATCGAATAGATATACCGCATTTTGTTTATCCATCCGGTGATGGACACTTGGGTTGTTTTCATCTTTTGGCTATTGTGAGTAGTGCTGCTATGAACGTGTATGCATATGTATTTGCTTGAATACCTGTTTTCAGTTCTTTGGGGTACGTACCTAGGTGTGGGATTTTGTAGTCATTTATTAATTCTATGTTTAACTTTTTGAGGAACTGCCAAGCTGTTTTCCACAGTGGCTGCACCATTTTATTTTCCTGTCAGCAATGTGCACATTTAAAAAAATTATAGCCATCCTAGTGGGTGTGGAGTGGTATCTTATCAATGTCTTGATTTGCATTTCCCTAATGACTGGTGATATTGAGCACCTTTTCATGGCCTTTTGGCCATTTGTATATCTTCTTTAAAGAAATCTCTATCCAAGTCTTTTGCCTATTTTGTCGTGAGTAATTCACTTTAAAAAGTAATCTTGTTAGGGACAGAAAAACAAGAGGTAATGGAATGATAGGAGCAGAAAAATAAGAAGGAGGAAACAGTTAAAGAAAAACAATAAGAAGGAAATAGTTACAGAAAAAATAACCAGGGAAAAGTTATTTCAGTCTTAAAGAATGGGGTAATTAGACCATGGAACAGGGACCACCAATCAGAAAATAGGAAAACACCATAAATGATGACTTTCCCCATCACATGTATAGGAGAAAGGAATGAGTGGAACATAACCTTTAAGTTATGTCCATACCTGGAAAAATTCAGACCCCAAAACCAGTGACATATAGTGATAAGTAATTTTACCTGGCCTTTACATCAGCATATGCTACTAGCATATAAAAGGAAAAACACAGAAGAAGACAGTATCTTCTCCACTCACAGAGACGGACCCATTTCCCCTTAGGAAGCATCTTTCACTTTGCACCCTTAAACTTTCTTCACAATAAATTCTTCACACATACTTGCTGTTTGTCATCTCTCTCCATCACGTGGGCCAAGGATTGCGATTCCTCCAAGCCAGGAGCCCAAGAGCTAGGGAAACACTTTAAAGTCCAGCCATGGACAGGACCGTGACAATCATTTTTGCTTCATGAAACCATTCATATTTGGTATTTTCTAACTCTTCGGGTAATGAGGCCCAGCATTCTGACTTGGTCTTGTTAGATCTCTCAATCTGACTCCATTCCAAGGGAAACGGTAAGAGCTTTCTTTTGATATTCTTCTCTGATCACAATCCTGATAATAAGGGCTAACATTTCTTGAGTTCCTACTGTGTGTTAGGCACTGTTTTAAGTGCTTTTACACTAATTAAGTCATCTAATCCTCCTATGTAATACATTTCATAGAAGAAAAACCTGAGACCCCTTGCTCCAAATCACACAGCTAGAAAATGGTGGATCTGGGATTTAAACCCAATTTTGATAGACATCAGTGTAGGTAAAATAAGATTGGATTGAGGTTGTCCAGAGCTCACAACTTCGCCCTGTTAATTATCTCTGACAGGTAGTTTTCAGGTCAGTTTATACTCCAAACTTCTATTAGGCTATTATGACAGGAATATGCGCTGCTACGTGCAGAACTGAAATGGGGTCAGGAGAGCAGCAAGCATGCTGACAGTCTTAAAAAGTTATCCATGCAAATAGGGAGTGGACACAAATAAGCATCCCCTAGGGATTAAATGGACAAGCTTCAGTGAAAAACTATAGAAATTTCTACTAATAAATGGAATCAATGATGGAGAAGTAAGAGATAGGAGTGCTAAGACCAAGATCTCCATCAAGAGAACCCAGGACGGTCCCTGCCCTTCATCATGGAAGGGCAAATATGCTCATGGCTTATAGATGCATCACAAGATGTAAACTTAATGGAACCCAGAACACCAAAATTTGCTCAGCAGGAAATTTTTTAAAAAATGAAAGCTCGGTAGTCCATTCTATATTTTAACAAAGAAGAAAAAGCCATTCTTATTACACTAAGTTTTTTTTAATAACTGGATTCATTATGCACAGGACCTACTCAAACGTCTTCCTGAAAATGTGCTAAATAGCCTTTGAGAATGTTTTTGGCTCGATGAAGGGCAGTAATAAACCTAAAGACATTAATATGTTTTAACATAAGTGGGTCCTGAAGGTGAGATGCACCATATTCCCCCACAGCCTTCATTCTCCTACCCACTTTCATCCCTTTATCTACTTAACTCTTTGTCTTTAGTTCTTTTCCTTCTCTAAAATTTACTTCTAACTCTATAGCCAGAATTGAGATATATAAGAAGTTGTTATAAACTGGAGAGCCAAATGCCAGGAAAAAAAGGGAGGAGTTTGCCAAACAAAATTGATTTGGAGCAGAGAAAAAAATGGGCAAAAACAGGGAGAGAGGAAACTACCCAAGGTACAGGTTTGATTCTGGGGTTCACGTCTGATACTCAGTGGACTTTGTAAACAGCCAATCATCGACTGTATAGGCATTAATTTTTAAACTATCAGCAACCAGATCACATGGATGTTTGGCCAAGATAAACATGAGAGAAAGCTTTGAAATTCTCTACAACTGGTGTGCAAATGCAGCCCAGAAACGGCGGCCAAGAGCAGTGAAGTGTTTCCACGCATTTAATGAAGTTGCTTGTTGCTGGGCACGTTATCAAATGACGCTCTTCTCAGAATCTGCCCATCGAGGGGTGAATAGATATCATCATGGGAAAGTTGTTGGAGGGAAGAGAGATTACCAGACAGAGAGGGAGGAAAGATGTCCCTATGGAGTGGGGTTTGGAAAAGTTTCTCTGAGAACGCGAAGAGGGTGATGGGAAGGAAGTAGGTGGGTGGATCTTTCAGCTGGGGTAGGGGTTAGGGAACAGAGACGTCCAGAGGAACAAGAAAGGGGCCAAGAGTGTGTCTGCTTGGACAAAATGAGAAAGGGGAGCCCAACAAGGTGCACGGGGTGAGAACGCCACAGTGTCGCCATGCACAAGTGCAGAGAAGGGAGAAGTCTTGGGAGGAGGAAAGGAAGCTGTGGCTGGGTCAGAAAGCCTTGGAGGGGGAGATTGTTCTGGAAGTAGCATTTTGACCTCAGAAAATAAGAGGGCTGTGCTGATAGGAGTGTGAGGGAAAGAAAGGCTGCAGGTAACGTTGACAAGGTCTGTCTTTAGAAGCAGGTTTTTCTCTTGACTTTTTGCTTCAGCAAGTGGAGAACGAGACAGGGTGCCTCTGTATGGAATGCAGGAAACTTTTCATGCAACATCAATCCGCCTGGGCTTGGTAAATGGTCATCCTCATCCCCATGATTTATTTGGCTGGCAACAAGAGGAGTAAAATGGCAATGTGCAGAGCAGAGGTTCTCAACTGGGGGCAATTTTGCCCAGGGGACATGTGGCAATATCTGGAGACATTTTTCATTTGTCACAAGTTGATGGGGGCAGGAGGAAGACGGTGCTACCGGCATCTAGTGGGTAGAGGACTGGGGTGATGCTAAACACCTTGGAATTGCAGGATAGCTCCCCCAACAAAGAGTTATCCAGTTCGAAATGCTAGCAGTGCTGAGGTTAAGAAATCCTGGTATAGACTGCTCCATCATTTCCCTTCCTGTGTGTCGCACACCCGGGATACACACACAGAGTGACTTCAGGAATGTGGGTTTGAGTCCCAGGTGCCAAGGTGCTGGGCTGTCACCTGGAGGCTAGAGCATTTGAATAACAATAGGAGCTAGGGGTTTTGAGTATCATATGCCGGGTACTGTATTTTCTTCATCTGTCCTTTAATCCCTTGTGGCAGCCCTGTGAACCAGGCATTCTGAGTTTGATCTCACTGAGGAGGACCTTGAGGCTCAGCTAGATAACTTGTCCAGGGTCCCACAGCCAGCCCCTCGGAGGGCTTAGCCACCATGCAGAACCAGCTCTGTAGACTCTAAAGCCGTGTTTTGATGAGATGGTTTTAGCATCCACTGTGATGCCAGAGCCAGGAACATTTTGCTGTGGGGAAGAAAGGGCATTAAACTCTCAGTTTTTCTGTTGGATCAACGACATTTTGGTCTATTCCTGATCCTCACTTCTTTTATTGCCTGAGTGAAGGTGAAACTGAGTGAGGCCCAGAGGTGGGTGGAAGGATAGAGTGAGGCTCAGAAATATCTGTCACTTCAGGTTTTATGAGGTAATGAAAATAAAGTGACATTAAATCAGCCTGCCTTTGGTTCTTTTCCTGTACCACGCTGCCATGTTTCTTCCTTCATATGTCATCGTGTGTGTGTGTGTGTGTGTGTGTGTGTGTGTGTGTGTGGAGATGGTGGGCAGCCTACCTGTGTTTTCATATACAACAGAGTCCTCTATCTTCCTGCCTATTCCTGTCCCTGCCCCACACTGCCTCAGCACCATGGACATTGTTAGGCGAATGTCATGTCCTCGGCAAGGACTGCATCAATGTTAGCTGTTATTACTATCCCTCAATTTCAGTGTATGTTACAATATGAGGCCGTATGGTCCATTATCTACCTCCTTTCCAGAACTGGAACCTCCTTCTGTGAGGAGGTTCTGTGACTGTGGCTTTTTCATCTTTAAAATCCAGCTCTTGGTACATGGGTGACAGTAAATGTTTGTGGAATGACTACTGGAAACCAGGCCTCGAACACAAGGTTTTGATGGTTCAGGAAGCCTGAACCTTCACTCAGCACTTCTGTTTCTCAAGGGTGTTGGGCAGCCTTTCAAAGCCATAACTCTACAGAAATACTGTATTTTGGATACTTCAAGCATGACATGTGGCTATTGGCTCCAGTAGAGGGGAAGAGAGTCGTATTTGTCAGAAGAGAACTTGGTGGAGATACAAACTTTTCTCTGAATATTGATCTGATTTAATTTTTTTATTCTTAAAATTTAAAATAGCCTCAATATTAAACATGTAAGCATAACTTTTTTATTATGCATGTTTATGTATTATACTTTTTAAATAAAATTAATTAAAAATACAATAAGGAAGAGGGGAAGAACAGAAGAAAAAGAAAGAAAAGAAAGTTCTAATTGTACTATTACCTTATTGTTTCTAAAAAAAATGGATGGTTAGAAAGTTGATCTTGGAGTTGAAAACAAACAAAACATGTTCTTGAGTCAATAAGTAGAGCTTTTCTCCTTTTTTGCATTGATTCGTATAGCGCAAATTAAAGTGTTTTTGTAGCTCTTGGCTTGATAATTACCCTGGAAAATGATTTTGAAATGCGAGGGATTGCAAGAGATTGTTTATTCCATTACTTTCACTCTAACCAAGCCCACATCTTTCTCTAAAGTATGCCTTATTTTTAGAGTTTGTAAATCAAATGTGTTGTAGAGCTGGAATGTAGCATGAAATGCACTCGCAAACAAAAATCCAGCCTTATTCAGCAGTCTTCACACAGTGTCAACAAAAGTGTAGCCACCAGGACTTTCTGCTCCATGAAGGCCTTTTTTGAGATATTTAACATGTGTTCTTATAAAAAAAATTAGAAATCTACCTTTAAAGAAATTTGTCTACTTGAACAAATATGTAGTAGGAGAGACAAAAAAAAAAAAAAACCCAGCACTTAATTCTTATTCATTCCATTATTTGAGAGCACAAGTTTTAAATATTTAAAGTCCACTGGAGATATGAGAATATTTAAAATGAGCATAAAGATGAGAATAAGCGAAGAAAGCAATTCATTAACATGTGATCGCCTCCATATCTGAAAGAAAGGGTGTGCCCTGGGCGAGTGGCCCGTCCTCTCTGGGCCCCAGGTCCCTCACATAAGAGAGGAACAGGTTGAACCACGTGGGTTCAGGCCCCTTCCTGGCCTCACATGCCACGATTTCCTCTTTCTCACTCCCACGTCTAATAACCATGTCCCAAGTCATCCATACTTTTGATAACGCTGAGCCCCAGCCATTTGAAGGGATTTTATTTTAGACACGGGTCTTGTGAGGGGGTCTTTAATTCTGCTTGATAATGGAACAAGCTCCCAGGAGTGCTAAGAGAAGGGCCAGGTCTGCTGAGATTTACCGTTGATAAGTAGATGCGAGACCCACGATGGAAAAAGCTTTTGCGTGCCTTCGCCGGGGGCACCCTGGTGCCTAAAGACCCTCTGCTCCTTATCCCCCGACCAGGGACCCCATGGCCATCCCCAATTTCTCACTTTGAGTGTTAGACTCACCACTGCAGACTTGTTTTCTTGTCCTGGTTATAGCTCATTATCATACATCCCTTAAAATACATCGTGGGGCCTGAAAATATCAAAATGAAAATAGGGGCCTGTGTGACTGTTCTAAGCAAATTTTTATGCCTAGTAGCTCACTGGTTCTTTGGAAATGGCAATGTCCAACAAGAACCTCAGAGCACCTGGTTTCCAAACATAGCTCTATTATTTAAAAAAAAAAAAAAACTATGTGTTTTACTGTGCCTTAATTTAATCATCTGGAAAAATGAGAAACAGTCACAAGCTTCACTTCGTCACTCTGATACTATAAGGAAAAATGAGATATATACATATATATACACACACACACACATATATATATGTAAAAGACGTCTGAAAAGTTTTTGTTAGGTATGATGCCAACATAAAGTAATATTCCACAATAAAACTAATGTCAGAACACTCTCCAAGAAGTATTTTTAAATGCGCGAGACACCTCTTTAGCCCGGGTGCCTGATAAATTATGGCTTTCAGACGCAAGTTCACAGAGCGGTGGGAAAGAATCCTTGCTCTCCCCATGCCTCCCACCCCGTCTGTTCTCCTTGCCCGAAACATCTGGTGGCCCTTTGTAGTTCTGGATGATTTGATTTGGAATTCATTAGTAATAATTGATGTGCTTTCTGGAATTTGTTTAAACAGTGACTCGCGTGGTGAGTAGCTAAGCCAAGAAGGATTGTTCGAATGGAGCCTGCCAAGCTGGGAGAGCTGAAGTGGGCAATACCGAGCGCTGGTGCCGGAGGCTTTAGAGAGCACCCCATGCCCCAGCCCACAGTGGAAGCTCCGGTTGCTTGTAGTGTGGGGCTTAAGAGCTCCCTGTTGGCAGAAGGATAAAGACAGAAGCCAGCCAAAGACATTTGTACTTTAACGACTGTAGGTGAGGGGGCTACACAAATGGATAGAGCTGGGAATTAGCATTTGAGAAGTTTAAAAACTGGACAAAGTAAGTGTCCACACAGGCAACTCTACGCAGAGTGGGGAGGATTACTCTAAGGCGACTCCAGGGCAAGAGGTCTTCATCTTTTGGGGGGTTGTGGGCCTCTGCGAGAATCTGATGACAGCCGTTGACGAATGTGCCATGCATGCATGCGTGTGTGTATCTGTGTGCAATTCCATTTGACATACAATTTCCAGGGGTTCACAGGCCCCCTGAAGCCCATCCAAGACGCCAGTTTAAGAAGCCCCAGAAACAGTGATGATACAACAATAAATATCTTTTTTAAGCCCCATTTTTAAATTATTGGATTCAAAGGGCATCAAATTACTCTGCCAAATTGCTATAAAAGTTTCTAAATGTGTACTCTCCACTTTCATACTTAGCTCCTTGAGGTCCAGGAACAAGCATTTTGCAGTCTGGCCTGGGGCCCCGGACCACTCTGAGGGGCTAGATCACAGCTCTTCCTGCCTGCTGGGGGCATCACCCTGGAAATTCTCCCCCCTCTCTCTGAATTGTCAGTTTTTTCCCTCTCTGTTAGGTAACTACCAGCAGCATTTAAACCTCCTGTTAAGAAAGCTCAATTCAAACTCACTTGATCATGAAGGGATTAAGGGATTATTGATACCAATATCCACATAAAAAACCTGTTGATGTATTTTAAAGGCTATTTTACCCCTAAGTAGTTCAGCGTAACTTTTTAGAAATTCAGAGCAGTTTCTTATATAAGCACTATGCTAACATCACACCTAAAAAAAAGTAACAGTGATTTCTTAATATCTAATATTCTAATTTCCCCAGCTATTCCCTTAACGTTTGTTTTTAGTTGTTTCGTGTTAATCAGGATCCAAATAAGGTCCACACTTAGCATTGTCTGCTCTGTATCCTCAGTCTCAGAGTCTTCAACGGTCTCTCCCCCTCGACACAGGCCACGTTTCCCGCACCACTGACTCATTGAAAAGGTGTCAGGTGTATTATAAAAGGTCTCACATTCTGGATGTCTCTACTGGCTTCCTCATGGTATTGTTTAACCAGATCGTCTATCCATTCTATTTCCTATAAGCTGGAAGTTAGATCTAAAGGCTTGATTAAATTTGGTTTCAAATTTTTTGGTAAGAACTCTTGATTGTGATTGTAATGTCTTCATAATGCATGACTTTGGAGGTATAATGTCTTATCCTCTCAATTTTAGTTAGACGAAAACTGATCAGTGGGTTCAGGAGATGACTACTTTATCCCTTCTTTGTGAAGATTCATTTACCCATTTATGACCGGCAAATCATCCATGGGCTGATATAAAGTGCTATCCAATATCAAAGAAGGCTACTTTTGCAATGGCTGGCTAAAGCTTGAGTTTGAGTCTATATAACTTCTTCTTTTTTTTTTTTTTTTGAGACAGAGTCTCACTCTGTTGCCCAGGCTAGAGTGCCGTGGTGTCAGCCTAGCTCACAGCAACCTCAAACTCCTGGGCTCAAGCAACTTTCCTGTCTCAGCCTCCCAAGTAGCTGAGACTAAAGATGCGTGCCACCACACCCAGCTAATTTTTTCTGTTTTTAGTTGTCCAGCTGATTTTTTTCTATTTTTAGTAGAGATGCTCTACTAAAGATGCATCTAGAGATGGTCTTGCTCTTGCTCAGGCTGGTCTCAAACTCCTGACCTCAAGTGATCCTCCTGTCCCGGCCTCCCAGAGTGCTAGGGTTACAGGCATGAGCCACCCCGCCTGGCCTATATAACTTCTTATGTGGAATGTCATTGCTCTCCTTTGGGAATTTTGTTTCTCAAACACTCATGTAATATTTCTGCATAGGTTCAAGCCTCCAGCCCCCTAGCAACTACAACAGAAACAGAAATTCCTAGACGATTCTGAGCGGTTTTTCTTTCGTGTGATTTGAGTTTCAGCGGTGTGCTAGGAACTCTTTTTAATCAAGCCCTAAATGTTCCTGAAGAACATAAAACCTGACAATTCTTTGAGAAATTGGTGACACTGCATGTTTAGTTTTTTGTTTTCCACAAAGCAATGATAGTTGTTAGAAGTCAAATATTTTTCATTTTTAATAAATTTCATGATTATATTTGTTCCTTTTCCTTTCTTTCTCTTTTCCTCACCTGTAGAACTTGAGACGATTTTTTCCCATTTGTTTACAACCAAACATTATCATCATGGGAAGCCATTTATTAAGCCTCACATGCTCTCCTGGAGCTTTCAGACTGCTGGATAGTATTATGGAAAGACATGAAAGGCACAAGTTTTGATCCTTTTTACTACTTACCTTGGGCAGAGGCAATTTGGGTTTGGCTGGTATCCACTCCATTTGAAGTAGCTAACTTTCTTTTGGAATTCTACAAACATACCCTTTCAATTTTGTAAAATAACATCTGACCATAGTACCTCAGGCTCTGGCTTCCCAATTATGTGACTGAAATAGACACTAGTAAATGAGAATCTGAAAAATTTGGAACTTATGCTAAAGACAAATTATGGTGCTATTTATAAACCTCTGACAAAAAAGAATATACCATAAATCTTTAATAGAAGATGCAAATACTGGCATTTCTGGAGTTTTCTAAATACATAAGAACTATAGAATCTCAGGATTTTCAGAAATTGGAAAATCATGGGGTCTGACCATCTGTCTTATCCTTGACTCCCACGCTCCTGCCAAATGAGGGTCAAGTGATCTCTGCCTGTTCCTTTCCCACAAGCAGCCTCTCTGTCTCGAGCATCCCCCAGTCACTTATGGAGCATCTGCAATGTGCCAGGTGCCGTGCCAGGGCCCCAGCTACCCCAGGGGACAACTACGTGGGCACAAAGAGTAGGATGAGAGAGTAGAGTTGAGGGGTCGGGCGCAGTGGCTCACACCTGTAATCCTGGCACTCTGGGAGGCCAAGGAGAGAGGATTGCTTGAGCTCAGGAGTTCAAGTCCAGTCTAAGCAAGAGTGAGACTCTGTCTGTCTTTACCAAAAAAGAAAGGGAAAAAAAAAAAACCCAGCTGGGCTTTGCAGTACTGTAGTCCCAGCTACCTGGGAGGCTGAGGCAGAAGGATCGCTTTGAGCCCAGGAGTTGGAGGTTGCAGTGAGCTACAGTGATGCCACTGCACTCCACCCCGGGGTGACAGAGGGAGACTCCGTCTCAAGAAAAACAAACAAGACAATTGAACACCCCTCCTCACAACCCCCCACCCCTTTAAAAAAGTAGAAAAAAAAAACAAGAGAATACAGGTGAGGAATAAAGAAGAGCTCCTTGAACAACGTGAGATGGTTCTGGATGCTGAGTCAAAACCAAACATAGTACTACATGTAACACTGAGCAACATTTCCTCTTGGCCATTCCCCCGTCCCCGCGCCTGCCATGCTGACAGTGGCTACCGCACGCGTACATAATTGATCCTGTGTTTCCGTCCCAAGCTCTCAAAGTATCATTCTACCATTCGGAGCAGTGTTACATTCATCCACATTCCCTGTCAAAAGGTTTCCTGATCCAAATCCTGTCACGGTCAAGATGACACTTAAAAAGAAGGGAAGGGTTGCTTCCCCAGGTTCTGTTCTCTCATATTTCCCCTGATCTTATCAGGAAGAACCGGGGGTGGGGTGGTGCTTTGTGGTGCCAACAGCGGGGGACTCCTGAGGCCAAGCAATGGGCGGTGTGTCTGTGTCATTTTCTAGTCCACACTTTGCCCCACTGTGACCTTGGGTGCAGCCTGTGGAAAGCGCACGGTCACCTGCAGATGGGTCAGCTCTCTACACAGAGAGGAGCAAGGGGAAGAGGGGAGAGAAGTGGCGCCAAACTGCTGCCACTCGAGGGGAGGGGAAGGAGCTGCGGAGAAGAGGTGACAACTGCCAGCTGTGATGCTCACCACGCTACGAAGCCTGCCGCTCTCTCAGGCTTGCGATGGTGCTTTGTCCCAGAGGAACGAGGCTATTATTCCTACTCACTGACCTGGAAGGTTGTGGCTCCCGACTGTTCTTCGGGGGTTCAGGATCTATTTTCTGTCTTCTTTTTTCTTCCTTTCCTTGTCCTTCCCTGTTGTTTGTTTCCTTCCCCTCCTTCACTCCTTTTATTTTCTCTCTCTTCCTCTCTGTCTCTGTTTCTCCCTCTCTCTTTCCTTCTCTGTCTCTCTGTCTGTTTCTCTCCCCCTGTTCCCCCCGGTATCCCCCCCCCGTAGGTGGAAGAGCATTCTGGGTGTTGATCTAGAAACTGAGATAAAAGTGTAGCAGGAGCGTGAGACAGACAGAACATGGGGCTGGGATTCAGGAAACCTGGACTTTCTTCCTGACTTTGTCATTAATATTTCTGACAGACACGATGAGATGAAAGACATGAATGTGCTTTGAAAAATAATACAGAGTACAATTGTCTATCCTTCCAAAGCTGCTACTGTCAAAGCGAGGCTGAGGATGCCCGGCGACAATAAAAAATCTATTCAGCCACCCTGCTGTTGTGCCTGGCATTGGGTCAGAGACTCCATTCAGCAGGTAAGAACTCTTCTGGAGTTTAAAAAGGCCCATTTAGAGCAAGAAAACCTGAAGAATTTGTGCTATACCAGGCATGCAGTGAAACCTGAGAACGCAGTAATTCCTGAGCTCAGTTTAAAATCAAGATCAACGTTGTCATTCTGAAGTCACTGTTCCGTTTAGCTCCATGCCAAGGATTACTGCCCTGCTGAGTGATGAGAGCCATTGGATCCAGTTCCACACCATGAGAAGCATGACGCATTCCGATGTTGTTATCTCTGATTACATTCTTCTTATCTCTGTCCGATGTTGTTATCTCTGATTACATTCTTCTTATCTCTGATTACATTCTTACATCGGTAGGGCCACTACTGATCCCTCTGGTATGGGCCCATCCCTACACTATGCTGCAGGGAGTACAAGTGATATGCAAACTGCCAGTGTGTGCTTAGGGTGATAATTGCTTGGTAACACCCACACATTCAAGTTCTCTTTTTACTTCTGGATTCTCAAGCCAAAGGTTACAAAGAATGGTCAAATAAATAAAATGGGATGCTTTGGACACTGAATGACCTGCCGCAGTTTAGGCCATAAATAAATTAGAGATTCTCAAAGTGTGGTCCCCAATCCAGCAGCACCAGCATCTCCTGGGAACTTGTTAGAACTGCAGATTCTGACAAGGGTATCGCTGGGCTGAAACCAGGTGTGGCTGAGGCTGAGTTCCTTTCTGGAGGCTCTAGGGGAGAATCTGCTTCCTTGCCTTTTCCAGCGTCTAGAGGCTGCCTCCACTCCTCGGCTTGCGGCCCCTTCCCCAGCAGCAGGGGATACAGTCCTTTCCACATGGCCAACTAGGCTCCCTGACCCTCCTTCTTCCACTTTTAGATACTTATATGAAAGATTGGGCCCACCAAGATCATCTGGACCAATCTGCCCGTCTCAAAGTCAGCTAATTATCTAACTTAGTTGCATCTGCAACCTTAGTTCTCTTTCACCGTGCCACATACAGACTCACAGGCTGCAGCTATTAGGATGTGGACATCTTCATTGGTTGCATGATATTGTGCCTTACACAGTCCACCCCCCAGCCCTCAGAGATCCATGTCTGTCCCACGTGCAAAATATATTAACCCTGTCCTGGGTCCCTGGAAGTCTCAACACATTATAACATCAACTCTAAGTCCCAAATCTTAAGCATCTCAAGAGTCCCAAATCTCAGCAGCTCGAGAGTCCCAAATCTCATTGTCTAAATAATCTAAATAAGGTATGGGTGAGACTCTGGGCATAATCCATCTCGGGGCCTAATTTCTCTCCATCTGGACTTGTTAACTACAGAAACAAGTTCTCTGCTCTGAAAATACAATGGTGGGATAGACATAAGATAATAGTTATAGACATTCCTATTCAAAAAAGAAGAAAATAGAAGGAAAAAAGGAATCACCAATCAAGCCATTTTAAAATCCAGCTAGGCAAACTCCATTTGGTTTTAGGACCTGGGAATAATCCTCTGTAGCCCACTGTTCCGCAGTCTGGGCCATCCTTCCTTTTTTATGTAACCACTATGAATACAAGGAAAAATACCAAGACATTACAGCAGTTAGAATATGGTAAGTACAGAAGACAGTATTCCAATATAAGAACAACTGGCATCCCTGAACTAGACAGTCCAATAAATGGACCACAAAAAGATTCGAAGGTATTATATGGGGAAATTTTCCTGAATTAAAGGATAAACTGAGTCTGCAGTTGAAAAGTTCACACCACATGCCAGAAAAAACACATACCACATAATCAAAATGAGATATATTCTGGATAAGTTATTGACTCTCAAGATAAAAAATATACATATGTAGACATCCAGGCATAAAAATAGAACTACTTATAAGAAAGAAAAATTAGATAATTCTCAAATTTCTCTAAAGCAACATCCAATAATAATAGATAATGGAAGAATGTGAAATTCTGAGGCAAAATGTGGTCTATGAATGTTATGTTTAGTTAGATTATCCTTAGAAATAAATGTAAGAAATAAATTTATATTCCTTCAATACACTGGCAAATTACGCAGGCTTAAAAGAATGAGGTAGCTCTTCATGTTCTAATATTAAACAATCTCCATTATGTATAGTTAACCAAAAAAAAGAAAAGGTACTAACCAGTGAGCATAATACAACAGCTTTTACTGAATGCATTTTGTAACTTTGAATTTTTGCCATGGCCAAGTATTATTATTTTTCATTATATAAATAAAAATAGTTTTAAAAGAAAAAGAGAATAAATGTAAAAGAGAATTTCAACAGATAATAACTCAGGTAATATTGGTTTTTATGATCTCTTCTTTAAAAATCTATTTGATGAACTCCAGGTATCCAAAAGATAAGTCCACACAAAGACAGAAATAGAGAAGCTGTCTTAAAAAGACTGTTGTTGAACTTTGTTCCATTTTAGCATCGAATTAAGACTAATAGTTTGGGGTGTTTTATATTGCAAAATGGAATACAAATGTCATGAACTCTGCCTGACAAAGTAGAAATAATGTAAATCACAAAATCTGGAGACGGGATGTGAGAAGATACAAGACATTTCCATAGTAAAGCAGTCATTGACACTGCCTAAAATTTTTAAATGTAACTACAGGCACACCTCATTTTAGTAGGCTTTGCTTTATTGTACTTTGCAGATATTGAGGTTTTTACAAATTGAAGGTTTGTGGCAACCCTGAGTCAAGCAAGTCTATCAGCATAATTTTTCCCAACAGCATGTGCTCACTTTGTGTCTCTCTGTAACGTTATGGTAATTCTCGCAATAGTTCAAACTTTAGTATTATTATTATTATTACTACATGTTTTAGGATAGTCTGTGATTAGTGACCATGTTACTATCGTAATTGTTTGGGGGCTCCATGAACCATACCCATGTAAGACGGCAAACTTGATCGGTAAATGTTGTGTGTATGCTCACTGCTCCACTGCTGTTGTCCTGTCTCTCTCCCTCTCCTTGGGCCTCCCTGAGACACGACAATATCGAAATTAGGCCAATTGATAATTCTACAGTGGCCTTTCAGTGCTGAAGTGAAAGGAAGAGTCACATATCTCTCACTTTAAATTAAAAACCAGAAATGATTAAGTTTAGTGAAGAAGGCATGTCAAAGCCAAGATAGACCAAAAGCTAGGCCTCTTGTGCCAAACAGTTAGCAAAGTTGCGAATGCAAGGGAAACTTCTTGAAGGAAATTAAAAGTGCTACTCCAGTGAACACACAAATGATTAGAAAGTGAAACGGCCTTGTGGCTGATATGGAGAGCATTTTAGGTGGAAGATCTAGATTGAAGATCAAGCCAGCCTCAACAACCCCTTAAACCAAAACCTAATCCAGAGCAAGGCCCTAACTCACTTCAATTCTATGAAAGCTGAGAGAGATGAGGAAGCTGCAGAAGAAAAGTCTGAAGCTAACAGAGGTTGATTCATGAAGGTTAAAGAAAGAAGCCATCTCCATAACATGAAAGCGCAAGGTGAAAAAAGTGCTGCTATAAGAGCTGCAGCAAGTTATCCAGAAGATCTAGCTAAGATTACTGATGAAAGTGGCTACATTAAACAACAGATTTTCAATGTATTATAGATGAAATAGCCTTCTCTTAGAAGAAGGTGCCATCTAGGACTCTCATAGCTAGAGGGGAGAAGTCAATGCCTGGCTTCAAAGCTTCAAAGAACAGGCTGACTCTCTTGTTAGGGCTAATGCTGCTGGTAACTTTAAGTTGAAGCCAGTGCTCATTTACTATTCAGAAAATCCTAGGGCCCTTAGTCTCTTCTGCCTGTGCTCAATAGATGGAACAACAAAGACTAGATGATAGTACACGTGTTTACAGCATGGTTTACTGAATATTTTAAGCCCACTGTTGAGACCTACTGCTCAGAAAAAAAGATTCCTTTCAAAATATTACTGCTCATTGACAATGCACCTAGTCACACAAGAGCTCTGGTGAAGATGCACAAGGAGATGGACGTTTTCATCCCTGCTAACACGATATCCATCTGCAGCCATCGATCAAGGAGAAATTGTGACTTTCAAATCTTCTTATTTAAGAAATACATTTTGTAAGGCAATGGCTGCCACAGATAGTGATACCTGTGATGGATCTGGGCAAAGTAAATTGAAAACCATCTGGAAAGGATTCACCATTCTAGATGCCACTAAGAACATAGGTGATTCATGGGAGGAGGTCAAAATATCAACATTACCAGGAATGTGGAAGAAATTGATTTCAGTCCTCAAAGATGACTTTGAAGGGTTTAAAATATCAAAGGAGAAAGTAACTGCAGTTGTGGTGAAAATGCATGGAAACTAGAATTAGAAGTGGAGCCCCAAGACGGGACCGAATTACTGCAATCTCAGGATCAAACTTGAATGGATGAGGAGGTGCTTCTTATGGATGAGCAAAGAAAGTGGTTTCCTGAGATGGAATCTACTCCTGGTGAAGATACTGTGAACATTGTTGAAATGACAGCAAAGGATTTAGAATACGCTGTAAACCTAGATGATAAAAGAGCAGCAGGATTTAAGAGAACTGACTCCAAGTTTGGAGAAATTCTGATAAGAGTGGAATGCTGTCAAACAGTGTCATATGCTACAGAGAATTCTTTCTTGAAAGGAAGAGTTGATTGATGCAACAAATTTATTGTTGTCTTATTTGACGAAATTTCCACAGCCACCCCAACCTCCTGCAACCAACACCCTGATCAGTCAGCAGCCATCAACATCTAGGCAAGACCTTCTACCAGCAAAAAGATCACAACTCACTAAAGGCTCGCATGTCTATTAGCACTTTTTAGCAATAAAGTATTTTTAAATTAAGATATGTGCATTGTTTTTTTGGACATAATACTATCACACACTTAATGGACTACAGTATTTTGTAAACCTAACTTTTATATGCACTGGGAAACCCCAAAATTTGTGTGACTCACTTTATCGTGATACTCATTTTATTGAGGTGGTCTGGAACCAAACTTGCAATAAATCCAAGTTATGCTAGTAAAAATAAAATACTTAAACTTCTGAGTGTTAAGAAGGCATATTAGACCCATTTTTAGAAGATTCATAACATATTTGAGGATATTAAAGGGTCCAAGTAGCCACAGTAAACAAAGAGAGCAGAATTTCTCAACTACCCACAGAACACTTTTTCATATGATGTTTCTGGGTCATAGTTCTGAGAATGCAGCTCTAGTCACAACAGGTAAAAGATGAGAACCATCAGGAATTAAGTAGAGAACTGGGACTATTTGATATAAAAATGAGAGAAATGAAGTAACTTTAGTGTTCAAGTGTGTGAAGGATGACAAGAAATGAAAAAAAAAAGCGTCCTGACTGTCTTTATATGCGCTAATAAAACAAGAAGAAAAGGGCTGCATCGTCCCATCAAGTATTTATTGAGCTCTAACCATGTACCCAGAACAACACAAGCACTACGGGACTCCCGGCATTCTAACTGGGGATGAAGGGAGCCAGCTGAAACCAGGTACAACCACAGAAAGCTATGTAATTAAGCACTGCAGTTTGTAGTGAGAATGCTGAGGTGGTAAAGACCTTGGGTGGTGGGGAGAGGAGCAGAGGGAGCTGCTGATCTCAGGGGTGTTTTGTGAAGAGCAGGGACGTGAGCTGGGCTCAGGGTTTGGGAGGAATGTGAACCGCCAACAAGGAGGCGGAGAGGTGGGGGGTGTCCCTGTGTAACAAGAAGAGCGGGAGGGACGTCTTGGGAATGAGGGTGACGCCCTGTGCTCAGGGCAACCTACTAATAAGCCAAAGATAAAACCAGAAACGTTAGAGCTGGAATGAGGGGTTTAAATTCTTCAAGAGCAGGAACTACATCCTATTCACCACCGTGTGTCTAATACCCACGGAAAGTGCCCGCCACTGAGTAGGCGCCCAATAAATACTGTTGGAATGATGGAAACTTTCTTAAACCTAGGACTTGTTGGTTTTTAAACTGTTAACGAGGAAGTTGTAAGAGTCATGAGGGACTATATATCTTGAGCCTCCACAGTGTGCTGGGCTCTGGGGCAGGTGCTCGGGAAACAGTGGTCCAAGGCAGACAAGTTCCTGCCTGCAGGGGCTCTATCTTGGTGGAGATGTTTCTCTGGAAAACTTGAACTTTCAGACAGTCCAGTGGCAGGGGGGAGTTAAACACAGCTCTGCCTACAGCCAAAGGGGTGAATTACACCCTCATCCACCCTTGAGCGTCTGCAGCCAGCCCTACTCCAATACTCTTTCCAGTGCAACGCGTGGCAGTGGTTCTTCAGAAAGGTTGTCGGGGTGAGGCCATGTAGGATTGTTTGGAGAAGAAGAGACGGGGGCCGTGAAACCAGGTAAAAGGCTGTCACAGCAGTTTAGTAATAAAGCTCTTTAAGTGACCCAAGAAAATAACTCTATAATCTGGTTTAATACGAATTGGGAAACCAACACATTTTTCTCACTTATGTGAGATATGATTATCACAACAACCCCATGGGTTAACAAGGCAGGCAGCGCCCCCCCCCCTTGGAGGGCCGTGCAATGAAGCAGCTAAGAGCACAGGGCCAGCTGTCCGAGTTCCAATCCCAGCATTGCCACTTCGGGCAAGTTGTGGAACATCTCTGCGCTACCCAGAGTCACAAGCTCATCAGCAGTAAAGCCAGGTCTGGAACCTAAATGTCCACCCTTCACATCCAGCTCTCTTCCCATCGTGCCTCAGTGGGCAGACGTGAGGGCGAAACCAGTGCTGAGTCAGACAGCTCAGATATTTCAAAGCAGCATACGGTGGTGTCTCTCTCAGAAACCTATACGGGGAAACTTCAAAAGCCAATAAGTTGACAGAACAAACTTGATTGAGCCGCGTGTGTGGTTGTGTTGCTCGTTTCAAAGATCAGATTGAAAAGAGCCAAACTGTTCTCCTGATCCACGAGGCTAAATAAGTTAGAATGTCTCGGTTTGGAAGGGCAGTTTCTAGGACACTGTTTATCACTTGCCTCCGAAGAGCCCTTCAGTTCCCTTTACTTGAAAAGGCTTCACATGGCAAGTTTCTCGGAGACAGGAGAAGCACTGTGCCTGGGTACAGAGGAGGGGTAGCGGGATGGAGAGAGCAGGGGGCATCGGGAATGGACAGCCCCGTCCATCCAGGCGAGTGGGAAAGAGACACATTTGGTGATTTAAAATGAGACCTTGAAAATAAGATCACAACACTTGGCAGCCTGCAAAAACTTACCAGGATACCTCTGAGAGATACTCGTTAATAAAACAAATCGGATCAACATTTTTACAAGCGACCTAGATCTCAAATATCACTCACCTAAAGTAATAGTCACCAAACACCTATATTTCTAAGGCGTAATTACTCTGAGTCTGGAATCGACTGCCAAGGTTGTAAACTGGTCTTGTGAAGTAGTCTGGCGGGAAGCGGTGCTTTCATTAAAAGTTCTGAGCCCCTGAGAATGTGTGTCAATGTGGAAATGCTCTTTTGGAAAAAGTGGTGTTTTTCTGCTTCTATAGTAATAGGAACAATGTTTTTCATCCAGCGATTGGTAAGATTTCAGTACAAAAGGTTGTGAACCACTGCCCCCACACCCACCCAGAGAATATTGTAATAGATCCAAAAGATCAGTTCTAAAGACTTTTTCCATACCCAACATAGAGCCGAACAGTCTAGCCAGTGGCAGTTGAATGCAGAGCAAATTTTGAAGTGACCAATTCCTTTGAGAATATGAATCCGAAACAGAAACACTTATTCTAAGACCTGAGATCACAGACAACTTTAGAGATCAATAAAGGGGCAAAGGACGTTGTGAAAGAAATTAATGTGGATTTCTGTTTCGCTTTTGGATCCAAACAGTATTCTTTACTGGAGAGCAGAGGTTCAGTAGGAACCGGGAAGAATGAGTTCAACCAAAAGTGCCACTTGCTTTGTGTTCAACACACACAAAACAAACACACAAACAAAAGGCCTCAAGAGAGTCTTCCCTTTGTGAGTTCTCTGTCCAGGTGACATGAAACAAACCCAGCCCCACCCCCCACATCCACTGAGAGCTGTGATTTGTGGGAGGCAGCTCCAGAGTGTTCTGCAATGTGTGGGCAGGAAGCATTCCAGCCCACTGGACGCCAATAGACTGAACAATCCCAGAGAAGAGGGCAGTGGGGATTGCGTTGCATCCTGAGACGTTGCTTTCACAAATGTGAAGTCCAATAAAGTCAGTTCAAACAGGAATCCATCAAATTTCAAGCCTCTTCTTTTAAAAAAAAAAAAAAATCCCATAACAAATCAATTTACCTTGTTTTTCACAAAGTCTTTGGCCTAACTTTCTGACTTTCTGTGTGTTGGGCTGTTTCTTATATCACTTTTTGAGTATATAAACTTTTAGAGGACTGGTGTGAATAGTTTATGAACCAAATCTAAATTATAATGGACCTGGAAAGTTCAGAAAGAAAACCCAGAGTGGTCAGGATGGTTTCTTCTGAGAAGCACCAAGAAAGTGCCTAAAAAGTATTATATTATCTAGGTCCAAATGAGAACCTTAGTGCCGCCTCACCTCAGGCAGATTATCTCAGCTCTCAAACCCTCAGTCTCTTTGTTATGAAATCTTTTTCAAAAACAAATTGGATTAGGTCATTAATAAGTCAGAAACTGAATGGTCTAAAATTTTACCCAACTTGCAAGCTAATGAGTTAGCCTACCATGGTGTTATGCACATATGCTGACAGAATACAAGAGACCTCTGGGTCAGAGAAAAGACCATTTATTACTCACAGCAAAAGCAGCAGCCAGAACAATATGTTGTTTTGTTTCCCCAATGTGATGGGCCAGATGTTACCTGCATGTGTGGTGGATTGTGCCACAGGAGAGAAAACCTGAAATTAGGAAAATCTGATCACATATAGGGCTGCTGGTGACCTGTCCATTCTCCCCTCTAAACAGAGAGATTGCTCATCATCTTGGAATGTAAACAAGTCTCCTCTGCAGAGGGGAAAAAGAGAACTTTATCTTTATTATCATGTGATGTCTGTAGAGAGAGACATCTCTAAGCTTTATGATAATAAAGGATGCTGGAATGTCTCTTTATATGAACATTGGCTATAAAGGCCTTTGCTCAGTGGGCCTGAATCATGCAGAACATGAGGAATTCATGGACAACTGCCTCCCAGTAGTCCTTTGCTTGCTTAAAACCCTCAATGATTTCCCTCTGCAATTAGAATAACATCCAGCCCTGACTCGTCGTGGCCCAGGAGGCCCTGCTTCATTTGGTCTCTACCTACCTTTGCAATCTCAGCTCACTCATTCTCCGCTAGGCTCCAGCCACACTGGCCTTCTTTGTGTCCCTTGGACTTACCAAGTTCATTTTCACCTCTGAGTCCTTGAATGTGCTGCCCCTTCTGTCTGGAACACTATTCCCTGGGACCCGTGACCAACTTCTGATCCTCATCTAGGTTGCAGCTCAAGTGTCACCTTCCCAGAGAATCCTGTCCTCTCCCAACACTGGTCCCTCTCAATTACATCACCATTTCATTGTCTTCATAGCCCCCTCATTATCTTCTGTTTATACTCTGTTTACTGCCTGTCCATCCCTGCAAGAAAGTAAGTCCTGTGAGAGTAGAGAACTTGCTTTGTACTCAATTGTTAATCTAGTAGATAGAATAGTACCTGGCTTATTTCAATAAATATTTGTTGAACAAATCCTGACTCTGTAAAATGGGGATAATCTTAGCTATTTCATAGAAGCCTAGATAATATAATGAATGTGA
Source organism: Propithecus coquereli (assembly GCF_000956105.1). Taxonomy (NCBI): domain Eukaryota; kingdom Metazoa; phylum Chordata; class Mammalia; order Primates; family Indriidae; genus Propithecus; species Propithecus coquereli. Next base: position 9,924,230 of record NW_012154173.1, on the reverse strand, counting down.
ACATGCTTTGTAAACTAAGGGAAATGTATTAATATTGATGTTGGGTCCAAACACGTAGGGATTGAAGTGAAGGCATGATGTAAGGGTTAACCCTGCATTGTACCCTAAATAGTCATCAGTCTCTGGCACACTCTGGCAGAGGACATACCAAATCCAAAGCAGTTAAAAAATCTGTAGGGGCCTGTTCCTTATTTGCATGAATCTCTTACTGTTGATCTATTTATGAAAAACTATAAAATGCATGAATTTGATGCAGTGATATGATAATTCTTTTATTTCTTGAGTGCTTAGCCCAATATGGGAGTAGATATTTAGTAAATGTGTATTAAATTGAATTAAATTAATTATCCAGTATGTAAATAAAACTGCTCTTGGGGCATAAAGATTAACACACAGTTTTCTTATTTTATTCATTCAACAAATATTTATTGAGAATCTTTAGTTTATAAGATGCTGTGCTAGGCTCTAGGGACCTACTAATGAAGATGGGTTTCTGACTTTAAGGAGCTCCAGTTATCACCAGATAGATAGATGGCTGAATGAAATTGCCAAACCTATGGTGATATTAATATCTAGTACCATAGACTGAGGTGTAAAATTCATATTCTTCTTCTGATTTTGCCTCACAACTTATCTTCTCAATGTCTAAGTTTCCTCATCTATAAAATGGTCAGCCCTTGCATGCATTGCAGGGTCGTCTAGCTAGTCTTAAGGTCCTCCTCCTAGGTTTTCCTCCTTTAATAGGGAAAGAAAGCTTTCTTCCCAGCTATCAAAAGCTTTCATCAGTGGGAAAAATAGGACCTACCAAATCTCTCAGTGCTAAGATGAAATGAGACTATCAATGTAAAACAAATTGTTTTGTAAACCAGTGTAAATCATTGTTCTCCACCAGCTCCTCATCCTGTTATGTGTGGAACACTGTGCTGGGGCCACTGCAGATGCCGTAGAAGGTCTTTTAAGAGAGTAGGAGGAGACAAGGATGGGGATCAGATTGCAGAGTGTATTAAAGCCTGAACAAGAGAGTTCAGACTTGACCCAGCAAGGAGATGGGCGCCATTGAGGATATAAGAGGCACAAAAGGGAGACAAGGTAGACCAATGTTGGGACCCTTACTTGGCAGCAGTCTATGGAAGGCCTGCATGCAGATTGCAGTGGTCCCAGTGAGGGAAGATTAGAACCCAAACCCAGGCAGTAACAGTGAGAATGGGCAGGAGGGACGGGTATGGGTGTTACCAGGAAAGAAATGGATTGTCAATCTCTCCTTAATAACATAATACTTACATGCAAGGAGTCCTGGAATCAGCCCGCATTCAAATTCTGTCTCTGCCACTTGCTTATGTTGTACCTTTGAGGAATTTACTCGATCATTCTGTGCTTAAGTTTCTATAAAATGGGGATAATACGAATATCTATCCTATAGGGTTTAAAGGTATACAAAGAACTTAGAACAGTGTCTAGAAAGACATAAGCACCCAATAAAGATGAACAGTTACTATCATTAAAGTATTTGGAACCTGGCTCACAGACTTCCTTTATCCTCATCTCACCCCATGAGCCCAGGAGACTTGAGCGTACGTCCTAAATATATTGCTCTTGACTGGACGTTTCTGTATCTTTTTCACTTTAATAACCCCTTGAACTTTAATGAACTTCATCTCTACATAAATTGCTAGCACCACACCTTGGATCTTGTTATCATCTGGAACTGTTTTCATATCAGAAATCTTAAGCTGCAACATTCTACTCTCCCCATAGACTACTCTCTCAGAACTTCATCTTGTCACACTAGTTGTTCAACCTCAAAAATCTCTAGTCTCTTTTAGCCTCCAATTTCTCCCAACTGATGAGCTCCTTCCTGGCTTCTCTTCCTTCTCTGGGCCATCTGGATCCCATTGTTGCTCATATGAAGTCTGTCTCTCCTCTTTTTCTCTAGCACCCCTATAGTTCTGGGACATGTGCCCACCAACCCTAGATCAGGTGCAAGCTCCTCTTCACCTAAGCCTATGCCCCGTCCAATTAGTGTGCTGGGGATAGTCACACACAGTCTCTGAGGACTGACACCATGACAGTTTCCCAGCCCCCAGCCAGCTGCTCATGTTTCACTCGTCCTTCATTGGCTCCCTCTCCTGTCCTCTTTAAGATGGTTCTCAATCTCCCCCACTCTCCACAGGCTCCTTCACAAACCCCCAGCCCTCCTTTCTCAGCTGATGAGAAGATGGTGATCCTGAAAGTGGTCTGTCCCAGCCTCCTGCTCTCCTGGCTGCCAACGTCTCTCCAGCCAGCCCCGTTCCCACTTACCCCAGTCTCAGAGAACAGAGTCCTGCTCTTGCTCAAGACCAGAGTCTCCTCCTATATCCTTAATATCTTCCCCAAATCAAAAAATATGCTTCCATAAATAAGCCCAGTCCAGGTCCTCTACTTTTTAAACCTTTCTCCTATTCAGTGACTCCTTCCTTTCAGCCTATAAAGAAGATTCCTTCAAACTTAGAGAAAAATAACACCTCCTTTGACTCCAAGTTCCCCTCTAGTTAACTGTCAAATCTTTTTCTACTCTTTCTCATCCAAACTCCTTGAAAGACTAATTTACTTTCACTGGTTCTAGCTTTTTGGCTCCTATCCCCGCTTTAAGTCATTATATTGGGAACTACCTCCCCCAGTTTCCCTGCTACCTAGGCTCTCTCTCCAATGAAGTTCTTATTATCAGATCTGATGAACAGATTTCAGATTGTCTTATGGCCTTCTCCATGGATACTCTTGTCCTCACTCTCCTTTCAACGTTACTCTCCTTTTGCATCCATGACAATGCCTTCTCCAGTTGTCTTCATACCCCTCTGACCGTTGTATTTCTGACTTCTTCGTGGGTTTCCTTCTGCTCTAACCATCCCTTAGACATTGCTGTCTCTATGGTACCGCCTTTAACCCACTGCTTCTCTTACTGTCTACACTTTCCCAGAGAAATAATGGGTGATTTTATTCTTTCTTATGGCTTTAACGACATGTAGTGGTTAAAGCCATAAGAAAGAATAACTCCAAAAATCTGTATCTTCAGATTCTTCTCTTTGAGCTCCAGACTTACCCATCCAGCTGCCTCGGGAAGTCTGTATCCCACACCTCACTGACATTTCCAACTGCATGTGTCCAAAATGCAGCTTGCCATTTTTCCTTCTAAACCAGTTCATCTGCCTATTTTTTGTGTCTCCACTGGTAGCACTACTTTCATTCAATCACACAAGCTAGAAACATGGAAGACAGAGTCTTCTCCCTGCCTTCCTTACCGCTCATGTCCAAGCAACCATTTATACTTGTGAATTTACCTTCTAAATATTTCTGGGCTCCAGTCTCTTGTCACCTCTCTAATTTGGGCCCTCATTTTCTCTTGCTTCTCATGGGCCAGTATGACAGTTTCTTAATTAGTTTCCATGCATTCAGTCCTTGAGCCTGCAAATTTATTCTCTTTTCTTAGTGAATCAAATCCAAGATATGAAATTTGATATCTTAGGGGCAAAATCCTGTAATATCATATACTAACTGTTAATAGAGAGGTGAGCTAAAAAATGTTTTTATAATTTCTGTAGTACAAAGAAATCAGACAGGAGGGAAAATGTCTTATTTTTATGGGAATTATTAATAATATATGGGCCATGACCGTTGCTATGTTTCCTAAGAAGAAACAAAAAGCTTCCTGAGATATTCACAAGTTTTTGTCATGTATTCTTCTTTCTGGGATGGTCCTAAAAGTTAAATATAAATTTTCTGAAATGTAAACTTTAATCTCAAAGCATGTACAACAGTGAATTGTTTATTTAATCTGTAGAATACATTTGCTTTAGGGACTGGAATTTGCTGACTTTGATTGTAAATTAACTGTTAATCTGATTCATCATTATATAAATTGTGTGAAAGTATTTGTTCATTAGAGAAAATTATTATGGGTCTAGCTTTTCTCTATATCATTTGTGCAACGCATAACAAAAATAAGAAGAACCTGTAGCCAACTCAAATCCAAACATAACAAGAAGTCTAGTTTCTTTGAAAACATATTATCTCTTTTCTCAACCACACATTATTATCCTAGATCCAGGTTTCTAAAAAGCACTCTTAAGTTC
>NW_012154173.1:9915553-9917979 GCF_000956105.1 Propithecus coquereli | reverse complement strand
TAAATAAATAAATAAAATGAAATCATTTCAGCCAGGCCAGTAGGGAGTCCTCAAGTCAAAGTCACCTACCAGAGTGAGGTGCTCAGTGCATCATCTGGGGTCCACGTGTCTTCCTCTCTGCTCCGTTGTACAAAAGTGACCCTGCTCCCTCCTGCTAACCAGGGGCAATTACTCCTGCCAAGATGGCAACTCCTGTTTTTTTCTGCTGGTCCCTAGACACAGGAGTCTAACATGTCCTGAAGTGCAGGTGGAGTTCAGTGGAGCACTTTCTGGGTCTCTTGGCAAGAGTGTGTCCACTTTGGGGGTGAGAACCTCCACTGCAGAGCCCAGAGCTGAGGAGATAAGGAGCACCAAGTGCCCCAGGGGATCACTGGGACTGACACTGGGTGCAAGCACTCCCACTTCCAGCCCTTGGCTGCCAGCCTCGTGTGTTCTCCCTACAGGGGGCACAGTGCCATGGAGAGGGGCCTGAGGGTACCCCCATCCTTGCAGAGATTTGCTTCTGAGTTCTTCTTTAGCTGTGCATCCAGTACACGGCCCTGTGTTCCATGAGGCGGTTGCTCCTAGATGGCACAATTTGTGATATGACCAGTGGATTCCACAGTCCTGGGCTCACCTGCACATGTCCTCTGTGCAAAGTGGGTGCCCTGGTCAGCTGCTGTGCTGTGTAAGGTCAATGTGCCATGCACAGTGGCATTGGCTGAGACTGCAGGCAGTAAACACGTAACACTAGAGTACAGTTATGCATGCGGTAACGTTTTTGGAACTTGTATTTGGTGCCATACTCTACTCTAGGTTTGGAAATACGAAGATGAACACCCAGCTCCTACCTTGAAGATCTTCTGAGCCGAGGGGAATAGATAAAGGGAAACAAACCGCGTACGCCATGGCAGAGCTTCTGATTGGGTCTCTACAGTGGCATCAGGGAGGACGTGGACAGCAGCCTGGGAGGCAGGACGTTTGAGCTGAGGATTCAAGGGTGAGGAGAACTTAGGCAGGTGGAAAAAGGAGAGCAGGGAATGTGTTGTTAGGAGCTTTTTCTGCCATGCTAGCATCTAGAGTTCCATTCGGCCCTGAAATTATTTAAACAGGGGAGTGACATAAACAGATTTGTGTTTCAGAAGCTGCCTCTACCCGCAGCAGGGAAGAGGACCTGAAGGTGAGCCAGGCTGGCGGCACTAAGGAGGCAGAATCCATAGGACTTGGCGACTGTGGGTGGGTGGGGAGGGACGGTCCCCCAGGGTGACTCCAGGGGTGGGTGGTGGCACCAGTCTCTGAAACAGGAGCAGAGGGAGAGAAGTGGGTTCATGACAGGGGGTTCAGATTGGACATGCTGGGTTTGAGATGCCTGCGGGACATCCAGGGAAGCAGAGAGATGAGTAGAGCTGGAGCTGAAGATTCCATGACCCCAGACACCCCCTTCCCAGTCACAACCTTCCTCTGACGGGGATCTGATGTCTGCACTCGAAACTCTCCCGGGAAGAGGAACGAAAGAGACAAAAGTGACAACAGACACCCCGACCCGGATGGGCCCTGCTCTGTGATTAAGTGAGAGCTGACTCACTTCATAGGAAGGGGCCTAAAAAAGGAAGCTTCGTGTAGGGAAAGGTCTGCTGCTATAGATAACAGATAATCATAAGGTGGATCATCCCTGCCTTTGTGATAAACCGAAAGTCTGAACATTTGCAAGCCAATAAAACATTCTGAAGCCTTGAAGATTAGTGTGCTTTGAGATTTTGGATGAATGCCATTCAGAAAACGTTTCTTTTATGAAGGTGTCATTATAATAATGAATGTTTTGCATTTGGGGAAGTGGTGTAATATTTGGAATGTTCAGCCAAAGGAAAAAAGATTAGTAGCTAGTTCCAATGACTTATGGAGAACGTGGGAATTTCAGTTTGAGTCTTCCAGGTTTTTTTTCATCCTAAAGTCAAAGCAAGAGTAGAATGAGGAAAAATTGAAAACAAAAACTGGCAAGCTGGGTTGACCATAATAATTATAAAAGTACTTGATCATATATATCAGGGCTTTTTTAAGTGCTTTGATAACATTATTTGATTTGACTTACATTCATAAGCAAATGACCCATAATAAATTCAGGTTGGTTGCGACAATCTTTCCCATTTGAAGAGATGAAGACACTGAGGACAGCTTCATCCTCAGTGGCCTTTGAGAAATTGCCTAGACCAGGGTTCTCTTCCTGGTGCGTGGTGATCCTCCTTCCTTCCCTCCGTCCTACCTTCTGTCTTCTTTCCTTCCGAAGAGCATAAATTGATGCTCTGTTGTATACTATGCAAGGCACTGAATCTAATAAATACCTTGTTATATAACCTCTGCTTCCAAGTTATTCTGGCTCCAAACAGACACTCTCCCTGAACTTCTCTATACAGGAAGATCAGAAACAACACACACGGTGGCTCAGGGCA
>NW_012154173.1:9902053-9915503 GCF_000956105.1 Propithecus coquereli | reverse complement strand
TTTTTATGGGAATTATTAATAATATATGGGCCATGACCGTTGCTATGTTTCCTAAGAAGAAACAAAAAGCTTCCTGAGATATTCACAAGTTTTTGTCATGTATTCTTCTTTCTGGGATGGTCCTAAAAGTTAAATATAAATTTTCTGAAATGTAAACTTTAATCTCAAAGCATGTACAACAGTGAATTGTTTATTTAATCTGTAGAATACATTTGCTTTAGGGACTGGAATTTGCTGACTTTGATTGTAAATTAACTGTTAATCTGATTCATCATTATATAAATTGTGTGAAAGTATTTGTTCATTAGAGAAAATTATTATGGGTCTAGCTTTTCTCTATATCATTTGTGCAACGCATAACAAAAATAAGAAGAACCTGTAGCCAACTCAAATCCAAACATAACAAGAAGTCTAGTTTCTTTGAAAACATATTATCTCTTTTCTCAACCACACATTATTATCCTAGATCCAGGTTTCTAAAAAGCACTCTTAAGTTCTGGCCTTTATGGTCTCTAAAGAGACATTTCTTTCAAAATCTTACAGACTTCAATTATTTTTTAATTTTTTCATGGAAAAAATAATACAAATAGCCTCAGCCTTGATCTGAATTTTCCAAACATCAAGAACAATTTGAAGCTGTTCCTCCATCCTATTTTCCATTTCAGTAATATTTTCCCCTTTTCTTTCAAGAGATTAAGGTTATTTTCCATTTCATGATTTTGCTGCTAATAATAGGGCATTTAAGAACAAATACCAGAGAAAGGTTACAAGGCCCGGGGGTAGGAGACACCCAAGAGCAGCACCACATTCGTTGCCTAATTACATCTTGTGTTCAAATGAAATCCCTTCTCTCCAAGAAGCATGGCCAGGCGACAGCCCAATTATTAGGGGTATAGGTAAAGGAAGCACCTAAGTGCTGACCTTGGCAAGCTGTATGAAGCAGAACTTGATTCCATGGAAGGTTTGTGCTAGGGTCAGAATGTTTGTGTCCCCCCAAAGTTCATATGTTGAAACCTAACTCCCAAGGTGAAGGGATTAAGAGGTGGGGCCATTGGGAAGTGATTAGTTCATGAGAGCTCACCCTCATGAATGGTATTAATGTCAAACAGAAGGGTTTGAGGGAGCCTGTTGGTCCCTTCTGTCTTCCACCACATGAGGACACAGCAACAAGGCACCATCCATGAGGAACAGGCCCTCACCAGACACCGAATCTGCTGGTGCCTTGATTGTGCACTTCCCAGCCTCCAGAACTGTGAGCAATACATTTGTGTTGTTGATACATGACCCAGTGTAAGGTATTTCATTATAGCAGTCCGGACTAAGATGGTTTGGTGGATGGGCGACATAGCGGGTGTACCTGTGCCACAGTGAGCCCAGACGTGGCAGGCTGGTGGGCAGGCTTCTTGCTGTGTGTTTATATCCATTCGATGAATAGCCACAGTTATACAATACAACTGACAGACTATTCAGTTGGAAATGGCCTTAGGAAAAATAAACAAAAATCAGCTGCATTTTTAACATCTGAGCTCTTTACTAGAAAGGAAAGACTTAACTTCATCATTCTTTCTTGGAATTAGTAGATTTTTTTTGGTGTCTGCTATATCTTCTGGATTTAGGAATAAGAATAATGATACTATTACCTGCAATTTACTGGACACCTACTATATGCTACACACTTTCCATTTATTTTCTTGATTAATCCCCTCAGTAACCTACTGAGTGTTACTGCTCCTATTTCACCAGGAGGTAAGCTTCCACAGCTAATAAATGGCCAACCAAGGATCTGAACCTCCGATCTGTCTGATTCCAAAGCCTTTGCCCTGACCACAACCTGTGGCACTTGCTAGATTCTAAGCCGAACAGGAGACAAGCACATTTGCTGAGGGAGGAGGTACGTCAGCGGGGCCAGCCTTAGGAATAAGCAGAGTCACAGGTCCCAGAGCATGTGAAAGGCTCCCAAACGCCTGCCACTAGGCCTGCAATTCCACTATCTGGCATTAATTAATTTATTTGATTTACACAGTATTTGCTCTAGGAATTCTCTTTAAAAGCAGATGCTCATGAAAAGGACTGCATGATATGTAGCCTTGGTCCCCTGAGAAACAGACGGCCAGATGGTATTAGAAGTACAAGGGACTTATTGGGAGGAAACCTCTGTTAAAAATAAAGACTTCACTGCAATGCAAGGGTCATGCCTGTGACAGGAGAGCAGGAAGGAAGAAGAGTTGATCATAAAGCACCTTGGACTATATAGCACAATTCTAAAATCATTTCAGGCTGGGCACAGTGGCTCATGCCTGTAATCCTAGCACTCTGGCAGGCCGAGGCAGGCGGATCGTGTGAGCTCAGTAGTTCAAGTCCAGCCTGAGCAAGACTGAGACCCCGTCTCTACTAAAAATAGAAAGAAATTGGCCAAACAACTAAAAATAGAAAAAATTAGCCAGGCATGGTGGCACGTGCCTGTAGTCCTAGCTACCTGGGAGGCTGAGGCAGGAGGATCACTTGAGCCCAGGAGTTTGAGGTTGCTGTGAGCTAGGCTGATGCCGCGGCACTCTAGCCCAGGCGACAGAGTAAGACTATGTCTCAAAAATAAATAAATAAATAAATAAAATGAAATCATTTCAGCCAGGCCAGTAGGGAGTCCTCAAGTCAAAGTCACCTACCAGAGTGAGGTGCTCAGTGCATCATCTGGGGTCCACGTGTCTTCCTCTCTGCTCCGTTGTACAAAAGTGACCCTGCCCCCTCCTGCTAACCAGGGGCAATTACTCCTGCCAAGATGGCAACTCCTGTTTTTTTCTGCTGGTCCCTAGACACAGGAGTCTAACATGTCCTGAAGTGCAGGTGGAGTTCAGTGGAGCACTTTCTGGGTCTCTTGGCAAGAGTGTGTCCACTTTGGGGGTGAGAACCTCCACTGCAGAGCCCAGAGCTGAGGAGATAAGGAGCACCAAGTGCCCCAGGGGATCACTGGGACTGACACTGGGTGCAAGCACTCCCACTTCCAGCCCTTGGCTGCCAGCCTCGTGTGTTCTCCCTACAGGGGGCACAGTGCCATGGAGAGGGGCCTGAGGGTACCCCCATCCTTGCAGAGATTTGCTTCTGAGTTCTTCTTTAGCTGTGCATCCAGTACACGGCCCTGTGTTCCATGAGGCGGTTGCTCCTAGATGGCACAATTTGTGATATGACCAGTGGATTCCACAGTCCTGGGCTCACCTGCACATGTCCTCTGTGCAAAGTGGGTGCCCTGGTCAGCTGCTGTGCTGTGTAAGGTCAATGTGCCATGCACAGTGGCGTTGGCTGAGACTGCAGGCAGTAAACACGTAACACTAGAGTACAGTTATGCATGCGGTAACGTTTTTGGAACTTGTATTTGGTGCCATACTCTACTCTAGGTTTGGAAATACGAAGATGAACACCCAGCTCCTACCTTGAAGATCTTCTGAGCCGAGGGGAATAGATAAAGGGAAACAAACCGCGTACACCATGGCAGAGCTTCTGATTGGGTCTCTACAGTGGCATTAGGGAGGACGTGGACAGCAGCCTGGGAGGCAGGACGTTTGAGCTGAGGATTCAAGGGTGAGGAGAACTTAGGCAGGTGGAAAAAGGAGAGCAGGGAATGTGTTGTTAGGAGCTTTTTCTGCCATGCTAGCATCTAGAGTTCCATTCGGCCCTGAAATTATTTAAACAGGGGAGTGACATAAACAGATTTGTGTTTCAGAAGCTGCCTCTACCCGCAGCAGGGAAGAGGACCTGAAGGTGAGCCAGGCTGGCGGCACTAAGGAGGCAGAATCCATAGGACTTGGCGACTGTGGGTGGGTGGGGAGGGACGGTCCCCCAGGGTGACTCCAGGGGTGGGTGGTGGCACCAGTCTCTGAAACAGGAGCAGAGGGAGAGAAGTGGGTTCATGACAGGGGGTTCAGATTGGACATGCTGGGTTTGAGATGCCTGCGGGACATCCAGGGAAGCAGAGAGATGAGTAGAGCTGGAGCTGAAGATTCCATGACCCCAGACACCCCCTTCCCAGTCACAACCTTCCTCTGACGGGGATCTGATGTCTGCACTCGAAACTCTCCCGGGAAGAGGAACGAAAGAGACAAAAGTGACAACAGACACCCCGACCCGGATGGGCCCTGCTCTGTGATTAAGTGAGAGCTGACTCACTTCATAGGAAGGGGCCTAAAAAAGGAAGCTTCGTGTAGGGAAAGGTCTGCTGCTATAGATAACAGATAATCATAAGGTGGATCATCCCTGCCTTTGTGATAAACCGAAAGTCTGAACATTTGCAAGCCAATAAAACATTCTGAAGGCTTGAAGATTAGTGTGCTTTGAGATTTTGGATGAATGCCATTCAGAAAACGTTTCTTTTATGAAGGTGTCATTATAATAATGAATGTTTTGCATTTGGGGAAGTGGTGTAATATTTGGAATGTTCAGCCAAAGGAAAAAAGATTAGTAGCTAGTTCCAATGACTTATGGAGAACGTGGGAATTTCAGTTTGAGTCTTCCAGGTTTTTTTTCATCCTAAAGTCAAAGCAAGAGTAGAATGAGGAAAAATTGAAAACAAAAACTGGCAAGCTGGGTTGACCATAATAATTATAAAAGTACTTGATCATATATATCAGGGCTTTTTTAAGTGCTTTGATAACATTATTTGATTTGACTTACATTCATAAGCAAATGACCCATAATAAATTCAGGTTGGTTGCGACAATCTTTCCCATTTGAAGAGATGAAGACACTGAGGACAGCTTCATCCTCAGTGGCCTTTGAGAAATTGCCTAGACCAGGGTTCTCCTCCTGGTGCGTGGTGATCCTCCTTCCTTCCCTCCGTCCTACCTTCTGTCTTCTTTCCTTCCGAAGAGCATAAATTGATGCTCTGTTGTATACTATACAAGGCACTGAATCTAATAAATACCTTGTTATATAACCTCTGCTTCCAAGTTATTCTGGCTCCAAACAGACACTCTCCCTGAACTTCTCTATACAGGAAGATCAGAAACAACACACACGGTGGCTCAGGGCATGGGCCCTGGGTTTACTCAGAAGCTCTTTGACTTGATCCAGTGAATTAAACCTTTCGTGCCTCAGTTTCCTCACTCACAAAACAATACCTCCCTGAGAGGGTTGTAGGAGTATTAAATAAGTTACCATTTGTAAAGCCCTTGCCTGGCACGCAATAAACATTTTAGAAGTATATTTCATCAATAAATGAGCTGTGTCAGCTGAAGATTCCTGTGGGAGAGAAAAATTACTCTTTATTCTTCTTGCTCGGCCACTTGTTCACACAGTTATAGCTAATCTGCACATACATGGAGCAAGACACTCGCTTTATAGCTTCCCTCCTTTCCTCCATCTAGAAGAAATTCCATAGATGAAAGGGTTTATGAGAACCAAATACATAGCACCAAACATCTCGTATAAGGGCTCGGATCCAATGCCTACTTAAGGAAGAAAAGTCTGCCTCCCCCTTAGGGTGCACCCTTGTTCCAATCCCAGAGCAGTCCACATCTGCAATGCTGAGGAATGATTCCAGAGATGATTTTCGGGCATCGTTGAGCTGATTTCATCAGTTTATGCTATTTGGGTGGGTGGGAAGATTTTACAGTCTGCTACCAATTCTTCCCAAGTGCTTAAGAAGGGGAATATTCGCTCACGATTGCTTCTGCTGAGGTCGTGAGGTCCTGGCATGATTTTTTTCTTTTGTCCTTACAAGGAAATCTTTAAAACTTTCTTCTGACAGGGAACCAAAAATAGTGACAAGGAGAAAGGGTTGCCAAAGATGTGTCCTTTTCCCCCCCTTTATTTCATTTATAGTAAAATCTTAAATCTGAGAGCGGTTTTGCATGTCCCTCTCAGCAGACACCGTTTATTTCAAGTGGTAATTCATGCTGCATTTACTCCACAGCTCTGGGGAGATCTTATGTTAAATATCAACAGCGACTACTGCTCCTTTCCATTCATTTGTACTTAGCAATAACTTTCCAGAAAGTTGCACTCACCTCTTTCTGTCTCTGCCAAATTTCACGGGATTTCTACAGTCTCTGAGAGAGACAGCATGAGGTAAAAACTCCAGGAGCTCTGGGGGCAGAACACATGAGTTCAGGTTCTGAATTCACCACGGGCTTTGAACCTTGAGAAAGTCATCTCTCTCTGCATACTTTACTTACAAAATGTGGGTGACAACACTGATGTCTCCTCTTCCTTCTCACAGAGCTGTCAAGAGGATCAAGTTGATGATATAGAAGTGCCAGGAAGCTCTATTTAAAAGTAAGTTAGGCTGGACTCAGTGGCTCACACCTGTAACCCCAGCACTTAGGGAGGCCAAAACAGGAGGACCGCTTGAGGCCCGGAGTTCGAGACCACCCTGAGCAACATAGATGTACCATGTCTCTACAAAAAAAAAAATAAATAAGTCACATTTATGCTTTATTCGTTTTCCCATATGTATATTTCACTGTAAATAAGATTAAAATAATTGACTGAAAAATATAACTATTGACAATTACAAATAATTGTTGAATTTTCAAAATAAAAGGTGTCTTATTCAAATGTTAGTTAGTATTCTATTTATTTATTTATGCATATTTTAGAGGCAGGGTCTTGCTCTGCCACCTGGGCTAGACTACAACGGCATGTTCATAGCTCACTGTAACCTCAAACTCCTGGGATCAAGCGATCCTTCTGCCTCAGTCTCCTGAGTAGCTGGGACTATAAGCATGCACAATTATGCCCAGCTATTTTTTTTTATTATTTTTTGTAGAGTTGGGGTCTTGCTATGTTGCCCAGGCTGGTCTTGAACTCCACACCTCAAACAATCCTCCTGCCTTAATCTCTCAAAGTGCTGGGATTATGGGCATGAGCAATCATGCCTGGCTACTCTAATAATTTAAGTAAACATAAATACCTTTTACATTTCATAAATATATATGTGTGCATACACACGCACACATACACACATACATGCATCAGTGCTTTAACTTGGGCTACAAACTTCTGATTAAGCATCTCTGACATTTTAGAGCCTAGATTCCAAAAACAGGTCGTATTTTCTTCCTAAGGGCGACATTTTTGCATGTTCCTTTCATTCATTTGGATTATTGCTTTGTTTTCTGAAGTCAGTCAAAGATAATGATAGGTACAATCAAGTTGGTGGCAGAGATTATTATTAATAGTGTCCCATCAAATATCTGTCATCTCCTTCTCTTCCAAATTAACTGAGCCCTGGTTTTTAGACAGGTACGACATCACCCAGCTACAAGATGATATTTCCCATTTTCTCTTACAGCTAGATGTGGACATCTGACCATGTTCTGGCCAATGAGATGTAGCAGGAGTGTTGTGTGGGGTTTCCAGAAAGTTCTTTAAAAGAAGTTTCACTCCTACCCTTGTCTTCCTTCATCCTGCTGTTTGGAAAGTGGCTGAGATGGCAACACTTGTAGCAGCTGTCTTGGACGTGAAGAAGCAGGCCACATCCTATGGACAGACTAGGGTAAAACATGCAAAGGGCTTTGTATCCCCCGCGACAATGGAGTCAGCACACAAACTCTGGGCCACCTCGCGCCAGGCTTCTTATATGTGTGAAAAAATTAAATAACTACCTTGTTTACCTTTTTGAAGGGGTGGGGGAAATGGTCTCTATTATTCACAGCTGAAACTAATTCTTCCTGAACAATATCAATCTACAAACCATCAATTCCAAGGACCGGTTTGCACTCTTACCTAAAGTAAGATGCTGAGGGACAAAATACATTATCCAACACGATTATTTGGCAATTCACTGATGATTTTGTGGTAAACCCCTACAATGCCTGATTTTCAGTCTTTGGCAAACAACCTGACTTTGACACACATAAAAGGCTGAACCACGTCAGCAAGTGCAGAACAGAATGGACAGAATGGCTTAAAAAAAATCTGTCTATGAGAACCGTGAATCAACCAGGACACCTGAGAGCGTCCTGTCACGTGCTCGTGGAAGCTGTCCTGACAGTAGTGGCTCTTCACGGGTCTGCCGAAGCCCCAGCAAGCGCATAGAGATGGTGGAGGAGTGCCTGTAATTTGGTGTGCGGCACTGAGGAAAGTTGGCTGAACAGGTTCGTAGCTGTATTTGGAAACTGACGAGGTGATCAGACACTCCATTCATATTTATGGGACGTGTTTTTGCATGAGTACAAGAGACAGTCCCTTTGGGAAGGCACGCCTTGGCCATCCTGTTCTCAGAATGTGTGATGCTGCACTGTGCTCTTCATTCACTCGCTCAGCAAGTATTTATGAAGTCCCTACTGTATACCAGCCTATATGTTAAGCCACTAGACGAGCTTGGCTCATGCAATTCCCTTTTCTAACACAACATCTTTTTATTCTCTCCTCATCTAAGGCCGATGATCCTCAGAGGCCCAGGTCTGGTCCGAGAAGACTTCCCCGACCACCACGGCTCTGGGCGATGGCTCTCCTCCGCCCCGAGGTCCCGCTATGCATCTGCACAGCCGACTGGGCGTGTAGCCAGTGCTGGATTTGTTCCGCTGCCATGTGAGTGCTTTGAGTTCAGAGATACACAGCTGGTGCTTCATAAGCACTCGTGGGTGATATCATGTGCCTTTAGCACTTTATACTTTCGATTAGCCAATATTAATTGGGCACCTCCTGCATGCCTTATACCAGACAAAGCACCAGGGGGGAGAAAAGAAGAAGACTGAGCCAGGCCGGCTGCAGGAGCGGAAGTGCGAGCTGTAATCCCACGTTATCTGTGCTAGGAAAGGGCTCGTAGTGTGGGTTAGAGAAGAGGCTACTGATTTACCCTCAGGAAGCTAAAAGAGACTTCACGGAAGTAGCAGTGTTCCATCAGCTCTGGAAGGAGGAAGAAAGGCCAGGTGGGTGAGTCGTTCACACCTGTTCCAACGACCTCTCATGAAGTAGGCTGGGCAGTTACTGTATCTCCACTTTATATACGAAGAAACTGGGAGCAAAGCAGAGAAAGGAAGCAGACCCGGAACCTAAGCTCTGGCCCCTAATCCAGTTCTCTTGCTATCAGAGTTAACTGCCGCCCTAAATAACACTGACGACCACCATTTCTGCCCTGGAGGAGGTCAGGTGTTTCTTATTTTCTCAGTTAAAATGAGTCAAGCAACACAATTCATTTAATTTATTGCATTTTCCCATTCCATTTTTCATAATTCTCTCATTTATGAGGCAAAAGTTCTCAGTAATTTCCCTTCCAGGAATCTTCCCTAAGGAAATAATCCGAGAGGCAGACATAGATTTATGTGCAAAAACTTTCACTGCAGACCTATTTATAATTGCAGAAAATAGAAAACGACCTAAATTTCCAACAAAAACAGACAAATGGGCAGGCCCTAAACATCTCTCCTACAATTTTAATAACACTTTTTAAATCCTTACAGTTAATGTTATTTAAAATAGACAGAATAAAGGCTGTGATACAAATGTTTTTGTTGAGTATACATGTCTATATATACACAGAAAAAAGGGAAGAGTACTCAGCAAGCTGTTCACAGTGCTATTTTTGTACTATTTGTTTGTGTTTTCTACGTTTTCCACAGTGTGTATTTTATCATCAGGAAAAAAAAACAATAAAAACTGTTTAATAAAATGCAAAAGTCAACAAAAGGGCAATATAACAGAGACTGGATTCCTGTTTTAGTCAGGATTCTCCAGAGAAACAACTAATAGGAGGTGTGTGTGTGTGAGTGAGTGTGTGTGTGTATGTTTGTGTGTGTGTGTGTGTGGAGAGAGACAGAGAGATTTATTTTGCAGAATTTTAGGAAACTTGTTCTTGCAGTTGCGGAAACTGGCAAGTCCAAACTCTGCAGGGTAGGCTGGCAAGCTAGAGACCCAGGGAAGAGTTGCAGTTCTAGTCTGAGGACAGCAGATGACAGAATTTCCTCTTATTCAGGGAAGGTTGGTCTTCCCTGTTAAGGCCTCAACTGATTGGGTAAGGCCCACCTACATTATGGAGGGTAATCCGCTTTACTCAAAGTACACTGATTTAAATGTTAATGATATCTAAAAAAAAAAAAAAAAAAAAAACCTTCACAGAAACATCTAGAATAATGTTTGCCCGATATGTGAGTGCTGTGACCCAGGCAAGTTGACACATAAAATGAACCTACAATTCCCTGTCCACTGAGGATTTCACTTAAGTTTTCTCCCCGGCAGACCTGACTGAGGACAGGGGCTCTGTGCTCCTCTATCTCCCCGTCACTCAGCAGAGGGTCTGCGTCATGGTAGAGATTCAGCAGCTGCTGGGATGAGTGGATTAAGGAGTGAATTGCTAAGAGGATAGGCAACAGCATTACAAAGTTATCAACTCAGAATATCACAATCCACAGTCAGGGTCCCTTAGCTTAGGACATGGCCAGCCACCTCAAGGTTCTCCACTGTATATCTCATTACAAGGGCAGGCCCCAGCCACAACAGTGGCCCCAAATGCTATGCCACACACCTATTTAGATCTACCAAAAACTTACCCACAGCCTAGGGACTACTGTGGACACCCAGTTCACCCCAGTGGTGTTGCCCTGCCCCAAGCAATGGTCAGCGGTAGCAAAGAGTCCTTAGGACCAGAGCTGTGGGCCCTCTGGGGCTGTCTGAGGATAGGATCCCCACTGGATGGCCTCCATGGTGTCAGACCAAGCAGGTGGCCATGGAACAGCTCTTCATTCTGAGCTCCAGCTGCACAGTGGTCCCTGCTGCCTCAGCCCCTAAGGAGAGCATGTGGCATCTCCTGTCACCTTTGAGTTCTCTCCCATCTTTGGATGTGGACTTTTGTCCCCTTCTGAGTTTCTTGTTTCATGGAGGGATTCGACCCTTGCCTCAGGCTAGACTCTCTCCTGAAGCCACAGAGCCCCAAATCCTGTGACCCTCCACTGGTCCACCTCCCTCTGGAGCCTCAGAAAGGCAGGATTCCAGGTTCCTAGGCAGTTCAGAAAGCAAATAAAGTAGCAGAGACATTTCAATAGCTATATTCACCAATGCACAAAGGCCAGGAAATTCAGGAGGCCCATAAAGTCATGTGGAAGAAGAAACAAGGAGCAAGCTTGGTCTTCTTACACTGTGGATAGATAAGAATCTATTCAATGTGGCAATCTTATGCTAGTCATGCAAAAAGTATTTTCTGTAAAAAATCTAATATGAGGAATACATTGTAAGATCTCACTTATTTCATAAGAAAATTCAGACACAAGTCTCCTGATTGACAGAGAGAGAGAGACTGGGTTTTCATTGAGAGATGGGAACAGAAACCATGGTCGGTAGACATCTGACCTTGTCCACTGCTGTCAGAAGCAGGTCCGAGGTGGGGTGAGGGAACCAGGCATCCCCATGCAGAGGAGTGGGCCTGGCAGGGGAGCTTGTCCCTTTCTAAACACAATCGTGTTGACCTGCAATCTGGATGGGTGGCTGTTAGCTCTGCGCACAGCAGGTAGAAGCATACCTGTGGGCAGGAGTCCCAGAAAATCAACAGCCTGAAAGGTATAACAGCGCACATTTATGGAGCAGTACCATGTGCCAGGCACTGTTCCAGGTGCTTTGCCTAGATAATTCCATTTAATCCTTGTGGTGTTTCTATGACGTGACTATGAAAACTCTCCCTGTTTTATAACTAAGGTATCTGAGGCCTAAAGAGATGACGCAGTTTGACTTGCCCAGAGTGCACACGTTGTTGTCAGTGGGGGAGCTGGGGCGCCACCACAATGTTGTGACCCCACAACAATCACTCTGAAACACACTCACACACACACACACACACACACACATGCACAGATTTCTTGGGATGCCAAAGTCAGATGTCTTTGTTTTTCTTTTATGCAAGAAGGGCATATGAACTTGCTTTCTTACCTTCCCAATTCCAGCCTGAAGCAATTTTCTGATCCCTGTTTCGGTTCCACCTCACCCCAATATTGCAGTTACAAATCTAAACAGCTGCACCCTGGTCCTGACTGTTCCTCCTCTATCCTCCCTGCTGTGGGAGCTCCAGGCCCAGAAGTCACCACAGGCAATCTGAGCCTATCAGATGGCTGCCCTTGGGCACCTGCTTCCTTCATGGAAGGAAGTGGCCGGACATTGTTGGGGAGAAGCAGAGGATCCCTGGACCAGGACCAGGAGACCCCAAATCTACCTCCAACCAACAGGCAGCCTCCCCGGGCACAGGGTTCTTACCTCTAAACTGCAGGACGTGGTCTCGGCAGTCTCTAAAATATTAACAAATAGTGTTTCAGTGGTCTCTTTCCAGGGGTGTGAAACTGGTCATTCTTCCCTTTGTAACCACCATGCCTTCCCAGGGAGCTTGATGATCTGGGCAGGAATGAGACACAAGGAGATTTATTTTAGGAAACTGGCCAACCACACACACAAGCGTTTATGGGCTTCTTTGGGGAATAAAAAGAAAGACCCTAACACTGACGGCAAATGCATCTTTGCCAAATCTCCCAGAGGAGGTTTCTGATGAGCAGGTTTGAATTTATTCCTCAATTCAGAACAACTTGTTCTTCTTTTCCTTTCAGGATATTTGCAGAGGAGAATTCTAGGACTACTCATGGCCATTCAGTGAACATAAAAATGGTGTAAGACTAAATGACTAAGCTTTTTAAATCAATAAGAGTTTTCTGGGACGTAGCTTTCAGAAAGGTAAATATTTGCAGTTTATCCATTCTGTGCTTAAACAGCATTAGTAAAACACCACGTGTCAGGGAAACCACCACTGGCAGAGCTGGGACACAGCTGGCTTCCCTTTGATGCACCACCCTGGCCTTTGGAAGTTGCTGATCCTTCTTTAGAATGGTGAGATTAATGCAGCGAATCTCATTCTCTTTCAGACTTTGCTGGCACCTCCAAAACAGAGAGAAAATAAATATGGTTAGTGGTTGGCAGCCACAGAGGTGGGTGGGGTGCTGCTATTCTGTCATTCCCAACTAGCTGGTTTCTTGCTTTATGAACCCTCCTTCCCATGGTAAAATCTCCCAAAACCACATTTCCCAACTTCACATGCACCTGAAGTATAGGCATGTAACAAGGGCCAGCTGCATAATTTGTGCCGCCCAGTGAAAACTGAAAATGTGAGGCTTCTTATTGAACAGTCAGGGAGAGAAATTACAGTTAAAGGTATTAAAATTAAAATTAAAATTAAATCCATTTTTCTTTTAAAATATTTTCTTACTCATAAATGTACTATGGGGTAATAGTGACACATAAATAACATAAATTTACAAATTGCAAAAAAAAATTGTGTCAATTTTAAATAATATGAGGAATAACATGAGAGTGATATCTTGAATGATCTCAAGATTTTCTAATTGAATTTTCTGCAAATTCATATATTAGGTCATTAAAATTTATGCTTTTAGTAACATCATTTTTCAATCAGTATAATTAAACACAATGTTAGTTGCTCCTGGCAAGTACAAATAATTTTTGATAATTTTTAATTTTGAGAAGGACC
>NW_012154173.1:9897682-9900216 GCF_000956105.1 Propithecus coquereli | reverse complement strand
CCCCAGAGTCCATTTCTTTAGGTCCTCTGGAGTCCTATGAGCCATCTAATATCCCCTAATAGCTTTCTTTATGCTTATGGTAGATAGAGTGAATTCTTGTTTGCAACCAAAATTTGCTCTATCTAGTGATAATGTGGTGTGTGTCAAATTCATAAAGAGCTTCCCTATGCCACAGAGCTAGTGAATGGCAGCGCCAGGATTCAGACCCAAAGCGTGGGCTCTTAGCCACTATGCTGCATCAATCCTCTCACGTGACATCAGAGAACTCACCAAGCCACCGTCCATACTGCATCATAACTGTACTGAATATCTTTCATTTTTTCCTTGATTGATGTCTTTTCCTTTGGGGAACTGCCTCTTCTACACCAGGTGGGATCACCAGTCACATGCCCTGACTCCCCCATGAATGGGAGGTGTGTGATGCAGGCTGAGCCCATCAAAGTACTCCTTCCCAAACACAACAATGGGTCCAGCGATAGGCTTTTGATGCAGGCAAGGTCATTTAGAGTCCATTCTGGAGGACAAATATGGGAAAGGGAGTCTCTCCCTCTAAGATTGTGATCATTATGTAGGCTAATGGGGCCATTTTTTTCTATACAAAGGGAGGGAATCCATTTGAATAGGAAGCCAGAATGGAAAAAAACAGAGCTGAGAGACAGTCCTGATAATGTCATTTGAGGCCCTGGATCACACCATTCCTGAAGCCTAATAAGTGAGTCAATAAATTCTTTTTTTCGCCTGTGCTACTTTGAGTTGCTTTTCTGTCTCTGAACATATTTTTTAAAACTACAAAGAAACTTCATATAGCAGAAGGGGTGACAGACTTGAGTCATACTTCTTGGCCACTGGCTGTGCCTGCCTCTGAAACTGCTTATGGAGACTTCTACTCTGACCCAAATAGCTTCTCACCAGGGACCATCTGTAGGGTGGCTCTCACTGTTACACAAGAGAGGACATCACAGTGACCTGGAC
The DNA here is from genome assembly GCF_000956105.1 of Propithecus coquereli. Taxonomy (NCBI): domain Eukaryota; kingdom Metazoa; phylum Chordata; class Mammalia; order Primates; family Indriidae; genus Propithecus; species Propithecus coquereli. The sequence continues at coordinate 9,899,244 of NW_012154173.1, read as the reverse complement.
ATGGCATTAAATAGCACTGAATCAAAAGTCTGCCCGTCTTTCCTGAATCTAATCCAGATAAAAACATCAGACAACCAGGAATTTAGGGATGGTTTATAACGTAACTAGCCAAATTCCTCAAAAATGCCAATGTCATGAAAGACAAAGAAAGGCTGAGGAACTGTTCCAGATTTTAAAAGACTAAAAAAACAGGACCACTAAATGCAAAACGTGATCTGAACTGGTTCCTGTACCAGGAATAAATGCTGTAAATGATATTCTTGGGTCAATTGACAAAACTGAATTGTACAACGCAGTTACGTAGACGTATTGCAACAACTTTAAATTTCCTGAATATGATAACTATGCCGTGGTTACAAAAGAGGATATTCTTGTTCTTAGGAAATACACACTGGGGTATTAAGGACATGGTGTATGTAACCTACCCAATGGGTCAGAAAAAAAATTAATAAGTATATAAATAGAAAGAGAAAGAATGATAAAGCAAACATGGCCAGTGTTCAAAACTAGCAAATCCAGGCAAAAGATCTACTGAAGTTCTTTTGTATTGTCCTTATAACTTTTCTGTAAGTTTGAAATCATATCAAATCAAAAAGTTTTCTTAAAAAGGAGTTAGCCAGTCTTTCAAGTTTCTTTCAACCCTCATGATTATGTCAAAGGGAAAGTATCGGTTTGGGACTAATATATCTTTAACACTTTTCTAACACTTGCTAATCTCCTTTTTTAATAAAGAGAGCCCAAGCCTCAGGCTCAAGGGTCTTTGGCAAGCATCAGTTACTGCTAGAATTTAATAACATCATTTTATTTTCATTGTATTTACTTTTGCATTTACTTTCTACTCAAGGCAAGTAGTGTACCATTCCTTGTATAATGAGCTACAAAATTACCTTTTAAATAAATGCATATAATTTTAAAATGAGTTAATGTAAAAAGTATATTAACATAAAAGTGCAGGTATTATTTGGAGGGTAAAGATGTGACTTTGATGACAATTGCTTGACATTTAGGAAACACTGGTCTATGCTAACGGCTTCATCTTGCAGATAGGCAAACCAGAACTCTGAAAGTTAGAGGTTGGCCCAAGGTCACACAGTCCCTAGTGATGGAGACAGACAGGAGCGCAGACCAAGGTGCTGTCCCCGGTCCACTGCCGGTTCCACCGCAGAACACTGCTGTGACTCACAACACAAGAGTACCCAGAGCCACCCCTACAATGAGAAACACAGCTCAAAGTGGTACCATCTATTACTCACACACACACACACACACACACACACACACACACACACACACAGGAAAAACAGTCCTTTTGCAAATCAGGGAACTCACAGCAAAATCAAACCTCACTATTAGCCTAGGCCTTTGATACTAAAACAGTCTAGTTTCTTCTTTTTTCATTTCTAGAGTTGCCAATAGAGTGGACAGAGTGAGTCATTTCTATGATTGTCTATAATCTATAGAAAAATTTGAAATATTCTTTTTAAAAAGTACTCATATGATCCCAGGATCCAGGAAGCTTGAAAGAACAGCTAATTCAATCTTGTAAATAATTTCAGAAGTAG
>NW_012154173.1:9860401-9897632 GCF_000956105.1 Propithecus coquereli | reverse complement strand
ATTTCTAATAATTCCCTGATGTGCTTTATTGCAATGTCTCTGTGTATGCTTTTATTTTGTAATAACTTACCAAGTACCAGCAGTTCCTATATGGCCCTCAGGCTGGAGAGTTAATATTTGTGCAGACGCTGCAAGGAGGCACAGACAACCTGGCTTCTCACCACGATCCCTGCCCTATGGAGCCTTTTCTCTCTCCCAGGGCCATGGCCCCTGCCACCAAAGGTGCTGCTGCTTCTGCTTCTGCTGGTGCCATCACCACCACCAACCTGGGCTCAGGTCCCCACCTGGCCACCACCTCGGAACCTCAGGATGCCCTGGACTACCCCAGGCAGAGGTGTGGACACTGGGCATCCAAGCCAACTGCATGGGGCACTCTCTGTCCTTCCGTCTGTGGGCCTGAGCCCACGTGTGCACGTGCTGCTGCCCAGTGCATCTCCTCAGCACATACCTGCTCCATGTCCTATCAGACTTCATGTACAAAACACAAGTTCGAAGACAAAATTATTAAGAATTTCAAGACAGCAACAGCAGCAGAGCATTAAACGAAGTGTGAGGACTCTTCTGGGAGAGCAGCCCTGTGTGACTACACAGGTTGCATGCCATGAGGCCACCCCTGCACATAAACGCAGTTCCATTGATCAGACACAATCTGCAAGAGTTTGATTCGGATGAAAGCTGTGCAGAGAAACAGGTGTGGCTGAGCTACTGTGGTGCCAGCACCGTTGCTGATGGAAGCAGTATGCTTCTGGGGGAGACGGTGGTAGCAGCTTCCATACCATTGCGGCTACAATGGGGGGCGGAGGCAGCAACTCCTCGATCAGGCCAATCGGGAATGGCTCTGGGAGTTACTCCTGGAAATGTGCCCCAGAGTCCATTTCTTTAGGTCCTCTGGAGTCCTATGAGCCATCTAATATCCCCTAATAGCTTTCTTTATGCTTATGGTAGATAGAGTGAATTCTTGTTTGCAACCAAAATTTGCTCTATCTAGTGATAATGTGGTGTGTGTCAAATTCATAAAGAGCTTCCCCATGCCACAGAGCTAGTGAATGGCAGCGCCAGGATTCAGACCCAAAGCGTGGGCTCTTAACCACTATGCTGCATCAATCCTCTCACGTGACATCAGAGAACTCACCAAGCCACCCTCCATACTGCATCATAACTGTACTGAATATCTTTCATTTTTTCCTTGATTGATGTCTTTTCCTTTGGGGAACTGCCTCTTCTACACCAGGTGGGATCACCAGTCACATGCCCTGACTCCCCCATGAATGGGAGGTGTGTGATGCAGGCTGAGCCCATCAAAGTACTCCTTCCCAAACACAACAATGGGTCCAGCGATAGGCTTTTGATGCAGGCAAGGTCATTTAGAGTCCATTCTGGAGGACAAATATGGGAAAGGGAGTCTCTCCCTCTAAGATTGTGATCATTATGTAGGCTAATGGGGCCATTTTTTTCTATACAAAGGGAGGGAATCCATTTGAATAGGAAGCCAGAATGGAAAAAAACAGAGCTGAGAGACAGTCCTGATAATGTCATTTGAGGCCCTGGATCACACCATTCCTGAAGCCTAATAAGTGAGTCAATAAATTCTTTTTTTCGCCTGTGCTACTTTGAGTTGCTTTTCTGTCTCTGAACATATTTTTTAAAACTACAAAGAAACTTCATATAGCAGAAGGGGTGACAGACTTGAGTCATACTTCTTGGCCACTGGCTGTGCCTGCCTCTGAAACTGCTTATGGAGACTTCTACTCTGACCCAAATAGCTTCTCACCAGGGACCATCTGTAGGGTGGCTCTCACTGTTACACAAGAGAGGACATCACAGTGACCTGGACATGGCATTAAATAGCACTGAATCAAAAGTCTGCCCGTCTTTCCTGAATCTAATCCAGATAAAAACATCAGACAACCAGGAATTTAGGGATGGTTTATAACGTAACTAGCCAAATTCCTCAAAAATGCCAATGTCATGAAAGACAAAGAAAGGCTGAGGAACTGTTCCAGATTTAAAAAGACTAAAAAAACAGGACCACTAAATGCAAAACGTGATCTGAACTGGTTCCTGTACCAGGAATAAATGCTGTAAATGATATTCTTGGGTCAATTGACAAAACTGAATTGTACAACGCAGTTACGTAGACGTATTGCAACAACTTTAAATTTCCTGAATATGATAACTATGCCGTGGTTACAAAAGAGGATATCCTTGTTCTTAGGAAATACACACTGGGGTATTAAGGACATGGTGTATGTAACCTACCCAATGGGTCAGAAAAAAAATTAATAAGTATATAAATAGAAAGAGAAAGAATGATAAAGCAAACATGGCCAGTGTTCAAAACTAGCAAATCCAGGCAAAAGATCTACTGAAGTTCTTTTGTATTGTCCTTATAACTTTTCTGTAAGTTTGAAATCATATCAAATCAAAAAGTTTTCTTAAAAAGGAGTTAGCCAGTCTTTCAAGTTTCTTTCAACCCTCATGATTATGTCAAAGGGAAAGTATCGGTTTGGGACTAATATATCTTTAACACTTTTCTAACACTTGCTAATCTCCTTTTTTAATAAAGAGAGCCCAAGCCTCAGGCTCAAGGGTCTTTGGCAAGCATCAGTTACTGCTAGAATTTAATAACATCATTTTATTTTCATTGTATTTACTTTTGCATTTACTTTCTACTCAAGGCAAGTAGTGTAGCATTCCTTGTATAATGAGCTACAAAATTACCTTTTAAATAAATGCATATAATTTTAAAATGAGTTAATGTAAAAAGTATATTAACATAAAAGTGCAGGTATTATTTGGAGGGTAAAGATGTGACTTTGATGACAATTGCTTGACATTTAGGAAACACTGGTCTATGCTAACGGCTTCATCTTGCAGATAGGCAAACCAGAACTCTGAAAGTTAGAGGTTGGCCCAAGGTCACACAGTCCCTAGTGATGGAGACAGACAGGAGCACAGACCAAGGTGCTGTCCCTGGTCCACTGCTGGTTCCACTGCAGAACACTGCTGTGACTCACAACACAAGAGTACCCAGAGCCAGCCCCTACAATGAGAAACACAGCTCAAAGTGGTACCATCTATTACTCACACACACACACACACACACACACACACACACACACACACACAGGAAAAACAGTCCTTTTGCAAATCAGGGAACTCACAGCAAAATCAAACCTCACTATTAGCCTAGGCCTTTGATACTAAAACAGTCTAGTTTCTTCTTTTTTCATTTCTAGAGCTGCCAATAGAGTGGACAGAGTGAGTCATTTCTATGATTGTCTATAATCTATAGAAAAATTTGAAATATTCTTTTTAAAAAGTACTCATATGATCCCAGGATCCAGGAAGCTTGAAAGAACAGCTAATTCAATCTTGTAAATAATTTCAGAAGTAGCTGAGGGAAGCAAAGCTGGGCATTTGCCTGTTCCGAGGCTCGGGCCCTGTATCCCAGCTCTCGCGCTTACACTTCTGGAGCTAACATTTAAAATATTTTCCTTTTTCTTGGATTTTCTCTCAACGCTGTTTCCCATAAATCTGTGGGCAGATTTTATTTGGTTTTCAGTGAAAAATGAGAACAGCTGGGGTGAGTGCTAATGGGTATGTCTGATAGAGTCCCTCTGCTACTGTCAGGGAATTCAATTTGTCATCCTCACTGGCAAGAGGAGAACCCCTGCTGCTTACAGGGGTGCCAGAGAAGGGCATTTTACAACTTCCTTACACCCATACCAGGGTCTAACCGCTCTGACCGCAGGACAGGATTCCTCTTGCTAACTGAGTCCACCGACCTCAAGAGCTGCGTGCCTACCTCTCCTCGTTCCCCTCTCCGTGGAGAGCAAATGGCCTCCCGTTTTTGTAAAATAATCTTCATGTGTTTGAAGATTATTACCAATCCTCTCCTTGACTATTTCTCCCCAGTTTTCCCATCTTCATGCAAAAGTAACATTTGTCAATCTATTCATCATCTTCACAGCTCACCTCCGAGTTCCCATGTTGTGTTTTCCTATCATTGTTAAGTTGCTGAGTCCAGCACAGAGCACCGAATTTTGAGGGTGTGTGTAGTCAGTGAAAAATTGCCCAATGTCCCTGCTTCCTTGGAAGGCCCGAACCTCCCAGAGCATGCCAGGTGCTCCTGGACTGTGCAAGTCGGAGCAGATCTGCTCTGAGGCCCTTGGAGTCCTAAACGGGCCTTTGATTGTTCGAGTTCCACCTGCACAGTATGTTAGGTCAGAGGTGGTAGAGGAAGGACCTCAGAGACGTAGCCTCTAACTTCCCAAGTGGCAAGTCCCATTTAGTAGCAGGCTTCCATGCAGGTCTAGAGGATTACTAAAAGCTTAGCCAGGTCCTGAAGCCCCACAGAGGACCAAATTAATTATTAGGGGAAGTCAGATACACAGGTCATTCTGGGACTGGTCCAGCTCTCACCAAAGTAGTCCAATTATCTGAGGCTGTTGTGTGGAATGATTTTAGGGACACTGAGAAATCATAGAGAGATGCCCCTTTCCCCAGCATTACAGAAGAAATTTTACACCACGCCCTAAAATTTCAGCTTAACACATTTGAGCTTCATTTAGCAATTCTACATGAGATTCTTGCCCTGCCTACCTCGCAGTGGCACGAGGATGAGTAACACAGGGTGACACTCTTTGAAAACTGGCAAAGCAGGGAAAGAACAGAAGAGGTGGGTACAGAGTCCTGGGTACAGGGTCCTAGAGCAAGTTTTTACACAGTTCTGTCTCTCAGGTAGTTTCAAGACCTCCCCAGCCCTCGACTGTCACCAAGGCCAGTCACAATCTGAAAGTCCCACCTGGGTTCGAAGAGTCAGGTTGCCTTGGGGGCTGACAGTGGGGGGTTGTCAAATGGCTGCATATTGGACAATCTACACAAATGTCAGGAAAATTATTCTCGTGACAGAGTTTCATGATGATTGCTGGAAGCCGGTGATCTAGAGTTCTTCCTTACACATGGGGAAACTGAGGCTCCCAGTGGGTGGACAGACAAGTAGTGGCAGAACCAGGACCAAACCTGGCCTCTCTTTCCTTGGCCATTTTGGCCCCCCTTTGAAGATTCTAGCGCATGAAACCACTCAAGAGAATTCCAGACAGTCCTCCGTCTCTCCACCTGACATCGGTGACGGATGAGAGCACGTCAGCCGCCGTTTTCTGGCTCGGCTCAGATGGCGAGTGGGGCTTGGGTAAGTGGGAGGCAGGGTTGAACAGCGTGTGTGTATATTTCACTTCTTTCTTTGCATTTTGGTTACATTTAACAATGTGTTACCTCTTCACAGAGTAGTTTATATCATTTGCACGATGCCAAGAATGACATCAACATCTATTAAAACCTAACATTTCACATGCTCCACTGTAAACATTAACATTGCTTGGTTTCCAGATATAAACTCAAAGTCATTCTCAAGTTGGATGGTTTCTTTCCAAGAAAGTTGGTGTTACTGTAATGAAATTTACCTAATTAATCTCCTTAAGGAGAGAAGGAATCCGATGATGACTGTTCATAAAGACCTCAACATTCGTCTTGTAATCAGAGCAAGGCAATCTGTGGATTGGTTTGGGGAGAGACCATAACTTTCCAAATAAATCCTAGTAAAGCTTTGCAGACAGGGCACTTGAGCTGTTTCCCCACTCGTCTGGCTTGCTTTCAGCCTTAGCCAGCCCTGCACAAACTTCGCTAGGACCTCTGGGTGCATTTCTAGTCACCTGTGGCCTTGGCCCCTTTTTTCCCGGGTCACCATGCTTGATGCCATGAGCTCATGTACAAGGTACATGTGAATGAGTTCTTGATGGAGACTATTGGCCTGCCATATTTCAAAGCCAGCCCCTCCCTGGCCACCATCAGCATGCTGTGTGCTCGGACCCACACCTCGACACCTGCACACCAATTTGGTTGCACCCAGCAGTGAGTGTGAAGTGGAGCAGCAGTGACCCTCTGCCAGGGGCTTCCTTGAACACCAGGGGAGCCACCCACACATGTGAGCAAGAGTTTCTCCTTGCAAAGGAGCAAAGGGTGTCACACCAGGGTATAGGAAGCCACGCTGGGAAGTAAGGAGAACATTCTCCCCATCTACTGGTCCAGAGTTCAAGAGGGCCCCAGGAGAAGCAGCACCCACAGGAAGGGCCTTGTAGGAGGTCACCTTCTGTGAGATGGAGGGAGCACGGGGGGTTATTAGCCCTGGAACTGGGGATCCAACAGGTATAAAGGAAATCACTGGGTAGAAGCCTTGGCCTCTCAAGGGTCCTCTGGGTCAGAGCAGAATGGGCAGAATTTGGAGGTTATCGAGAACACCTAGGAATGCAGCAAGAACCTGGTTTTCAAGACAGGGGCAGCTGGTCACAGAGAGACAAATGCCCCAGGGAAACTTGATCCTCAGCCGCTGACTAAGCTCTGAATCTATTTAAGTCCTCGCTGATTCAGTACACGAGCAGACTGGGAAGGGAAGTGGGTCTGGGTTTGCAGGTGGCAGGTGGGATAGAGGATGTCAAGGCAGGTAACATGCTAGGCCTGACATTGTTTCAGCAAAGGAGGCCACAAGTAGCCTCAAGGATCTAGTGGCCTGAGTAGAATTTTTAAGAACAGGACCCCCCACCACCCCACCCCATCAGTGGGAGAACCTTGTTCTGACCTCGATATGGTGGCATTCTGGAGCAATGCCTCCCTACAAGTTCATGGTGGTCATTCTGTGCTGTTCCCTCTGCTGCCCTGGTAAGGGGTCTGGAGTCTGGCACTGGGCTCAGCCTTCAATGTAATCGCTGGTTCCATCATTTGTGTCCCCCACTGGATTGTAAGCTTCCCGAGGGCAGGGGACAGATCTATTTTTATAGATCAATTTCTGACACAATGCTGGCACAGAGATGGCACTCGACTAATATTTGATGAACGAATGACTCACTGTGGCAGACAGCATGACTGTGCTCAAACGTCTACCCCCTCCTTCCCCATAACACGTCCTACCCCCAAGGACTTTGGGGCTGGCCATGTGATTTGCTTCTGCCGATGGGATACAAGCGGTCATGACATGGGCTTGTGCAAGCAGCAGACTGCAGTGAGATTGCACGGCTGGCCTCGGCCTCCTGTGTCTCTGCTTTCCACCGTAGCTGCGTGTTGCAGGCGGGGCTGCTCCTGCAGCCTGGAGCGGCACTGCGGCCAATCCACCGCTCTCACGTAGTATGACGGAGAAATGAAGGTTCGTTGCTGTGAGCCAACTGCATTTGGGAATTGTTTGTCACCGGGGCAGAAGCCCTGCTATGGAAGGCATGGGGTCTCTCCTATTTAATTTTGCACACATGCTGGCATGGCGGCCTTCAATTCCTTCATTCTGTCAGAGCTGAGAGCCGATGGCGAACCCCGCACCATCTAGAAAGTGACCTTTTTCTGTCTTCTCCCGAAAAACACTCAGAGAGCTTCCTCGGCCCCAGAGAAACTTAATTGTTAACTATCAAGGGTGCTTAATGTGAAAAGTGGCCTGACAGCCAGTTTACATATCATATTTTAAACATTTACACAGTTTTAAAATAAATACAAGCCTGAGGCCTTCCCTTTCTTCACCTGCCAGTGAAACATGTTCTCCTCGGTTCTTCAAAAACCCAGAGTGCCCCTCGGGCGGGAGGCAGAATCTGGTCTAGAATCTGCCGATGCTCTGCTTCAAATCTCAAGGCCTTTTCCCTCCACACCAGCCTCCGGTTTATCCTGGGAAGAACTCTGAGCATAAAATGTGCATGGGACTTCGGGCACAAGAAAGGCAGATCAAAAGAAATCCTGGCAACGCCGTATTCTACTATTACTCACTGAAGCCATCTGTGTGGTATTAAAACTTTTTGATGACAAGTGAAATAAATGCAGTCAGACCTATGACATACTAAATTGTCAAGTATTTGGAAACAGCTCAATGGTTCATATTTTTATCGGCATCTGTGATGACATCCACCCTCACAGTCTGCACCAATGTTCTGATAATTCTAAATTCTACATTTCCAATCTCGACTTTTCTCACAAAATACAGATCCTGGCCAGGCACGGTGGCTCAGGCCTGTAATCCTAGCACTCTGGGAGGCCGAGGCAGGAGGATTGCTTGAGCCCAGGAGTTTGAGACCAGCCTGAGAAACACAGGGAGACCCCGTCTCTACAAAAAATAAAAAAATTAGCTGGGCATGGTGTCCTGAGCCTATAGTCCCAGCTACTAGGGAGGCTGAGGTGGGAGGATCACGTGAGCCCAGGAGTTTGAGGTTGCTGTGAGCTATGATGATGCCACTGCACTCCAGCTTGGGTGACAGAGCAAGATCTTGTCTCAGGGGAAAAAAAAAAATGTAGATCCTTAGAGCCACTCAATTGTTAACAACAATTCAAACTTATGGTTTGAAATTTAACTTTGAATCTCCCTTGAGCACTGGGTCGTTCTCCATATGGATGCACCATCTACCGGGTCGTCCCAGCCAGAGCCTGGCAGTCTGGCTGACGCTCTCTTCTCCCCCAGCCCCTGTGTGCATCTGGTTACGAAGTCCTGTAGTTCTACCCAAATCCTTTGTGGGATGAAGCTGGCTATAAGTAATTCATACGTATGTTTATGAATAAAGGTTCTATTTATAGTATCTCTGAAATTTCCCCCAAACTCCTTCCCTCCACCCTGCTCAGTGCCTCCACCCTAATCATCTTAGTTTGTCTGCACTATTGCACAACCTGCTAACTGGACTCCAGGTCCAGTCTAGCCACTGCCCCCGACCCATAGTCTCCTTGAGACCAGAGTCCTCTTCCTAAAACATGGATCTAATGATCGCGCTCCCTTCTTGGCAAGCCTGGCATGGCTTTCCATCGGCTACAGAATAAAGCTCAAAAAATGGAGCGCTTTGTGACGTGCCTGTGTGGATTTTTCCAGGGTCATCTTCCACACTTCTCTCAGCCATTCCAAACTCCGACTATTTTTGACACCCTGTTCTTTTACCCTGTGTGTGCCTCGGGGACCCCTGCTTCTCCTTCATGACTCAGCCCAAGGACCCTCTCTGCTGTGGACGCTGCCGTGACACCCAGGCAGAGTCAGGCCGGCCCTCTCTGAGCTGCACAGAGCTCCAGTGCAGCCCCAGCAGCGCTGTTTGGAATGGCGTGCTGACGTCTTCGCCTCCTCTTTCAAACTGTGAGTGATGCGAAGGCGGCAAACCCACCGGAGCTGTCTCTCTCCTCTGGGCCACGCACGTGGCGTATGTCCTGCAGACATCATTGAGCAAGAGGAAGAATGAATATTGGAATACGTTCTGTAGCCATGGCCTGTGTATTCTTAAATGGATTAATGACTTAGCACATTAATTTTCCTATCTGTAAATGAAAATCAGAATGAAAATCAATAAGGCAGACTTTTGTTAATAAAATGTTCTTCTAAACAGAACAAAAAATTATACATTCTCAGTATTATATCTGTAGGGATGATGGCATTTGCTGTAGAACTTGAACATGAGGATTCTGATAATGTTGATGACCGCACTGATGTCCCAGTGCAGCGATATAAGCAGGGGGGTGGGGGCGGGGGGAAGTGAGAGGGGTGGTGGGGATGAAGGAGCCTAGAACCTAAGCTTTTTCCTTTGCCACGAGAAAGCATAAAAGCTTCTTTTGCACCCATGCAGATCTCCCCACACTTCTATCTCAGCACAATCATTAGGTGCATGGACTTTGGAGCCAGACTCTCTAGGTTTGAGTCTCAGCTCCATCACTTACCAGCTCTGTGACTTTGGGCAAGTAACTTAACTTCTTTATACCTCAATTTTCATATCTGTAAAATTCACGTATTAATAGCACCTACCTCAGAGGTTATTATAAGGGTTAAATGAATTCATGCAGATAAATCACAGGAAGACAGCACCTGGCAAAACATCAGTGCTATTTAATCCACGTATTTTCTACCAAATACCAGGATGCAGAGATGGTTAGATCCACCGTAAATGGCATCACTCCTACATAATCAAGGGTTATTTTTGCATTTCTGTGGTTTCTTGTCATTAATTACTGTCCAGGGTTTTACAAAATCCACACAATTTTTACAACACATATGTGGAGATTTGGAGAAATAGATCCAACATATAAAGCTTCAGTGAGTTTATCCTCCGCCCCCTGCTTTCCCCAGGCCTCAGCTTCTGTTCCGGGAAGATCGAGCCGGAGCCGCGAGGCGCGCGGTGGCGCGGGCCTGTGTCACTGCGCCATCTAGCGGCCGCGGAGCTCGGCCGCCGGTCCGCCCTCTCGGAAGAGCTGCAGGGAAGGGTGGATGCCTGACGGTCGCGCCGGCCAGCTCCCAGATGGTCTCCTAAACCCGCCTCTTGATGTGCATGACCAGCACTAATCGTCTGGGACACCGGGAATCCCTCTGAAAGGCCGACGGCTCTGCTCATGAATTCAGCCTGCTCATCCTCCAGCACAGCCGTCTTGGCAAAACCAGACAGAGGAGAAAGGTATGAAAACCGACAGGACCATATTTATAAGAGCAAGAGAGAAGCTAGCCAACAGGCACCTCTATTTTCATAAGGACATACCAAACGCGCCGTGCAGCAAAACGGGCCAACCTTAGTAACTGTTTGACCTCCGTTTCTGGCTTCGCTGCATCTTGGCACAAGGACGCCTGGGACCGACAGGGCCTGAGCCGACTGAGGGCCGAGTCTCACTTTATGGAGGCGTTTTTAGAGAAGGCCAACTGCTCTTTGTAGGTGATTAAAAGCTTATCCCCAGAAGGCCCGTAAGCACGCCCCTGCCAATAACTCAGCTCTGGCATGCGGGGCAGGGGGTACTGAGCACTGTAATGGGGAGAGAGCATCCACATAAAAGCTCAATCAAAGGCCACGTTTGCCTTTGAGGGGTGCTTGGAGGCCAATAATCCACCTTGTCTTTATTTTCTATTCAGAGTTCCTGGCCGCAGTGACCAGGCGGACCAATATTAAACTTGAAAGACAATGAGTTTGAAATCAACAACTGCAATCACTTCCTTGGGCCCCAGTCCAACACGGTCTGGCAGTGCACGTGCTTACCCAGGAGAGGGCAGTGGGGGGCTTAGCGGTGTCTGATCCCAGTGCAGGTTCTGGAGGTGACCCAGGTATCTCACTGTCCTGGGACAATTCGATATTATTACTAGAAAGAAGAAAGTCTCCAGGACACTATTTTCCTCAGACCACTTAATCTTTGATGAAAAGCAAATTCCTGATCTAGAAAAGGATTCAAGTAGGAAAGGTCTAAAATTATTTGAAAATAGAAGTAAAGGTGAGTGTTATAGTACAGGCATGTCCAGACATGAAGGCCGATTCTTACTTCTTTCCCATCTTGCTACTCCCCAAATCACAGACTTTAAGCCTTGCTCTTTTTACAGTTAGAGAAAATAGGCCAGTTAGAGAAAATAAACTGAATAAAGGCACCATTTCATGAAAACCTTAAAGGAGAAGCAGCTACTGAACAGTCCCATTTACACCGCAGAGGTTTGCAGGAAGGAGAAAAATCTTGCCTCATCTCTCTGGTGACTTACTGTCCTGAGACAGGCAGGTCAGTTTAGGTCCTCTGAGGGGTGGCCCTACATGGACACAGGTCCTGGTGAGCCTGGAGCCAGGAGAGCAGAACACCAGGCTGTCCCTCCTCCCAACAAACTATGCAGGTCCGAAAGATGTTAAGGCTACTCAGCTGGTCAGTGGCAGAGCTGAGGTTCAAAATTCTAAAGCTCATGTTCTTCACTTCATTTCATCACTTCTGTAATAGGAGCCCATTTGGGGGAAAATTCATTCATTCAAAAACAGTTTGAGTTCTAACAAAATGTGACAATACCATAGTGAATAAAATACAGCCCCTGCCCCCAGTGAGTCTGCCTCCCAGAGGAAATAAACAAGTGCATCAGCAGGTACAAAGCAGTGTGGTGAGTGCTGTGGGTGGGTCCATATGCCGTTGGTGCATGACAGAAGGTGTGCAGGTCAGCTCTGGAGGGCAGGGGAAGGCTTTGTTCAAAGACTTGACACTAAATCTAGCCAGGTGTGATGTCGCATGCCTGTAGTCCCAGCAGTTTGGGAGGCAGAGGCAGGAGGGTGGCTTGAGCCTAGGAGTTCAAGGTTACAGTGAGCTATGATCATGCTACTGCACTCCAGCCTGGGCAACAGAGCAAGATCCTGTTTCAAAAAACAAACCACCAACCAAAAACCTTGACACTGAATCCCAAAGAGTGGATTGAAGTTAATCAGAAGAGAGAGGGGAAAGTATTCTAGAAAGGCCTTCAAACATGGGAGAAGAGGATAAATTCAGGGAACTGCAAAAAAGTTGCACATGATTAGAGCACAGGATATCTATATGCACATTGTGTGTGTGTGTGTGTGTGTGTGTGTGTGTGTGTGTGTAGGTGTTTTAGTTGCATACTGTGTTGGGGAGGGAGGAGTGTGGTGGAAGAGAAGGAGATGAAACCCACAAGACAGGCAGTGGCCGGATTAGAAGAGTCTTGAATGTCATGCTAAGAAGTTCAGATTTTAGCCTGGAGGCCATGGGCCTTTTAGGGCAAGTGAGTAGCTTCTGCTCCTTGTAACCAAAGAAGGGTCACGAACACACACTGGTATCTAGGAAGCCAGACCAAGGTTGAGATTTGTTGATGCAAACTCAGACTTGTCAGCGATTTACTGACTGTTATTTAATATCCCACCATGCAGTTTCCTTGTCCTGTCTTGGGGAAGAGAGCTATGGGGTCCGTAAGCCCTCATCCTGGAGAGACGAGCCTATGGAAAGCATCATAGCTCCTACCCCAGGCTCCTACCCCAGTGGCTTCCCCAGGGGCTGTGAAGAGCCAGGCACATGGACAGTGACCTGTTTGTCGGCATCTCCTAGGTGCCAGTGTCACCATTTTTCAGTTTCATCACACAAGCCTCACTGAGCACATACTGGGTGTCAGGCTGCCGAAGATACAGGGAAAGTGAGGGAATGTTCTTTAGGAGCTTGGGGTCTCTGTGGAAATGATGTAGACTCAGGAAACAATGCCAAAGTCTGAGGCACAAACAAATATGTATTTTTGTTGTATTAATACAATTATTTTACATTTTGCCAGGCACTGCTCCAGGCATTCGGGGACATTATCACTAGCTCTGACCACAGTCCTGCAAGGCTGGTATCAAACCATTTTACAATCAGGCACAAGATTCAGAGAACTTAATTTTTTTAGGACAGAAAACCGACAGGAAGCCATAATAGGTTTGCAGGAGAAGAGTGATATAATTAATGACAATGGTACTTTGGGAAGTTTAATTGGGAGATGGTATTAAGGATTATTCTAAGGTAGAAGAAACTATACACTTTATGCTAATCTGTGCAGAACATGAGGCAGGACTCTTGCTGTGGGAATAAGAGAAAGGTTTGAAGAGAGAGATATACTATCACCAAGGAGCCAGAGAAAAGATCCCATATGAGCTGACCCAGTTTAAGTCCAAAATAATGTTCACTGACAACAAATTGTAGATACACGTTCCCACATACATACGCCCTATTAAAAGTCCTACACCTTCTATTATATCAGAAATTTTTTAAGAAAAAATATGCAAAATTAACAAATCCCATGAATCTGGACTTATCTTGGAGTTGATAATGTTCAGGGTGACCAGGCTCCTGTGCGAAGCAGCCGTCACTGTCTGCCCCAGCCCAGCAGCCACTCTATCCCTGTCCACAGTCTCTGCTGAAGAGATAAGCTCAGGTGGCCACATTCCACCTGACCCCATCTCCAACATACACACCTGTTAGACGAGGAACTGGCATCTGACCCACTGGCCAAAAACTAGTGAACTCTCTCTCAAGACTCTGAAGTTCAATATTAAGACTGTAATCAAAAACAGGATGTCCCTGGCTCCTAATAGTGACCCCCTCCTGTTCCCACGAGGCCTACTTATATGTTGAATTTTTGTTCAGGTAGTTACCTGTTATACACCTGTGGGCAACTGCCCTCTCCTTGAGCTAGCTCAAGTGGAACTATGTTCTCCACAACCAGTGACCCCAGGCAAGGCGGGATGGGCAGGTCGATTCACTCTAGGCCACAAGGCGCCACACACAGCCTTCAGGGTGGGTCACAGATGTGTTTACTTCAACTTACTTGGGGCTGCTGTGGTTTTAACTTGAATGTGGCTGCCTTTAGACAGAGCATCTTCCCTGCCACCTATCATATTACCGTAATACCTGCGCCTCCTCTTTCCTTTGGCTTTACCTGCTTTACCCCTGTAATTACCTGAGTTTGAAATCTTCGATGTAGACCTCGCATGTGGGGTGTGTAGGGGGGTGCGTGTGTGTGTGTGTTTAGGAGGCAAACTACCTGTGTTGTTGAGGGCACCGATCACGGCAGTGGTAAGACGGAAAGAATCCCGGCTAGGAGCAGAGTTCCCTCTCACCTTTTCGGTTGTTTAAAAGCAAACATATTTTGTGAGCAAAAACCTTTAGAAACAGAGGGAAAATACAGTGTATAAACCAACAAAGGGTACAGCCAAGCTTCCCTGACATACTGCTCAGGGGCCATCGTGTAACTTGATGAACGGACAGAATGGCTGCATTACTGGGATGCTTTTGGTTGTAAGTGGCAGAAATCCAACTCGAACTAGGTTAATAAGGAGGGTGGGGGGGGGGGGGATCCTACTCAGTATCAGAGGAAAAGCTTCTGTAGAAATCGGACGTCAGGGGACAGAGGACCTAGCACCACCACAGCTGTCTCTGCTTGTCTCTTCTTCTCTAATTATATTCTTGGCTTTATTCTACAGAAACCCTCTCTCTCTCTCTCTCTCTCTCTCTCTCTCTCTCTCTCTCTCTTTCAGAAGGTGACTGCTGGCATCCTCAGACCTATATAATCCAAATTCAGCAACCACCCTGAAAAGAGAACTTCCCTCTTCCACCACGTGGGAACATGACCGATGCCCATAGGAGGCTTTTTATTAGCCCTGGTTGGCTCAGGTTCCAGGGCAATGGAAGTCCCTCATTTGCCAGCCCAGGCCATGCACCCACCCATGCCTTTAAGACCAGAAATGGGCATCCGCTACCAAAAGAAGGGAGACAGCAGAAAATTTGCTAGAAAACCAAAAATAATAGCTATACATAATCCGCTAAAATTGGTTAAAATTTTTTTTAGTTAAATAACTTTAGTGTTACTTTGCCCAATAAAAGCAAGCATTTATGTGCTCAAATATTTGGTTAAACAGTTCCTGAGCTCCCACTGGATCCATCAAGTAAGATGTTCCCATTTCCCTGGCAAGGGTTTCCAGGTTTCTGAGTATTTCCAGAAAACGACTTTCTTCCCCTCCTTTCCCTACAGACTATGCCCCAAATCACTGACAGAAGGGAATCATTCATGCCTGTGCATGGATTAATTAACCAGAACACTTTTGCTAGAGGTGGGAGGTTTAGTATTAGATAGAAAGAAAAAGGAATGAGAGATGCTTTTGGAGTTTCCAGAGAAGGGAAAGAGCAGTCACAGGTAGGTGGGAGGTGAGAAGATGACAAAGGCAAATGTCACCTATTTTATTAAATTTTCCCTGAAAAGAAGACCAAATGCTACTGGCTCAGGGACTCCTTGGGCCTATCCGCTGGGACAAGCTGGGGAGGGACCAGCTAACTTCAACAGTGCTCACCGCATGCAGAGTGGAATCCCCGGCAAGTTGGCAGAAATGCACTTGTAGTCAGTACTTAGAAGGGGACAATGAAGACCATCCCTGAAAGCAGAAATCCGACTGCTCTGTGCACAGATGGGCTGGGGGGTGGAGAAGGGAAGGTTTAAAAACTCGCAATGGCCCTGACTAGCCAGCTGGAGAAAGCTGAGAGAAGTGCCTGCCTAAAGAAGGGCTCAGAGGTGACAGGAATATCTAAGCGGTGTTGTCCATCCAGAGTAAAAGATGAACTTAAATTAATTGTATTATAACCAGTCTGAAGGCAGAATGTGACCACAGTGTAGGAGAGGAAAAATAATTTTCTCCCCATCCTTCTGAGTTCTTAGCTGGAATGGACTTTTGTAACAAAAAACAAACTAACAAGAGAAAAACAAACAGAAATTTATTAGCATGTATATGTCATATACACATAGGAGATCCTGGGAAATGAGTCACTCTCAAAAAATGTCTTACAATCCTGGCTTATATAGCACCTTCAACAAAGAACAGCAAATTTTTAGAGAAGTGACAAGACAAAGGAAAAGGACTTTGAGTCTCTGGGGGTGGCAAGTTGTGGGAAGGCAAATGAAGGGAGTTTGTCACGTGGATTCCTCTGTTGTCATCTCCAGGCTGATAAGGATCTAAAGTTTTCTTCAGTGACCAACCTTTGTCCTTCCTGGCAGGAAGATGAGGAGGGACGCCTTGGCCTTTGTAAATTTATGTCCTGCTTCTAGGCAAATAAGCACAGAGATCTTTCCTTATATCCGTTCCTTCTAAATTGCCTTTAGTGCAAAACAAGTTTTATGCCAAAGTGGCATATTTTAAGGTGGCATATTCTGGTCTCCCACAACAGACAGAGGGTACAGAGGCCGGGCTGGAGCCCTGAGGGGGGAGAAAGTGAGAGTTGGTCAGGCTCTCTCCAGACTGACGGATCTGGGAGAGGGAGCCAGCCACATGGTCACACTCAGGACACTCAGTGGAGCTCATGTACCAGCATGTTTTCCTTTCGGCTCTGAAGTCCTAACTGCCTAGAGTATTTCATCATATGTAGGACATGCAATTATTTTATGTGTCACAAAGAAAAAATAATTATGATCATTACATTATAGCACGATGCTTTCTTATCACTTTGACTTTTAATCACTTAGACTCTTGAGACTTATTTAGATATAGATTTTATCCTACATCAAGTCTTGTGCATACATGAAAAGAAAAATGTAACTGAAATAAAATGGCTACAATAATTCCTAAAACAACTTCATATTCAATGTCTGATTCTTCTGAATCATTTTGAGACTCAGTCTTTGATGTCTCTTTTTTCCTATACAATATCATCATCTGTACCTTCAACAGTATTAATAATGAAACATTTCTTAGAAGAGAAATATGTGTGTGTTTGTGTGTGTGTGTGTGAGTGTAATCCAGTAGAAGTTTGAAATTTGAGCTGTGTGTTAGATAATATTAGGATAAATGTCTTAGATGTGATAATGGTACATCCTAGAAGAATGTCCTTGCTCTTCAAAGATACATATTTAGGAGTGAAGTTTCATGTTATTTGCATATCACTTTCATATAATTAAGCAAACAAATGAACAAAACACCCACCCCCCAAAAACACAGAGAGAAAGAAAGAGTGAGAAGTAAAGCAAATATATCAAAATGATATCAACAGGAAAATCTAGGTGAAGAATATACAGGTATACATCAAACTATTTTTTTCACTTTTATGTAAGTTTAAAAATTTCAAAATAAAATTTTATGGGGGGAAAAGAGTACTTCATTAAGAAATCCACTCAAATATTTTCTTCCAAGTTTCTCGAGCTGCTAGCACCAACTCAGAAAGTTTTGATTCCAGTACTTTCTTGATCTTACCAGACAGATGTCAACCGAAGTGTTTAGACAAGAATCGTGGCTCACATTCCTTTCCCCAAGTGGTTCTGAGATAGTTTGTTGACTAAGGTATCAGTGGTTGCAGTTTCCCAAGCATGACACAAGAAATTACAACCAAATCCATCTATGTGTTGGCAACAGTAACTATTTCAGGGCTGTTGTTTTTTTGTTTGTTATATTAACTTTTCTTTTTATGAAGCCAGTATCACCCTCATACCAAAGCAAGGAAAGGAGACAACAAAAAAAGTAAAAACTATAGACCGATATTCTTTACAGTGCTCCCCACCGTTTTTGGCACCAGGGACCAGTTTCATGGAAGACAATTTTTCCATGGACAGGGGTCAGTGGTAGGGGGGATGGTTTCAAGACAATTCAAGCACGTTACATTTATTGTGCAGTCAAACCTCTCTGCTAATGATAGTCTATATTTGCAGCCACTCCCCAGTGCTACCATCACCGCCTCAGCTCCACCTCAGATCATCAGGCATTAGATTCTCATAGGAGTGTGCAACCCAGATCCCTGGCATGCACAGTTTATAGTAGAGTTCTCGTTCCTATGAGAATCTAATGCTGCTGCTGATCTGAGAGGAGGTGGAGCTTATGTGGTGATGTGAACGATGAGGAATGGCTGTAAATACAGATGAAGCACCCCTGGCTCCTGCCACTTGCCTCCTGGTGTGCGACCTGGTTCCTAACAGGCCGGTACCGATCCATGGCCCAGGGGTTGGGGACCACAGCTTTATGAACGTAGATGCGAAAATCCTCAGCAAAATACTAGCAAACTGAATGCAACGGCACATCAAAAAAAAATCCACCATGACCAAGTGGGCTTCATCCCAGGGATGCAAGGATGGTTTAAGATATGCAAATCAATAAATGTGATTCACCACATAAACAGAAACAAAACAAATATATTAATTTTTCTTTATACTTTATTTTCCAAAATGTATATAATGCATGTGAATTAGAATCATAATCATAAATATAATAAATATTAGATAATGATAAAGATATGAAGAAAAAGACATTGTTCCATTGCAAGGTGAATGAAGACTATGTTCAAAAGAGTTACCAGATGTATAATTCTACAGAAGGAGGAGAGTCTGAATTTCTTGGCCATTTTCAGAAAAAAAATTCACAAACTAATAAAGATGAATTGCCTAGAGATAGATTTTAATGAAAGTGAACATACCACAGCAGCATATTTATTACCTTGAATTAATGATTTCACAGAGGCACACCTGATAGCGGAATACATGTTGTTTACACTATCCAGGCACATCTGGTCTTCTATCTTTTCTCAGGGCCTTCGTTTGGCTGACAGTGGTTGTAAAGTGAATCTCTGTGTCTGAGGTGTTAAAACATAGTGCATCAAGGGCAAGATGCATCTTCAAATTGGACAGTTGACACGCACATCCATGCCACCTGGCAGTTGTGGAGCTCGATGTGAACCAACCAGCTGGAAATCTGGTTTATATGATAGTCTTTGTGAGACTGGCAAGCAGGGGTTCCTCCCCTTGGTGTGACCAGAGTTTCAGGAATTGCCAGTCTAGACGATCTCCGAGACCATGTGACCCTTTGCAATGTACCTCCCATCTGTGAGACCCGCCTGAGGACCAGCAGCCTTTTCATCTCTATGTCTGCTGTGTGTGAGGGCGGCGGGGACTAGCATTGTCTCAGCAGAGGTGGCAGGCTTGCTAAGAGAGGTTGTACACAGCGTGCACCCCTTGCAATGATGGCAACAGTGATCGCAATGAGGACTGGGAGCTTTCATCCCACCTGGTCACTCCATTGGCTCATCTGCTGTCTGAGAATAATAATGTCTGAGTTCCCTCCTCCTGTTGTCAACAAATATTAAATCGCTGCTGCCTCATGGGATTACTGTGAACAATTGGAGAGAGACCAAAAAAAAAAAAAAAAGTATGAAGTACTACTATTATTATACAAACAAAGGTCTTTGAAAGGACAGATAGCAGTAATGATCCCAAAACATAGTGGAGGACACTTTCTTCTTTAATGAAGCTATTTACTCCCATTCCTTTGGTTCCTGAAGGGAAGGTTAATCTCAGTAGCTTGTTTTCCTAGCCTTTCCTTTTATTTGCCCCTTTGGATATAAAAAGCCTGTTCTGAATTATTCAAATATGCCTAGAACTCAAAAGCTTGCTTGTGATTACGCCCCTTTACACATTTAATGTGGAAAAACCTCGCTAACAAGAAAATAGTGAGGCTTGGAGATAATGAGCTCCCGTCCTCCCGCGGTCCCAAAGCGTCCGTGGTGGCTCCAGGCCCTGACGCCCAGCAACGCCCCGGCCCCTTCGAGCCGCCCACGCCTGCGGCCAGCGACGGCTTCCCACACTGGCAGAGCACCCCTGAAACGCAGACCCTGCGTGGCTGACATTTACTCCACAGAGGGAAGAGATGTAGTAAATCAAGGCCAGCAGAAGTGACTCAGCCGGCCCTAACGGCCGTTTCATGACTTGGAATGCGCACAGGTGAAGGCACGAGAGACGAAGCGCTGCACCCAAGGCCACACGGCTCCTCGGGTGGGCGAGGCCCCAGCTGCCAGCGCAGCACTCCACCGTTTTTATAGCCTCCTCTTTACACCGTTGGTGACAGAGACGTCCGCCCTAGGGTTCTGGGGATGGCTGAGCTCGTAACCCCCGGCACTAGACAGATGAGACCCGCAGCAGCTTATGAGTCACAAACACTCACAGCCCGGGGAGGGAGAGCATCGCACGCCACGCAGGGCCGCAGCGGGGTTGGTTGCGCGTGGGAGCAGCGTGAACAGGCAGGGGCTGTGGGAGGCAGGCCCCGTAGTGCCAAGAGGGTGGGGTGCCCCGGCTCCCCCGGAGGGGCGGATTGTCTTGTCCGAATGGTTCTGGGGGCTGGCAGGGAGAGGAAGCTGCTGGGGAGCCGAGTGGGGAAGGGAAGCTGCGGTCAGGCCATTCAAGGCCCTTCTGGTTCCAGCTGTCAAAGCCTCATATAATGTTGGGACTTACTTTTCAACCTCTAACACATGCCCTTCACCTCATCTTCCTTTTCATCTTCTGTTTTCAGGATATGGATTTCTCTTCAATCTGTTTCTAGATCCTGTTCTTTTACTATATCGTTCCTCATTGCTTATCCAGGTACCTTTGTATAGGACTGTTTCCCGCCTAAATAGCAGGCTTCTGCAGCCCTCAGTGCAGGGATGTTTTCTGGGGGAAGCTAAGATGAATAGTCTACCCAGAAAGAAAGAAGCGCTATTAAGGCAGAATCCTATAAAGGGGCTGCTTACAGGGGTTTTGCCCATTTGGGGTGACAGAATCCTTACTCTAATGTCAGGTGGGGTCCTCTCCATCCTGAGATATACGTAGCATCACATGGAGGAATTGTAGAGAGCTTGTACAGATGCAAAACACTGGATAGGAATGACTGTCACTCTGTAATTAGTTCTCATTCAATTTATCGTGCTTTATTAATTACAACAAATTATACAGACACACATGTGACCAAAGATACATGCTGTGATATTAATGGTGGTGATTTCTGTGGAGGAGAATTATGGGATTCCTCCTCCCTTTATTTTGTTTTTTATTTTCAAATAATTATAGATTTAGAGAAGTTGCAAAAATGGCACAGAGACATCCTCTGTGCCCTTCATCCTCTTTCTCTCAATGGTAAACTCCCCCATGCTTTTCGCTTGCCTTCTTTTCTTTCATGCTTTCCTTCTTCTCTTCCTTTTCTTCCTTCTTTCCTTCTTTCTCGGCTTCACAGTCAGTGCATATCACTTGGATAACAAGGAAGAGAAACGATTAAGAGGAATTTTTACAATGTGAGTTGGCAGCATGAGGCGGTTGTCCTCCGTCACTCGCGTCTCCATGGAGGGGGGAGCGTTAGGGGCCAGCGGGGCCCTCACAGCCTCACCCCACCCTTGGGCGGGGCTGTCTGCTACAGCAGCAGAGCGGCAGCGGCACTCTTAGGCTCTGCTTAGGCTTGGTCAGAGTCTCGTAAATGCCAAGTCCAAGGTTGTCTTGCCCTTCGATGTGTTCTGCAACTCTCTGGCTGCCTGGCTTCTTGGTAGGGGACGGCATCATGCTCCCAGTGGTGCCACATGTCTCGGTCCATGTGTCAGGGTCCTTGCCCCTGTGGTGGCCGGTGTTCCATCTCCAGGGTGAGGAGGTGTCCCAACCCCTCTCAGTGGGATCGTTCACTTCCAGCCTGGGGTGCCAACTGAAAACGATGCTTTCCCGATACGTTCTGTGCAAGACGTTGGAGAGTCATCTCCTCTTGGTCTCCCAAGCGCTGAGGAGGAGATCGGTGGCATTCCATCAGAGTCACAGCAGGGATGGCAGACAGTGAACACAGGGGAGACAGCAAGTGACAATTCTCCTTTTCCTCCTCTTTACAGATGTTGAGGATATTATCACCCATCCTGCCTGGAAGAAATTGAGGGTCTTCTTCTTATTGTTAGGCCTCACATTTTCCTATTTCGCCTGACTTTGATAATTGTAAGGTTCTGGAATAACTTCTCAGGGAATGTCCAAGGGTCCTCTTTTCTAAGAGCCACTCAGAACAAGACTGGTAACACCTCCTGAGAGATCAGAGCAGGTGGCCGAGCAGGTGGCAGTCCTGGGGATGACGCCTTGGCCTCATCATTCCTCCACGGTGGATCAATGCCATGTTCACGCTAACGTTGGCCCCAAGCTGCACCACTGAGGAATGGGTCAGAATTTTGTGTCATGAGACTCTTCAGGCCAGGGACTTAGGATGCTGAGGTTTTCCCAGGACCTCCCCCTGGCATAGTAAAAACCAATTTGCAAAAAGGAATTGAGAAGAAAGAGTTCTTAATTCTGTTGCAAAACGCTCGCCAGTGACCACGTATGGAATGTGCTCAAACTGCTAGGATTTCACGATGCTTGCAATAGGCGAGCATTCGGCAGAGTATCCAATGCAGGCTCAGAGACAGCCCAACCTGTGGGCTAAAAGTTGGTAGTTTGGCATCAGATACTCTTGGATGCAAATCCCAGCTTTAGGATTAAACAGTGGTGTGGCCTTGAGAATAGTAGTTACACCTACATTTCCTCATCTGTAAAATGAAGCTTAGCAGAATACCTAATAAGAGTGATTTGCAAAGATCAAGTGAGATGCAGTACACACTGCTAATACAGGGTCCTGCCACAGAGTGGGCACTCAAACATATTAGCTGTTACCATCCGAATAAATAAATTATAGTGATAAAGATAAAAACAAAGTGATAGCTTAAAAAACTTCTTTTTCCTAAATCAGCCTCTAAGTAAATACTGTTCTTGGCCACTCCAGGCTTGGCCAGGAGTGAGGTGTACTTAGCTGTGGGCAGGAGGCAGAACACACCCAGGGCAGAAGCAAAGTGCAGTCAGGCGTTCCAGCTGCATAGGCTGCACGTTATCAACTCCTGCTTGGGACAAGGCAAAATGTAGTTGTACCTCCCTTTTCCTTATCAATGTGCTCCTGAGAAATTACAGGTAAGTCAAACTTTATACACTACCTTATTTTAATTTAAATGCACAAGGGAATTTTCCTGTTTGAGGGACCCTTTGCAACTAGTCCTTTTATAATGTAAGTTCTCATAATTTTATTCGATGCATCTGATTGTTTATCCAGCTTCTTTAAAACAGGGCTTTCGGAAAGATTTTTAAATTGACGGCATTTTCAGAGATGAAAAAGAGTGGGGAAAATGGTTGTTTTAACAGCTGGCCTCAGTACTCTGAGGGAAGAAACTATCTTAGTTCAGGAAAACACCTTGATGAGCCACTTAGAAGAGAAAATGAGACCCTGAAGATTCAACCAAGTAAAAGAAGTCACCAAGCTGCCCAGCATTAGAAGTAAGCAGGCCCTGAGGGTGAGAAGAGAGTATAGAAACTGGAATTGTTGAGCAACTGGGTGCAGTAGGAAAGGACTTCTGAAAACCGGGGGATGGTTAATTTTATCTGTCAACTTGGCTGGGCCTCGGTGCCCAGATATGTGTTCTAATGTTACACTGAATGTTTCTGTGAGCGTGTTTTTGGATATGATTAACATTTTCATCACTGGACTTTGAGCAAAGCAGGCTGCCCTCCATGATGTGGGTGGGCCTCATCCAACCAGTTGGAGGCCAGAATAGAACAAAAGACCAACTGTCCTCCCCACCCCCAGCAGAGAGAATTTGCTAGCAGACAGCCTTCTCCTTCTGACGGGAACTGTAACGTCCACTCTACCCTCAGGCTCCGGCCTCATAGCCTTCGGACTTGAACTGCAGATTTTGTACTCACCGGCCTCCATAAGCATGTGAGCCAGTTCCTTGACAAGACTCTCTCTATATATATGCACACATCATATTAGTTCTGTTTTTCTGGAGAATTCTAATATAACCAGGATGCCTAATATTAAATGTGAAATTGTTCTGCTAGGCAGTGGGTTAACATTTCCACTCCATTTTCTCAAACGCATTCAGTCTGCAGCCCAGCCGCATGCCTTGTGCAAGTGGTTGTATGTGCATTAATATTTGTTCGTGTACGTGTGTATGCACGTGTGTGCATGTGTGTGAACCAAAAGAAGGGGCTAAGTTCCAAGTGTGGGTTGTCATAGCACAAAACAAAAATAGCACCTAACAGATGGCAAGATGACCCACAACATGCATGCATGCAGGAGAAGCAGGAGCGTGGAGCTAGATGCCACCATGAGAAAGAGCCTTTCTTCTGCCTCCCCACGAATTTGCACAGCTTGGGCAAGCAACAGGCCTCCCCAACGTTCAGATCAAACTCAAGGAGCGCTTAAGAGACAGGGGAGAGATCCATCTCTGGACATCTGAGTTCCATAAAGACCAAAACATTTTTTCTGTTGAATTCACAGACTATATTAAGGATCGTCAGTTAACATACTTAGAAGCAGAACCAGGTGATAAACTTTGCTAGTGATCACAGCTTGCTTCTAGTTATTTGTATTCCTGTCAGAGATTAAGAACACCACCACCAAATAAACCAAAACGAACAAAATAAAACACTAAGAGAGTCAATATGCAAAGAGAACCCGTGATGCAGCTGGACGCCCTAGAGGGGCAAAAACAGAGAATGCCTCCCAGTGCGGCCCCAGGTGCTCCTTGGCCAATGCGGTTCCCCATCTCGGACAGGGAAGGAAGGATGGAGGGAGGCGAGAAAGGGCCACCTCGGGACACCGCGGGTGTGGGGGGCCGCCCACGATGGGGCTGTCGTGGTAGTCCATTCCTGGTTAGTAGAGATTCTTAAGATGGCACAAAATGACAAAATGCCCGAACTAACTAAAAATAATTACCTGAATCTAAATGACATTCTTGGTGCCAAGGAGAGGTTTAAAGATCAAGATGGACTTCAAATTTATGTGTCTTAGGGGAGGACAAAATCGACAATTTGGAAACTGAGGAGTGCCCTGCAGTCCAACAGAATTCATTTCTAAAGACTTTCTTGACAGATGCTGGGATCACGGCGTCAGGTGAACATTGAAACTGGTGGCCTTTCATAGTTGCCAGGAAGCAGAAGTAGGACTGAGGGTGTTGGGTGTTCTCCATCTAAAACTCACCCTCCTCCTTCCTGTTGGCCTCGTAATTCACTCGGTCAGAATGTCTGAGAGGGGCATAGTATCATTCTTAAATGCCTGGAAAATAAATCTAAACATGCTAATATTTTTTATTTCTAAATCCGGTTACATCGGATACGTCTGTATGTGATTCAGAGGCCAAATGAAAGAAATATGAGTTTCATGATTTATCTTTAAAACCAAAAACAACACACTCCCAGAGTTAAATAGGAAAGGTCACAACCAATAAAACCATCTAATCAGCCTCATTAGTATGTTCCTTTAGCCACATTTCTCTTACTCAACAGAGCGTATCTCCTCTGAAGAACCAGTAGATTTCACAATAACACAAAGACAGAAGAAGGAATCTGTGCGATGCAGCCAGTCCTCGCCTGATCAGGGAGCGTTTGCCTCAGAGGGAAAAGGAGACACAAATATTTGAAGAGCAGCATCAACTTTCTGACAAACTTTGACAGATGCACATAGCTATAAAGCTTACCAAAATTTCAGTAAGACATCCCTGCAGGCAACTGCAAGAAATCTTGTGACTGGGCTCCCAAGGAAGGGCTCCTTCAGATCCTGTGGGATTTGAGCAAGATTTCTTTCGAGAGCCCGTTTAACTTTTTCTGAGGTTGTTCTTAGGAAGACAGAGGTTCTAGCCCTGGCTTCACCAATAGCAGACCTGGCTTGGCACCAATGAAAGATCTTGGACCCAAGACTTCATAAACAGTTGGAAGTCTTATTCACTCAGTAATCAAAAGAGTTAACAGATTTTTATTATCTCAAGTTTCTCTTGAGTGAAATACAGTATTCTGGTGATTCCTACCAAATCTAGATTAAAATCTTCCTTCCAGGGATCGTTAAAGTCTCTCCTCTGTGTCCTTGGCCACTGCTTCTCTTTCTCCTTTATGCTCCTTCCTCCTTCTCCATCCTGTGTCGAATGTTGGAATGTCCTGGGTTCAGTCACAGGCAGCCTCTTCTGTCCACGTCTTTCCCCTAGGGTCCCATCCAGGCCCAGTCTGTAAACGTCTCTACACTGCTGACTGTCGCACCTGCCGACTTGGTACCTCGGCTTGATCTACGACTTCACATGTTCAACCTAGAACTCTCCATCTTCCCCCAGGCCTGTTTTCCTGTAGTACACGGCATTGACATTTAGTCCACGGCTCAACCAGGCCTAGGAGTCGGCCTTAGCTCCTCCCTTTCCCTCATTCCCCTCATCGAGTCCATGAAGTCCTCTTAGTTTACTTCTAAAATATGTTCCACATCCCTCCTTCCCCTCTGGCACCGCCCTAGTGCAGACCACCATCCTCTCGGGACCAAACCACCTCACTAGCCTCCTCAACGGTCTCCCCCTTCCCCACTTCCTGCCCCCACACGTGCTTTCTCCACAAAGCAGCCGGAGGGAGCATTCAACAATGCGGATCAGATACCATCACGCTGTTGCTGAAAACCCTCCAGGAAGCTGCTGCTTCCACTTAGGAGGTAGGAAGCCATCTGAGAACATGGCTCCCGCAGCAATGAGCCAATGGCAAAAATGTACAAAATCATAAGTATTCTTTGACCCCATCAAAGAGCTAGGTCAGAAGGCAACCAAGTCAACTAAATTCCAAGGAGTGACAAGCCCTGTGAGGAAAGACGGGATGCAAATATTTTTCCACCTTTGGCAGAACAAGGAAGGAAGAGGTGGCTGCCAGATAGGCAGGGAGATAGAAATTATCTAACATTTTAACATATTCTTGCAAACCAGTGTGGGCTAACATGTCAGTGTGGGACAGGCAGGATCACCAGACACAAAGGGAGTTTGCGCTCACTTGCAAGCTCTATCACTGGCCTCTAGCAGGGTAAGGGCGAGAGGCCGGAGAGACCCTCTGAGCAGTGCGGTGTAGCTGAAGCTCAATCAGAAGACCAAGATTCTGTCTGGTCCTTCCTGCAGTCCCCAGACCCTCACCTCCCTTCACCAGCCAAAGGCTTCTGGAGCTCCAGGGCAAACGCTGAAGATATCTTTGTGTTTGAATAGGCTGAGATTTTCAGGAGCTCCATGGGGTGGGGGGCAGGCAGAGAGTGAGGGTAGATGTGGGTTCTGGCCTGACAGAGGTAGTTGTAACCTGCCATATTTGGGGTCTTTGTAGGTAACAGGTTGGGGAATAACCAGGACAAAGATAGAGCCTGACCAAGACTATGAAGTTACTTTGTGTATTTTGCATTGGTTTTTATATCAATTGTTTTAAAGAATAATAGCTTTGGAATTGATGACTTTGCAAGAGAAATTGCAATGGAATTCATTGCTCTCTTTCAACACCTAGAACAGTGCCTGGCACCTAATAGGTATTCAATAAATATGTGTTGAATGAATGAAAAAAAATAATGAGTGATGGATAAATGAACAAATGAAGGAATGGGAGTGGAAGTAACACACAGAAACTGGAGGTTGAGGAGTGCACAGGACCTGAGGAAGTTGATACAGTAAATGAGGAGCATTTTTCAGACAATTTTTCAAAGGAGAAGAGAGATTGAATAGTACCTAAAAAAGGACTGAGAACCGAGGGGAGTTTGGGCTTGTTTTTGGCTGATTTGTTTAGAATGGGAGGGCCTTCATCGTGTTTGTAATCAGAGGATAAAGAGCCAGCAGAGAAAGGGAGACAAGAGGGTAGGAGAGGGGTGACCACTGATGGAGTGGGGACCCAGAGGAGATGGGAGAAAATGAGGTGGACAGCCTGGCAGAAGTGTTGGAAGCCGGAGGATTCACAGGAGATTGCAGGGCGTGGCAGCAGGCATTTGACACATTGTTTAGGTGAAGGAGGAGGTTAGAATATCTGCTAGGAGGACTGACTGGAAGAGTAACAAACGAAGAGCTGATAAGACCAAGGAGAGAGTTTAACAGAGAAGCACAAGAATTGAGCGGCAGCACTGAGGGGCCAGCTGAGCCCAGAAATGTGAATTTATGGCCACCTCACTTGCCATAGCTATGCGGGCCCCTCCAATTCACTACCACCCAAAGGTAGATGGATTAGGGTGGGATCGATCCCAGGCTGGGAGTTTGCAAAAGGTGTAGGGTCAAGAGGCTGGGGAGCTGCAGAAGGGGAAATGCAAGCCGTGCTTCTGAGAACCCAGTTCGCAGGCTGGTTCCCAGACCACCAAGGTCCTTACCAGAGTGGTGTCTAGGAAACTCTGCTCTTGAGTAACTCAAACCGAGGGAGACTGTCCAGTGATATTGAGAATCCGTTACTTTACCCTTGAGCATTGATTCATCATAGTTAAATTTAATCCTAATTCTTCAATAGTAATGGTTACAAATTTGCTGCTGCCCTATTATAAAATATGAATAGGACTTATCTGAACTTCAGTTACTCTTCTTGATATATGGACCGATCACAACAATGGGGCAACAGCAAGTCAACTTTACTTCTAACAAGCATTTGTGAGCTTACTTAGTAGACAGAACAAGATGGTTTAAAAAAGAAATCCTCATCATATCTGGTAAAGTTATTAATGTCTAAAAGACTGCTTTTTAAAATTAATAACCTCTGAGAGACACTTCGGGGGAGTAAATAAAAAAACAGCATTAGGAATCAGAGAACTTGGATTTTAGATTCAGTTCTATAATTAACAGGCTGCACAAACTTGAGAAAGTCAATCACTGAACTAGTTTCCTGACACACAAAGGAGAAGAATCAAGTAAGACACTGGTTAAAATTCCTTCCAATTTTTCATATTTATATTTTTGAGGATCCGTATCAAATTTGGGGCCCATCTCAGTACACGATGTGTAACACGTGCTTCATAAATGGTATTGAACCAAGTGGAAGTAAACATCAGGAAACCAAATAGAAAACACATTAGTTATCCTTGAATAAAGTTATGGGCCACACGTGTACACACATGTAATGCTGGAAACCATTTCAGAGAGTGATAATCATTAATAGATGATATTAATAGATAGATAATAGAAAGAAAAAAGATCTTATATATATGTTAAAATTAAAACAAAATTTGTTTTTCTCAATTGTAACTTGATGCATACTCTTGGTAGAAAATTTGAGACTCAAGTGTAGAGTAATTTTCCCAGAAGCTCAGTTGACTAAGGACTTTGCCCCCAAAAGCCCTGAATACTGGAGAGTGAAGTTAATTCTCCCTATACCTGAAAGAAGTAATGTAAGAGCAAATAAAAAGGAATTCATTAAGCAGAATTTTTGCAATAGCCATGCTCATGAACAGGTACAAAATAGGTTGAGTCAGTCAGAGTTTGATCAAAGAAACAGAAAAAAAGGAATCAACTTACACAGTTGTGGGACTGGTATCTTAGCCCACCTGGGCTGCTATAACAAAATACCGTAGAGTGGGTGGCTTATAAACAACAGACATTTATTTCTCACAGTACTGGAGGCTGGAAAGTTCAAGATCAAGATACTGGTAGATTTGATGTCTAGTGAAGGTTTGCTTCCTGGTTCATAGACAGCATAGACAGCACCTCCTTGCTGTGGTTCTCATATGGCAGGAGAGACAAGCTAACTTTCTGGGGTTCCTTTTATAAGGGCACTAATCCCATTCATTAGGGCTCCACCCTCATGACCTAATCACCTCCCAAAGACCTCACCTCCTAGTACCATCAACTAGGGGTTAGGATTTCAGCATGAATTCGGGAGAGGCACAAACATTCAGACCACAGTCACTGTCTAAGCAAGTCCAAAGTCCATAGGGAAGGCCATCAGGAAGGGAAGATCAAGAGGAGCCGGAAACCCCATGAACATGAGCTGGAACAGTTGGAAATCAATTCTCCCCTCCCTCTCTTTCCATGGAAGGCCTGAACTCTCTTTTAAGGCCTTCCAACTGATGAGGTGAGGCCCACCCAGAATACCATCCTAACTTAAACTCTCTAAGTTAAGTACTATTTTATCACCTTCATTTTACTGAGAAAGAAACTGAGAGAAAAAGAGGGTAAGGTGAAGATTAAGTTGTGTGTCTGGCATAGAATAAGCATTCACTATTATTACTATGTGCTAGATATTTTACATATTTTTTTTCATTAATTAAATAGCTTGCTTCATCATTTGACAAATATTAATCAAACCATCTACTGTATAGCCATTGGAAATAGAAGAAAGGGCAACAGCTGTGGTTCCTGCCCTCATGGAGCTTGCAGAGAACAAGCAAGTGTAGAACAAATGAGAAGTCATTCTAACACAGTGCAATAAGTACTATTCAGACGAGACTGAGCACATTCAGGGTGGTTTGACTATACACAGTACTATTCAATTTACTGTAATCCAACAAGGTGAGTAGTATTATCGTTCTTCTATAGATGAATAAACCAAAACTTATTGAGACTGAGGAACTAGTTCATAATTATATAGTATATTAGTTTTCTAGGGCTGCAATAACCAAATGCCACAAACTGAGTGGCTTGAACAACAGAAATTTATTCTCTAACAGTTCTGGAAGCTAGAAGTCAGCAGGGTTGTCTCCTTCTGAGCTCTGTGAAAGAGAATCTGTTCCATACTTCTTTCGTAGCTTGTGATGGCTTGCTGGCAATCTTTGGTGGTCCTTAACTTGTAGAAGCATGACCACAATCTCTGCCTTCATCTTCACATCACCTTCTCCCCGTGCGTGTGTCTGTACCCAAATTTTGCCCTGGTATAAGACCACCAGTCATGTTAGATCAGGGGCCCACTCTACCCCAATATGACCTCATCTTAACTAATTACATCTGCAATGACACTATTTCCAAATAAGGTCACATTCTGAGGCAATGAGGGTTAGGACTTCAACATGAATTTAGAGGGACAAAATTCAGCCCATAACATACAGCTTCCAGGTGGCAAAATTTGGAGCCAACCCAAGTCTGTTTGATTCAGACCCCGTATATTATATCTCTTCGCTCTAGATAACAGAGTGTAACGGATTCATGAAAGAAAACTGCTTGCTTTTGTTGCAGCGTGAAAATATCGCAACTTCAGAGATCTACCCTTGACTGTGAGGAAGCCTTGTGAACAGCAGCCTCTCGAGCTCCAGATCAACACGATTTGTTGCATGTGCACCAGACTGAACGGCCCACTGGTATTTTTAATCTGTACTTTGAAAAGTGAAATGTCATTCTCCATTTGGGTGAAACGCAAAAACCATATCCACCAGAAACTTAAAAGATCTATAAATATATCAAAATCATGCAAACATCTTGAATTAAAGCATCAGGCTAGTTAATGTGACAAATTTTTACCTGGATAACATGAACCTCCCCCTTTGCAAGAAAGGTTAAATTAGTCTTAATAGATTAAGATGTGAAGAAAATGTAATTTCAGTTTAGGCGAAGCCAGAGGTGTTAGCTGAAGATACTTTGATTAAATTTCAAGTCTACTATTGGTGTTTGAACTGTGCCACTGCTTCTCTCTTGAAGTGCTTCAGGATTTTATTGTTACTCTTTTATTTCTTGTGCCAAATATTGGTGTGATAGTGCTTATATGGCTCGCAATATTCTTTTTGTTTTTTTTATTTCAGAGTATTATGAGGGTACAAACATTTTGGTTACGTTTTATGTGTTTGCCTCACCCAAGCGAGGGTTAGAGGCATGCCCTTCCCCTCTACAATGCTCCCCGTGTCCTTTAGTTGTGAGTTTACCCTCCTTCCAGCCCCCTAATCCCTGGAGAGTATTAGTGCCATGTGAGCACCATAGTGTTAATCAGTTAGTACCAATTTGATGGCGAGTACAAGTGGAGCCCATTCTTCGGATCTTATGGTACCTCACTTTGGATAATGGGCTCAAGTTCAATCCAGGAAAATATAAGAGATGCTAGATCACTGTCATTTCTTATAATTGAGTAATATTCCATTGTATACATATACCAAATTTAATAATCCACTCATGAATTGACGGGCACTTGGGTTATTTCCACATCCTTGCAATAGTGAATTGTGCTGCCATAAACATTCGGATGCAGATGTGTTTATCATAGAATGTTTTTGCTCTTTTGGGTAGATGCCTAATAGTGCTATTGCTGGATGGAATGGTATTTCTATTTTTAGCTTTTTGAGGTATCTCCAAATTCTTTTCCACAGAGGTTACACGAATTTGCAGTCCCACCAGCAGTGTAAGAGTGTTCCTGTCTCTCCACATCCTTACCAACATTTGTTGTTTTGAGATTTTTTGATAGAGGCCAATCTCACTGGGGTTAGATGATATCTTCTTGTGGTTTTGATTTGCATTTCTCTAATGATTAGAGATGTTGAGCGTTTTTTTATATGTTTGCTGGCCATTATTTTGTCTTCTTTTGAAAAGTTTCTGTTCATTTCCTTTGCCCATTTATTGATGGGGTTGTATGATTTTTTCTTGTTGATTTTTTTAAGTTCTAGGTAGATTCTTGTTATCAGCCCTTTATCAGATGTGTAGAGAGCAAATATTTTCTCCCATTTAGTAGGCTATTTGCTCTAATGACAGTTTCCTTGGCTGTGAAAAAACTTTTTAATTTGATCAGATCCCATTTATTTATTTTTGTTGCTACAGTGATTGCTTTGGGTTCTTCTTCAAAAATTCTTTGCCTAGGCCGATGTCTGAAAGGGTCTTCCCAACATCTTTTTCTAGAATTCTTAAGGTTTCATGCCTTAGGTTTAAGTCTGTTATCCATCTTGAATTGATTTTCATGAGAGGTGAGAGGTGGGGATCCAGTTTCATTCTTCTGCATGTAGCTATCCAGTTTTCCCAGCACCATTTACTGAAAAGAGATTCTTTTCCCCAGTGTATATTTTTGTCTGGCTCACAATATTCTTAACCATCATTTTAAACCATCAACTCCAGACTCATTGCATCTACATTTACCTACCTGTGGCCCTCTGAGTCCCTAAAGAAAAATATCTCCAACAGCCATCTAGGAGAATGGCATATAAAGGCCATCAATAAATGCCTGGAGAATTGAACTGAATTTCTAACATCTTTATGTATGGAATATATCTAAAGACCAAAGAACAAAGTAAAATCAACTAAAATTCATTTATTAGGAATAATCATCTGAAACCTTTTTAGAAAGAACTTAAGCTTACATTTTTAAAAACAAATGTTATTTGCACTTCTACTTTCAACATTAATCAACATTTTCACATTGCAACAAAAGCAAGCAGGGTCTGAGGTTTTGTTTCACACAGGAATATCCTTCACTATATCAGCTAAACCAAAATCTGATTCATGAATTTGGTAGCAAGTCTTTCCTATTATGGATATTACCTTTTGTCTGGTCTTTAACCACGACTATTCATTCATTCGAAATTGCCTACAAGAGCTGGACAAGTGTTTGCTGAATGACTGAGAGACCAGGCATTATGGGGCATAGAAATGGACAGGAAACAGCCACCCACTCACACAAGCGGGGGACCCGTTTACCATATCATGAACACAGAACATCATGCTGGTGAAGAGCCTGGCTTTTAAATCAGGAGGATTTGAGTTTGAATTTCCCAGTTCTGTCACCCACATGCTGTGTCAACTGGGGCAAGTTACTTAACCTCTCTGAATCCCATCTGCAATATCACTATCATATTTACACTTACCTCATAGGACTGGTGAAAAATTAAATAAGATGACAGATACAAAGCATTTAGCATCCTACTAAAATAAGGATTTAATAAAAGATAGCTATTATTAAATACTTAATGAAGCGAAAAGTCTGAATTATAAAATTTTCATTGTAGATTTATTACTTTAATATATGTTTAACAACTGAAGTACACATGATGACTATCATAATTTGCAATGTAATTATCAACAGATGTTTCTGAGAACCTATTTAGTTTAGGGCACTCAGTGCCATAGGCTGGAGAAAAGAAGAGGCAAATAAGTATTTAGCTAAAGAATCAGGTCTTAATATAGCCTAGTAAAGGATTTGAAAGGATCTTCCTAAATGATTAGGTAAAAATGACTTGAATTAGCATGTTGGTTGTTTCTGTGTTAGCTAGAGCTTGTAAGTACTTGAAAAAAATATTTTCCTGAGTAATTTATTTAAAATCTCTTTTACGCTATTAAAGGTTTATGGAAATTCATTTTATTAATATTGCAGATATACAAAATTAAATGCTAACCAGTACCAGTGTGAATGGCACAAGATTTAGAATTAGAATCTGAATTGATGTGGTTTTTCTCCTTACGTGTATTTGTGTGTGTGTAGCATGACATTGATATATAGTACACCCAGAGACACAGCGTACTCACAGGAGATCCAAGCTTCTTGGAGTCAGTCAGTCACTTTCAATCAAATATAAACTTAGCACAAGGAAACCTCCTCTACTAGGCAAAGGCACGTGCTAAAGCCTTTTGGGCCACGAACTACTTGGATTAGAAACGTCCTTCATCCATTGTACAATTGGCAACTTCTAAATCCTCTGTGATTTAGTGTTTTAATAGAACTATGTTTTTGTTCCCCTCCTGACAACTCTGGATGTATCTTTAGGTAAGGTGCTTATTCGCACTCTGGAGAAAATGATTCTTATTTAGGGTTCAGGAAATAGATTTTATTCAAAATTCTGGGTTATCATTCACATGGACTGCTGGAGAGGAATGACACAATCCTAGGCCCCATGCGGTTTACTTGGTCAGTGCCTGGCTGTGGCATCTCCTTTTGACGCAGGATCCAGTATTCATGAGTATCTGAGCGAGCAGCAGCGTAGAGGGCTCTGGGATTCCAAAGTGTTCTCATGACTGAGACACTTTGAGGGAGCCTGGCCGGCTAACAGAGAACAGCTCTGACCTTTCAACCCTGCGAATTCAAATGCAATTTGTCATCTGATGTAAAATGAACTTGGTCATGTGTAATCCTGCATGGTGGAGGGGCCTTGTCCCAGAAAAACTCGAGAACATGAAAGAGGGGCATTGAAAAACAAAACCCACAAATTGGCTGAGAACACACATCGATATGCTAATAACGAATTCCTTTTCCAAAGTAATGAACAGCCCTGTGACTCCCGGGGCAGTGTGGACCCTGTCAACACACACAAGGGGCGAAGAGGGGAGTTGCTGCTATTTTTTTTTTTTTCTCTCTTTGGAATTTGAAATACATTTTTATATTTGCTTTTCACTGTCTCCTTTTATCATTCAAAATGAGGCCATCCTGTGATGGTTATTGTGTTCTGCTTCTCTCTGTGACCACCAAAGAAAGGCTGCATTGCTACGGTTTCTCATTTCTGAAACCGTCTCTTTCTCTGGGGAACTTTCTGAATGGATGGGGATCTGAATCAGGGCTGGACAGAATACACCTCTGCGAGAGGCTCAGAGAACCAAACCTGTCATAGCTCCCAAATCTCTTAAACTCTCTGAGGAAGTATCCTGATGGTTCCAGGACCTGCTCCGTTTTTTCCACTCTGTTTTTTTGAAACTGCCTTAGCATTGTTTCAAAGAGCATTTTCAAAGTAAATCTCTTCTTCAATTGTTTCCAACTTGCTTAAGCATCACCATTAATTGGGTAGCTGTTACAAAGACTAGAATGTGCTGGAAGCCCGTGAATTATGACATGCATTGTTCTTTTGACATTTGAAGTTCATCATTAATGTCCATTTGAAAGCTTATGGTTATGAAATAGAGCAATCTTGTAAACAGCTACAAATAATTCACTCGTGTGAAATATTTGCACAAGCACACACTTGTATGATAAAAGAAACAAAGACTTGTATGTATTTACTCTTTTCCATCTAGTTTCTCCTGAAGTGTTTTTGAATTTCTGTCCTTGCAAGACGGAGAAAATATTCAAAGGCCTCGCCCCAATCTGTCAGAGACAGTTCTTAAGCCACAGTAAGTTATCATCAATCTTGTCCTTTGTAATTGTAAAAGAAATATCTCCACTTTCTAGACTTCTACTCCAATGGGAACTCAGTGGCCAAATATCAGCCATGACTCAAGGCAATTGTTATGCTCTTGAATATTTGGCAAGGGGAATCTTTATCTAAAAAGGGTGGTCATGAAAATTGCACTGCATTGTTTTCTTTCCCGCTTTTATTGTGAAAATAACAAATAATTGTTATTTTATTATTGTTAAAATATAACAGGAAGAGATTTGCTGCATATCTTTGCCATAAACAAACCATCTCTGCCGCTCCCCCTACTTCCCCATACACAGCTCATACCCCGTCACTGCTTTCTCACTATCCTGCTGTAACGACATACACATTTTCCCCTCAAGCCAACCAGCGTACTGTGCTTCCTTGCTATTGGGCATTTATGCATGAGAACTCTCCCTTCATGGCCTGCCCCGGCTCTATTCGTCAGGGCTTTTAACACGAGTGACTCCATTTTGATTCTTACAACATTCACAGGTACAAAAATGTGGTGTTTTGATATATGTACACAATGTGGAGTGATTAAATCAAGCTAATTAACATATTCATCACCTCACTTGACTTTTTTTGTTGATTCATTTGAAATTTACTTTTAGTTATTTTGAAATATACGTGATTATTGACTATAGTCACTCTACCACGCAAGAGATCTCAAAGCTTGTTCTTCCTGTTCCACTGAAACCTTGTCCCCTTTGCCCAGCAGCTCCCCATTCCCTACTCCCCTCCAGCCCCATTGCCATCATTCTACTCTCCACTTTTATGAATTCAACTTTTTTTAGATTCTGCATATAAATGAGATCATCTGCATTCCTGATTTCTGCATTCCTCATTTCTATCACAATGCCTATCCTATCCTATGTTACCTTCCATAGTGCAGCTAGTGGTAAATCATTCTCTGATGGAATAAATTAGCAATAATCAGGGGAACCCATCCCCCCACCACACTATAGGGCCCACAATTTTGCCACTCCTGGAGGAAACTGTACTCTTCATTCAGTAAAAATACGACACATAACAATGTTTCAGTCAACGATGGACCGCCATCATATAGGTGGTGCGTAAGATCATAGTGGAGCTGAAACATTCTTATCACCTAGTATTTACTATACTATACATTTTATCATTATTCTAGACTGTATTCCTTCTAGTTATAAAAAACAATCAATTGTAAAACAGTCTCAGGCAGGTCCTACAGGAAGCATTCCAGAAGAAGGCATTGTTATCAGAGGAGATGACAGCTCCATGCATGTTATTGCCCCTGAAGACCTTCCAGCTGGACAAGATGTGGAGGTGGAGGACAGTGACATTGATGATCCTGACCCTGTGTAGGCCTGGGCTAATGTGTGTGTTTGTGTCTTAGCTTTTTATTT